>NC_092215.1:33756215-33784631 GCF_043381705.1 Parasteatoda tepidariorum | reverse complement strand
TTAATTTTTAAATGATATTGATCACCACTATTCTTACAAAAATTAAGCACATATATTAATATGCGTTACTATCCTGGTTGTCAACTTAAGTTTTCTCAAATACAACGTATTTGTTTGCTTAAAATTGAAGTTTTAATTCCATTTTAATACCACTGGGAAAAATGATAATGGAGAGGATTAAAAGTTGGCAGGTATGATACCTGCCAACTTTCACTCTTTCTGAGAATGAATTTTCCAAGTGGCAGTAAAACAATTACCGAAAAATAACCTTACTCAAAAATATATTTATATTTTGACTAGGTTAAAATTCACTGTCGTTAAGATTAGTATGCTTTTATATATTTGTTGTAATTATTTAAACGTAGTGGTGGTCAAACTTATTTATAATTATTATTGTAATTCAAAAATTTTAATGACATGACATGACATGAGTTTCGGTACCACTTTAAATACAAAATTAAAATCTTCCGGAAAAACCGGAAGAGTTGGCAAGTGTGAAATCTGTCTAATATTTGCTAATTTTGTTTGTAGTTATTTACCGTTTGGCCAGACAAGCAAGCCCATAGATGCCAACTTGCTCCGCTTTGCAAAATAGTATTTTCTAGCGGTAACGAAATTTAAGTTATTTTTAGTTTAGTATTTTTAATTTTAATTTTTTTTCCACCACTAAATATCAAAAATTATAAGAATCATATAACATGCAGTCTAAAAGCATTAATTATTTGATTACTGTTTTTAAAAGTAGAAGTAACTATGCTTATTTTACAAGTTATACTATTTAATTCACTGCCACTTTATTAAAACTTTTCCAGAGAGCGGAGCAATAGGCATCCCTGCAAGCCATGTAATATTAGCGTGGCATTCAACGTGTTAAATATTGTTTTCCAAAGAAAGTACATATGCATGAAAATTCCAGCTTGCTAAAGCACTTAATGATAAAGTGGTATTAAAAAAAACAAGAAATGTCTTCTACAATTAACCCAAACTTACTTACTACTTACTTACAGATAAAACTTTTCAAAGACCACGGGAACCCTATGAATATTTAACACGTTCACGCCGGGGTGACCCACCGGTGGGTCACGCTAGATTGTCTCATCTTGGCAGCGCACCGGAGTAAAAACTGGTAACAGTAAATTTCATTTTTTAGTTTTTTTCCGGGAATAATAAAAATCTATAGCTACCAATTGTTTTTAACGGATGCAATTTTAATATTGAATTGCTTTTTCGCCGTGATGAATTTCCTTACAGTGAATTGTTATTGTTGAGAATGGGTTAACTCCTCCCGAATATTATCTAATAATGAAATAGGTCTTCTACCAGTATTTTCTCTTTTCCCGTACCAGCATTTTCATTTTTCCCGGCGTGAACGTGTTAAAAAAGAAAATTTCTATTTAACTTTTAATTAACACGGATCATGGACAAAAGTATCTCATTTAATCTAAATTTTTTCTCATTGCAATATGAATACTGTCCCCTCAATTATTTTCAATGTTTTTCTAACCTTCGCGATAATCTGAGTTTCAAGACCACTGGTGTTTTAAGACAAAAGAGACGGGAAAAAAAAGAAATCAGACCTCATCTTGTCAAAATATCTATTTGCTGATCTACTCGAGCTTCTATCCGGAACTGTTATAAGTTTATTCGTCCATTTTCTCTCAACTTATATCCCTATTGCAGCATCTTCTAATCCTCTTCCATTCTTTTTTCGATTTTTGAAGGTGAAATTGAAATTTTTAGTTGTCTATTTAAGCAGTGAATGGCCCTGAAAGTATAATGCAAATGATTTGCTTTTTTTTTAACAATAGTGATGGAGGTTAAATTTATTTTAATCAAAAAGAATTTTTACAAAAAAATTTAATCATGCCTTTGGTCATAGTTCTGATTACCTAAAATGGTGTTTTTTCAAATAAAAGTATCGACAAGTGTACTTAAAGCTTTTTGTTGAGCATATTAGAAGAAGCAAGTGATATTTTCAGGGATATTTATTAGTCAGGGAATATAACATGAAGTTGTTGCTTCCATATAAATATGTTTAATGTAGCAGATATATTTATTTATTTACTTATTTATTTAATTTTATTCTTTCTTACTTGTTTTTTATTTATTTATTTTTATTTTTTTTGCTTTCACTTAAATTTTAACTTAACTGATCCACCTTAGTTTGAGTACGCTGGCATAATTTTTATTTAAAATTAAGTAGCGTTAAATAAAAAAAGGGGCAAAAAATTTTTGCGCCCCATATTCTTATGTACCCATTTTTTATTTAATTTTACAACTGGCGTTGAACAGTCGATCCGATTCTGCGTTTACAACTATCGATGATCAACTCCGTAGCCTTGAACTTTTGAAGCCTACACAGAAGGCAAGGGAACTAATGGATCAAGCTTGGAACAAACTAGCCTTCAAGATGGAACTAACCCAAACTTGCGCTACATGGAGTGGAAAAACTCGAAAATCTCCCACGGCTAACCCGATGGCAAGGTAATTCTAACGTATGATCCATCAACTACGGAGTATAATTTACGTCAGCACTGTGGTTGGTGCGTGTCGGAAGCAGAATTCGGATCAATCAGCCACAGCTGGGATTCGAACCTGGGTAACCTCATGTGAGGCGTGCACTCTATTCCCTGAGCCACCTCGGGTCTAATAAATCTATAATAAAATAAATCGGATGCCGCATTTTTCCTTTTTAACCTGATTATAACCACTTTGAAAAAAATCAAGTTTCTGGTTCTCAGCTCTTCATTTGTTTATTGATGAGAGAATTGGCATTATTCAAACGCTAGTTACAATATACATTATAAAAATGATGTACCGTTCTATCAGGACATAAATACATGCCTGCCAACTGCTACGCTTTATGTAAAATATTTCATAGAGTGGTAAATCAAAGCTTTCAGAATTTTTGGTAATTTTGACAACATTTTAAAAGCGTCACCACGAATGTGCTGAAACAAAGTGGCGTTGCGCGTGAACTCTTAAATCATTTATATGTAGTGTTGAGGAAAGTATTTTAAATTAATAAAAAATAATACATTGAAACTTTAACTTAGCTACCACTGGAATAAATTTTGGTAAAAAGCGCAATACGTTGATAGATGTTGTATCAACAAGTGATGCAACACAGACCATTGGAGTCAAACTTAATGGCGTGTAAATTGTACATTTTATTTTATGGCAATATTTTCATATGGCACTTATGTATATATAACAATATATACCAAAACGGACAATATTCGTTTAGAATAACACATTCGACTTCTGCCACACCCATACGTCACACCCGTTTACAGGGCGGACCCATTCATACATCCATTCATTCATCCACAGATCGTAATTTTGACCGGAATCAGAGCACGATCGATCTCCCATCCAGTACCCCCAGAGGTATTGATTTGTTATGGGAACATGGAGGACTTTGCGACTCGACAGATTTAACGTGCATCAGTCACTATTTACTACACGGGGAATCTTCGGCCGGCGGTGTTCGGACCCACGAACTCTCGAACATGGGTCCAGCGATCTACAGGCCAGAATGGCTGCATGGCTGCAGTTTTTTACACTTTCTGGTCAAATTGTTTTGCAGAAGTAGAAATATAACGCTTGAAATTTACAATTGTAAACAGCAACTAGTTAAACTGTACAAACACTTAATATTTTTAAGGGATACTATTAGGTCCTTTATATATTTATTTAAAATATTTAGTTATAATGGAGATCTAAAAGTATCAAAGATAAACAACTGGAAAAAAGCCGCCATGGACAGGGGGCTACGTGTGGTTGAGGCAGCCAAGGCCTGTACGGGGCTGTCGTGCTGAAGAAGAAGAAGAATGGATCTAAAGACCTTTATAAGTAGCTTTTATTAGAGGAAAAATATTAACATGCAATTTTTTTTACTGCTTTAAAAATAAAAATAACATTTCCGAACAAAAAACTGGCGGTTATGTAATACTCAGTGTTTATTATTTCTTCTGTAATTGGTTTAATGAAGGCAATGAGACGTTTTTGCGTAATTCAATAAACCTATACATATTAATGAACAAAATTTTGTCTTATTACCCATTCAAGCGCAAAAGATCAAGATTTCTTCACCTTTTTTCAAACTATGTCTTCTATAAGAATGAAAGTTTTTTTTTAATAGATTTCAGCTTCAAGTCTCTCTTTCTGGTGTCTGTTATTTTTCTTGTATTCCACGTATTATCAAATGAAGTGGTAACTCAACCAAAGTCCCCGTCGTAGCTGATAATTCTTCAATTCTTCTAGATTTTCCTGAAGATTTCTCTTTTATATTTGAAGTGATTGCAAAAGTTACAATTTTCTGTTTCATTAGTGGATTCATGAATTAAACTTGGTTTTTTACCAGTGCAACATATGAATCAAAGTATGTTAAGTACTTAAATAAATTTTTTATTTCTGGTGAATGAAATAATGCTTCAAAATGCTTAAATAATGGGAGAAACCAGCAAAGACTAAGCATAAATAGCATTTTCAGATAATTGAATCTCTGAGTTTACTTTCTTGCATTGTAGAATCTCATTCACTATAGTGTTGCTTAAGCCCTTTAAAAGAACTTCATAAAGTCCGCTTTTGATTTAACTTTTCACTAGCTATTAACAAAAATTAATAGCCCTTTCTAATAATTGAATCTCTGAATTTACTTTCTTGCATTGTGGACACTGATAGATAACTGCTGAAATTTCTCAAAACTTATAAACACGTTGAATGCCACTCTAATTTTACATGGCTTGCCCGTCTGGCTGAACGGTAAATAACTGCAAGCTAAATTTTCAAATATTAGGCAGATTTTATTAGTTTTTTGAAAGGTTTATTCTGATATATCTGAAAAAAGTGGTGAATTATATTAGCTTACAAATAGTGGTGGATAAAAATAACTAAATTGAATTCATTAAAGCAAGAATCACGATTAATAAACTACCACTTGAAAATATTTATTCTCCTGTGCGGTGCAAGTTGGCATCTCTTTGTATATAAATAAAACTTTTTTTGTGTGTTTTATATTGCATTAATTTTTTCAAACCATTTTAGTAACGATAATAACATAAAAAATTTGAAATTTACTCAAATTATGTGTTTCTAATAATCTTGGCTTCACAGATCACCGGTGTGTCCCTTCGCGCTACGAACAAACTCAGTCCCGTTCACCGGTGACCCCTATGGCATTCAACATGTTAACTAAGGGACTAGTTTGTTGGGATTTTTTTAGGTAAAAAACTAATACAAACAAAATCTTTTAAAACCTGATTATAACGGTAGTACATTATACGTTTCCCGCCTAAAAAGTGTACTTGGTAAGTCTATTTATTTGCAGACAGCTAGAAAACGCATATTGTACCCTTATCACGTTGCTTGTTTTTACTTATCTATTGTTATCTATGAAAGAAAAACTGCTATCGCTAAAACCTTTTTCCAAACTGTTATCTGAAAGATACTCATCTTTATTAAGGGTGTCTTCTGAGAAAATTTTCGCTCAGCATTTCAAAATTACTCTAAAAAGATACACCTGAATGGAAATGGTTTGATTCGTGAGCAACATTTTAATCTATGAATCTCAATGAAGAATAATAATTCCGTATTCTGCTCAGATTTCACAATTGATGCAGCTCTCACTGATTTCCTGTAACTAAATAATTTGAAGGAATATTGATCATTTTAGTTTTTTAAACTGTTAACGCGCTGAACGCCATGCTAATTTTACATGGCTTGCTCATCTGTCCACGGTAAATAACTACACTCTAAATATGCAAATATCAGACGGATCTTGCTATTTTTTTGGAAGGCTTATCATGAGGTATCTGACAAAAGTGGTGAATTATATAAGCCTACGAATTATGTAGAAATAGTGGTGGATAAAAATCTACTAAACTGAATTTATTAAAAAAAGAATCAAAGCAATTAAGTAAATTTTGAATAAATGTTATGTAATTCCATAAAAGAGTGTAAATTGTATAGTTCTATATCATGCTATACGCTGTCCGCCAGCTGTTTTTCGCGGCCTATGTGAAAGGTCAGTGTCAGCAAGCTGTGGCAGACGCAGCCTAAATGTAATTTTAGTATCAGCCACCGGTGGTTGACGCAGCCTAAATGTAATTTCAGTGTCAGCCACCGGTGGTTGACTTGGTCTAAATGTAATTTTAGTATCAGCCACCGGTGGCTGACGCGGCCTAAATGGAAAGTCCAGTGTCAGCCACCGATGGCTGACGTGTCGCTCAACGTGTTAAACGCGTCATGCTGAATCTGATGAAAATATTTAAAAAACTATTATAATTATTTGTAAAAACTCATAATTTTTCTTTTTAAATGTTTATTAAAAAGGTGGTAATGAAAAACATTTTTGAAGCTTTTATGTTTCCGAAAAGTAAGAAATAGTGTTTAAATTTCCTTGTTTTTTATTACTTTTTCGTAATGTATAATTAAAAAATATAAGGATTTATTGAGAGAAAGTGACTTGCCATACCTGCCAACTCTTCCGGATTTTCCGGAAGATTTTATTTTCCTATTTAAAGTGGTAGTAATTACATACTTTTTTTTCTTTTATAAACTTAATTTTTATATGATATTGATCACCACTATTCTTACAAAAATTAAGCACATATATTAATATGCGTTACTATCGTGGTTGTCAACTTACGTTTTTTCAAATACAACGTATTTATTTGCTTAAAATTGAAGTTTTAATTCCATTTTAATACCACTGGGAAAAATGATAATGGAAGGGATTAAAAGTTGGCAGGTATGACTTGCTACTTTTTTTAGGTACCTTCCGAGTTCATAGAACCCTTAACCCTTTCGCGCCGACTGTCACAAATACTCACTCATACTCATATGTGGTGGATATCTTAGCATCAGCCCCGCCAGGGGCCCTAACTAATTCATCTAAGTGGGAATAAATAATGAATCGCCGAAGCGCAAATGAATGGTTAAACCAGAACTGCTAACTTTTAATCCCTTCCATTATCATTTTTCCCAGTGGTATTAAAATGGAATTAAAACTTCAATTTTAAGCAAACAAATACGTTGCATTTGAAAAAAATTAAGTTGACAACCATGATAATAACGCATATTAATATATAAGCTTAATTTTTGTAAGAATAGTGGTGATCAAAAACATTTTAAAAGTAAATTTATAAAAGAAAAAATAGTATATATTTACTACCACTTTAAATATGAAAATAAAATCTCCCGCAAAGTGCGGGAGAGTTGGCAGGTATGGTTAAACTGTCACAAATACGTGCCAGCAAAAAGCCATATCAATAAAAAGATAAAACTGGTAATCAAAGTAATTCTTTAATAGTTTATTTGTGGGCGGAGTTATAATTGTTTGATTTATTTAATTCACCATTACTTTGCTCAAAATAAAACTATTTAGTTATACTTCGAATTAACATTGATTATATGTATGATTAAACCAACAATAATTAAAGTAAAAGCAAAGTAAGTCTGTCAAATTAGCAACGACTACATTTAAGTTACCGTTTTTTATTTAATTGCAACTTGATTCTGATTTTGCACGAATGCTTTTCTGAATCACCCGTCCCCAAGGGGTTAGAGCATTTTCAAAATCATATCTCAGTTGAAAAATCAGTTTGTATTCATTGATTTTGATTAATTTTGATGAAAGAAAAATATGGTTTAAAAATTCTGTTTTTTAAATCTTAGATTTTTTTTCTCCAGAAAACCATGAAATTTGTATCCAGAATAATTAAAAATTTATAATTATCTGAATTCATGTCACTGCGATTTGAAAGATAGAAAAAAAACTCTTGCTAACACTATAAACTGCAAGTTTAATGTTAGCTCAAGCATGCTTCTCAAGGGTTAATGTTCGATCTCTATAATATTTTATGTTAGTGAAATAATTAGCAATTGAGTTAAAATTTTTGTTTAATTTTGACAACTTCGTCTCATGGTTATGAGATCTAATTTCAAAGTGGTCAACGGTATTATAAATCAAAAATAATTGAAAAAATATAAAAAATGCTGCCGTTTACACTGTAAAAAAGGGCTTTTCAAAATTGAGCTAAAATGTGTCAAAATAGTTCCGAAACAAATGTAGTTGAATTGGAAAGCGTCATGTACTTGTAGAATCTAATTACATGCTCAAAATTGAAACAGTACTGTGAATTCGTCTTCATTTGTAAATGAAGATGGCGACAAGGTAGAAAAGTGAATGTAGGTAGAATCCCACCAGAGGACATTCTTTATTCGTGAAATAAGTTTAGAATGAAGTTAAGCATAGTAAGTTTTTAAATTAGATTGTCTTTTTAAATACTTGATCATTATAAACTGATTATGAACATTTATATTTTTGAGAATCGTGTGTCGTTTTGCTATTGTATAAGCGCAATTTTTGAGACTATTCACATGTCTGCCAAATACTAAAATCTCTGGAAAATATTTTAAAGAGTAATAGATATTAAAAAACCGAAGTTTTCAGAATTTTTGGTAATTTTGACAGCATTTTAAAATTAATACATTAAAACATAAACTTAGCTGCCCGCTAGAAGACATTTTCAGAAAAGGCTTAGAAAGTTGGCAGGTCTCTATTCAATTTTCAGCGTGTCACAATAATGAGTACACGAGTTTTCAAACTCAACTATGTTTATTCCGGAACAGGCGAACCGGGTTCGAATCCCAGTCGATACGAATTCCGCATCCGGCTTGCACTGACCACAGTGCTGATGTGAAATATCCTCAGTGGTAGACGGATCATGGGTCAGAGTCCCCTTGTGATTAGGCTAACAGTGGGAGGTTCCCGTGGTCTTCCTCTCCATGTAACGCAAATGCGGGTTAGCTCCATCAAAAAGTCCTCCACAAAGGCAAATTTCTCCCAATACTTGAGCTAGTAGTTCCCTTGTCTTCTGGATTGGGTTTAAAATTACAAGGCTACGGAGTTGAACATTAGTAGTCGTATAAAATTGGGTCGGCTGTTCAACGATGGATTTAAAAAAAAAAACTTTTTACGAAGTACAGGTACTTTTCACATCAGTGGAAAAAAATTAATTTCCACTCTCTCGGTAAGGAATGCATTTGCAATTCATTTCCGTATTAATTTTATAGCCATTAGCAGCTCCAGACAGAATTATTTAAGTTGATTTCCATTTCGTTTAACTATATTTCTAATAATATACAAACCGCAACCTTGGTATTACATACCTGCCAACTCTTACGCTCTAGAAAAAAAAGTATTTCTTTAGAAGTAGTGATAATGGAAGTGATATTGTAGACAATTTCTTAACAAGATTTAAAATTCTTAACTAAATTCAAATTCTTAAACAAGAATAAAGCATGAATGCAAAAAAATTTGCTACCTAATAAATTTAAAAATAAAATCTTCCAGAAAATTCGGAAGAGTTGGCAGGCATACTATTAGTTGAAGTTTGGTAACATTCATAGATAAAATTTAAACTTCTCTTAGCTGATGATCTATAACTTTTCGTTATACATTAACAATGTTCTTGTATTATTCCACAGACTTACGGAAAATCCATCACTGTAATTATTGGTGTAAACTATATTTCAGATATATATGGGAAAATACTACATTACGTGAGAAAATCTCATAATCTACAATAAAAGCTTATTATTAATGATAAAATAAATGAATAAATAAAAGTCCGTTAATAGTGACGATGAGCTTGCGAACACGCTTAGCAATTGTAAGAATAAAATAAATAAATAAAAGAATAGCGATATCAAACCGATAACTCAAACTAACTGTGGGAACAGAGGCAATCGGAAATCCTGTCCAGCCCCCTACTAATTTTCTTTGCTTCGTACTTTCAAACTTTTTCTTTGGGCTAATTAAAAAAAAACAAAAAAAAAAAATACACAGAAATACGGGAGTGAACGTGCCTCAGTAGAACCGATAAGAAGATGGACAACCGTTTAATAGTATGTGCCTGAGGATATCGTTCACATCATAGGACTACAAGTTCTAGACTAGACTCACGCATAGAATTCGAGTTGGCGACAATGGAGTCGCGCCAATTAGCCAGAGAAATTATTCTTTTTAATCCCCTTTTCTCTTTAAAGCGTCGTGATTATTATTAATAGTAGATCAATATTATTCTTAAAATATTTATATACGATGAAAGCAATTATAACTATTATTATTTATAAAAATTATGGTTATAATAATTTATATGGATTGTAACTAATATAATTATTTATTTAAATTATAATTATAATTATTATATAATGCTATAATTATTTATATATTATAAATATAATTATAATTTAAATAAATAATTATATTAGTCATAATCCACATGAATTATTACAATTATAATTTTTATAATTATAATAATTATAATTATAATAATTCATATATAATGTTATATATGTTACAATGAATAACATGTTATAATTATGAAATAAATAATTATATTACTAATATAATTGCTTATTTAATTTAAATTATAATTATTATATAATGTCAACACTATTATATAATGTTAAAATAATTATATAGCGTAAGTTCGACTATATGAAATTATTTTCAATATTTTCTAATACGTAATAAGAAAGATCATTTCAATACTATCATTTGCAACGATAATCTTTTTTTCCATCGTAGTTACTTAAAAAAGTATAATTCTCTCTGAAAAAAAATATTTCGCTAAAAAATAATATGTCTTTATTATTCAGTTCCTTCAATATATCATTTAATAAATATATTATTTATATATTTCAATAATTATTTTTATTTCATACCCTATTCATCATGATATATANAATTTTATTATATTCGATTCAAGCTATAAGCAATATTTTACATCTTCGCGATTTTTGTTAACTGTTTTATTATTGTACTTTTAAACCTAAACCGCGTTTTAATTCACGCCGGTAAGTTTGATTTCCTATTACATTTTTCTTTTATTTCATGATTTTTTTCAAAATAAGGTTTTTTGCGATATCGACACATATAAAGAATAATTTTTATCTTAGGATAATTATTCTTTATTCAGAAATATCGCATTATTTATGGCAATTAGATGTGTCTTGACAACGACTATTTGCTTATACCATTCTTGTTTCTCTACCATTTAGTTTTTTATTTTTATTTTATTCATGTTTTTCATGTTAATTTGTGTTTATATATATATATATATATATATTATGCAATATAGAAAATCTACTATTCTACTGAATATTTTTGAGTCATATTAGTGTTTATCTTATGTTCTGCACTCACGCAAATATACTGAACTAAAGTAATTATCTCGCTATAACTAAATATATTCCCTATTGTTTAGTATTAAAATCAAACTTTTCAAACTTTAAAAAATACGCACCAAAAATTTTCCAATTGTAATAATTACTTTCTACCATGAGACAGATATTTTCCAATATCAAATATTAAAACCTAAATTTTTTTTTATCAACATCATACATAGCCTCATTACAATATATATTCAAACATTGTTTGTTCTTTTAAAATTCTCGGGTAAATTAATAGCCTATAAATTACCCAAGAATTTACCCATACAATTATTCACTGCAACTTTCTGAACTATATTACAATCAAATGTTTCTTTATTTTTTATGAAGCTTTGTATGTTAACTTGATGTTAACATTCGTTTAAAAATGTGTAATTTAACTGTACCTTATTCAAGTTGTTAATTTTTTACTTTATATGAAAGAAATAAATTTGCTAATTAACTTAACAAAGTTTTAACGAAAAAATAAAGACAAAATAATTCAAGATATTTTTTGAATATCTGATGTCAGTCATCTTGATGTGTGAATTTTAACTTAAGTGTCGGGTAAACGAAATTTTTAAAATATTTTTAATGTCTATTATATACAAAAATTTTGTGTCTCCTTATGTATTTTTAATGGTGTCAATTATTTCATGAAAGTATTTAATCTGAAGGAATTTAAACTTTTTGAAAAGAGAAAAAATTTTAATATCGTTAGACAACAAATTTAACCATCAGAATTCCCCAAAAAATATTTTTTTTTTCTTTAAGCAACTTCTTATCAGAAGCTTCTTATCCGTTTTCTGCTTTTATCCTTCATAAACTTCCTTTCTGTTTTTCTTCTTTTTATTTTTAAGGAATTTCTTATCAGCTTTTCTGCTTTTAACGTGAAAAAAAAAATTCTGATCAGTTTTTTTTTCTCCATTTTGTCAAAAAGAAACTTCTTCTAACTACGGAACAAGGGGGATATGAAATCGTTCTACTACCAATTTTCTCTTTCCTGGGTAACGAATCATCCTGTTTTTCTTCATTCTGGGAACTAAGTTAAAAAAAGAAAATTAATTTCATTAGGTATCAGTTGTTTCTTGTCTTTTCCACTTATTTTATTTATTCAGTTTTTAATTTGTAATTTATTCAAGTTATATCATCTCCTGTTCTAAAAATATGGTTTATTAAAAAGTAAAGTGAAAGCTATAATTGTAAAGCTTTTATTATCATTAACTGTAGCCAATCTATCACTATTTACTTCTTTTCGGATAAAAAAAAATAGCCCTGTGTCTATACTATAACTGTTAATAAGTTTTGGTAGTCACGGACAATTTTTTCAACTCGAAAACAAGCGGGATATGAAATCGTTTTACTATCAATTCTTTCTCTTTCCTGCGTAACCAAGAATCCTGTTTTCTTTATTCTAGTAACTAAGTTATACAATAAATTTGATTTTAACACGTTGAATACCACGCTAATTTTACATGGCTTGCCCGACTGGCCCCATTGTAAATAACTACAAACTAAATTTGCAAATATCAAACAGATTTTGCTAGTCTTTTAAAAGGTTTAGTATGACAGATCTGAAGAAAGTGGTGAATTATATAAGCCTACGAATTGTTCAGAAATAGTGATGGATAAAAATCTACTAAATTGAATTTATTAAACCAAGAATCACAATTAATAAACTGCCACTATATAATATATAAATAAATAAATACATAAATAATATACATAACAGCTACTATTTTTGTGTGTTCTATATTGTGTGTTCTATATTCTTCTTCAAACCGTTTTAGGAACGATAATAATATAAAAAATTAAAAATATGCTCGAATTATATGTCTTTAAAAATCATGGCTTCGCCGGTCTCCGGTGACCCCCGTGGCACTACGAACAAACTCAGCGCCGGTCACCGGTGACCCTCATGGCATTCAACGTGTTAATAGTAAACAGTTGTCCCTTGTCTTTTCCTCTGCTTCTCTTTATCTTAAATTTATTCTGTTTATATCTTGCTTTGTTCTAATAATATTATTTATTAGAAAGTAATGTGGAAGTTATAATTGCAAGGTGTTTATTATTATAAATTGTAATCTATACACCACTATTTAATTTTTCTCGTATAAAAAATTACCCTGTGTGTATTATATAATCGTTAATAAGTCTTGGTAGTTACGGAAATTTCACTCCATTCGTAAACAAGTTGGATAAGAAAAGGTTTTATTACCATTTTTCTCTTTTCCGGGTAACAGAAAATTCGATTTTTCTTCATTCTAGTAATTATAAGTTACATAATAAATTCTATTTCACTGGATGTTAGTTGTCCCTTTTCTTTACCACTTTAATTTCTTCATTTTTATATATTCTGTTGATCTAATTTTAAAAAAATTAGAATTGAACGCGAAAAGTAAGAGAAAACTAACCATATACAAGAAAATAAAAATTCTTAATACCGCCAAACGCGCCATTCGCGCCAATCATTTCAACCCTTAACTCGTATTATCGGACGACACGCCATGTTCTCTGACCCGTGTCACAATCCGAGTGTGAGAGAGTAAAAGCGATCTACCTTTTTCGCCCCTCCAAGAATAAAAAAGGGGGAGGGAAATAAAAAAATAGCCCCCTTAAATAACTTCCCACAAGGGTTCCGCTCACTAAACAAGAGACAGGTGAATTAAAAAAAGAACTCAACTGAGACAAGTGAATACATCCTTCCAAGATACCAACAGTAAAACAGTTAACTACTGACCCCGTATTCTGTGCTACACTTGAATGATGACAATATTAGCTTT
This sequence comes from Parasteatoda tepidariorum, assembly GCF_043381705.1. NCBI lineage: Eukaryota > Metazoa > Arthropoda > Arachnida > Araneae > Theridiidae > Parasteatoda > Parasteatoda tepidariorum. Next base: position 33,770,625 of record NC_092215.1, on the reverse strand, counting down.
GTAACATTCGTAATTTCTTTAATAAGTGAGGTCTTTGAACTGAAATATATTTTTCGTTGTAATCAAATTTGTCAATTCAAGATTTTTCATCGATGGTTGAAGGTTTTAATAGTCGTGACCCATATGTGTAATTAAGAATATAATCGTAAAACAGTATTGGTTTATTATAAAATCAATGCAAATTTTTGAATTATTTAAAATCATTTACGAACAAGAATAAGAAGAAACTGCTAAGTAAACAAAATGTAAACGATGCAATTTTTTAATCCTTAACGATGTATGGAGGTGAAACGGGCTCGACCCGCTTTTGGATTCAGGCCCGAAGTGGGGTCAGGATTCTTTACTGAAAAAGGATTTCGGGCGAGCAACTTTTAAACAAACGTTTGGTTTCGTTATTATGTATAAAAAATGTGAAGTTTATAAGGTGCAAGAGTTTTCAGCAATCAAAATTTTAAACAATGTGCTTCTTTTGCTCAGCGCTTTTTTTTTTGTGAGGTTAGCACTAATTTTATTTCATATCTTATAGTTGTCGTTGAACAACCGACCCGATTTTATGGGTTTACGACTACTTCGTAGCCTTGTAATTTTGAACCCAATCCAGAAAACAAGGGAACTCCTGGATCGAGTATTGGGAGAAATTTGCCTTCGTTGAGGATTTTTTGATGGAGCTAACCCGCATTTGCGTTACATGGAGTGGAAGACCCCGAAAACCTTCCATAGTTAGTCTGACATCAAGGGAACTCTAACCCATGATCCGTCTACCTCTGAGGACATTTCATGTCAGCACTGTGGTCGGTGCAAGCCGAATGCGGAATTCGTATCGACTGGGATTCGAACCCGGTTCGCCACATTGGAAGGCGAACGCTCTATCCCCTGAGCCATCGCTGCTCAGGCTGGCACTAATTGTCAAAATACAAAATACACTTCTCAGCGTATTTTGTCCATTCTAGCAATACTTATTCCCAAAAAATAGCAAATCAATTAAAATTTGAAACTATTTGCTTGTTTCAATAATCACTATTATTTAAGCAACATTGATCACTCCACTTGAGGCCACCCTGGCCAAGCGGTTCCACCAGCCAAGCACAAAGCGTGAGGGTAAGCGGGTTCGAATCCCGCTATAACCCTGGATGCATCTTCGTGGTGTCCCCTGTATTTTGCTATCTGTTCTTCTACTTGACAAAGGTTTATAAGCCTTAATTAAGCTCACAAGCCTGCAAAATGTATGCTTTTATTTTATTTTAATTTATAACTGTCATTGAAAAACGAGCCCAATTTTGGTGAAGTTTACGACTTTTAATGTTCAACTCCGTAGCTTTGTAATTTTGAACCCTATCCAGAAGACAAGAGACTCCTGGATCAAGTTTTGGGAGAAATTTTGCCTTCGTGGAGGACTTTTTGATGGAAAGAGAGACATGGGGAGGAAAACCTCGAAAACCTCATACGGTTCACCTGACAGCAAGGAGACTGTATCCCTTGATTCTTCTACCACTGAGGATACTTTACGTCAGCAATGCGATCGGTGCAAGTTGGGTGCGGAGTTTGTATTGACCAGCCATCGCTAGGATTTGAACCCGGTTCGCCTCATTGGAAGGCGAGTGCTCTATCCCCTGAGCCGTCACGGCTCTGCAAAATAAATAATGTACCAATAAACCGATTTTCATTCCAGTTTTCAGAAAATGCCACCTTTAAGTCAAAACTTCAAGATGGATATGAAAACGGCCTCAGACACCCAGATAAATTTTGATGGGGATAAACAATACAAAGTTCAATTATATACCTTTACTTAAAATTTACATTCTACGGGCCTGAGCCGCTGTGGCTCAAGGGATAGGTTCGCCTTCCAATTTATTGACCCTGGTTCTAATCTCAGCGATGGATGGTCAATACGAATTTCGCACCCGGCTCGTATCGACCACAATGCTTACGTAAAATATTATCAGTGATTGCCGGATCATGGGGACGGGACCCTTTTCGTAAGGCTGACCATGGGAGGTTTTCGTGGTTTTTCTCTCCATATATCGCAAATGCGTGTTAGTTCCCTCAAGAAACCCTTCACGAAGGCAAATTACTCACAATACTTGTTCCGGAGATCTTCTGGATTGGATTCAAAACTACAAGGCTACGGAGTAAAACATTTGTAGTTGTAAACTCAGGATTGGGTTGGCTGTTTAATGACAGTTATTAAAAAAAAAAAAGACGTGTGCAGTTGCTGTCTATCAAAAATGTTCAAACGAAATTTGCTGCACCAGAAAATTTCAAATAAGCTGGAAATTTTTTATTGTTAGCTTCCACTTAGAATTAACATTTACTTTCTTTTGTCTTCAGAATTAGATATGCTTAAATTATAAGTATAGCATTCCCACATCCATACCTGCCAACTTTTACGCATTTGGCGTAAAATTTTATTTTTATATTTAAAGTGGTAGTAAATATATACTATTTTTCAATTTATAAACTAAATTTTTAAATGATTTTCATCACCACTATTCTTAAAAAAATTAAGCATATATATTAATATGTGTTACTATCAGGCATACCCTCCAACTTATGAGGATTTTGAAAATAATTCTTTCTAGTGGTAGCGAACCAAAGTAGAAATTATTAAAGCAAATGGATCTCTCATAAAACTTTTATCAGAACTTAAGAATCTAGACATATGGCCTGCACTTTTATAAGTAATAGTAGACAAGTTACGCTAAAATCAATTTTTTTTAAATATTAAGACATTAATTTTGCTACCGTCTGAAAAGAAGATTTCTGAAACTACGGAAATTCCGTAGCAGTTGGAGGGTATGCTATCAGGGTACGCAGCTTAAGCTTTTTCAAATACAACGTACTTTTTTCCTTAAAATTGAAATTTTTAAACCATTTTAATACCACTGGGAAAATCATAATGGCAGGGATTAAAAGGTGGCAGGTATGCACATCTCACTGTTGGCTAGAGACATGGCTGAAAGCACTTATATAGCAAGACATTTCAATCCAGGATTTGTTTCGAAAAAAAAAATCTGTAACTAGCAAGATTTCTTTTATAATTTTAGCATATATATAAAACTGCTTCTTCTCCAAGGTAACGTAGATATTGTTGAATAATTTTTAAAAAAGCAAAAGTAAACTCCTCCCCAAAACTAGCTATAACCGAAAAGATTTTACTACCAGCTTTTCCTCTTTTCCGTCTCGCTTTCACCCCTGGCTAGAGAAATCTCTGAGGGATTTTCAGATTATAAGTTAAACATCATCCAAATCAACCTCAAGGAAAAATAGTTTTTCTATTCTTCACAGCTATACCCATTTCTATATGTTAGTTTCTTTTATTAGATTAGCTAATATCTAATAAAAATTTTAAAAAAACGCGCTCTCACAATGAAGATACTAAGCCAAACTAGATTTAGGCAAAATACTTTTTTTCAATTATTTATTTATTTATTTATTCACTTAGGTGTCTGTCCTTACTTTACTCTTTGTTTCAAATATTTGCCTCGCCTTAATTAATTTAAAAATTAATAGTTTCATCTAATAGATGCCAAGAGCGTTACTGAAGCTTACTTCATTAAAATTAGTAGTTTATAGATTATTATTACAACCAATTTTTTTTAAAAAAAATTTATTTCGCAAATCATTTAACATAAAATCTTTCTTTCTTCTTCGTTAGTTATACTAGCTGGACACCTGGACAGCTGCCCCTATCCCATCCATCGTGAATTATTTAGCATTGTGTGAGTTCTTTGTGGTCAGTAGGCAGTGTGGTAGCTATGAGGGGGATTCAAGCACCTTGCTTGAATAAATAAAAATAAGGAAAATAAAACAAAAAAGCTTGCTATAAACTATGTGTAGCTATAGAACTGGATGCAGGTTGATGGTCTACGTGGAGAAACGCTTGATAGATCCTTCAATATTGTTGTTGTTGAATCTGATGCTATAGGTGGATCTATGATTAAAAAATTTGTTGAGGCTATTATTTATTTTGATGATTGTGATATGAGGCAACGCCTCCTATAACTGAAAGCCTCCACACGAATTTTAACAGGTAGTCCGATCAGACCACTGTGAAGGATCTCCACTTACCGAACGAGTCATTTAATACAGAATATAGTTAAAATAAGAAAGTGGTAGCAAATATATGACTGAAAATTTATTTTATTTATGAATATTATTGGTTTGCTTTATTCACTTGTCAACTACTACAAATTCAATTCTCAAATATATATGATAAATCTCTCTCAATTACTTTTATAAAAGGTTTTGGGTTCATGCACACAACTGGTTCACTTTTTAAACAGTCTGCGCGGACTACTTATAAAAGACCGTGTGGAGGCTTCTTGATGTAGGAGGTGGTGTATGAGGCGTCGGATGTACAGTGAGCGGCTATCGGTCTGAATTTTGTATCTTTTTTGTAGTTTTCGAAGTTGAATATTTGGTTGAAGTTAGCTGTATTGCATTTCATGGCCTTATCAAAGAAATCTGCATTTAACTTGTGAATATATTGTGATAAGGTCGGGATCTTGAGGTCTTTATGAATATTTGTATATCTGATGAACCGTCTGGCACAGGTGATTTTTCTTAGTATCTTGTTCTGGCATTGATTGAGCTTTCTCATGAGGAATTCTGGTATGGTTGTCCATGCAGGTGAGACAAATCATCGAAGTATATAGCAGTTTTCTTGGTTTTAATGATGCATTCTGGTTGTAGATGAGTGGTTGGATTAATAATGTTGCAGTATTTGCTTTATCTATTATATTTTTAATACGATCATTCCAGGTGAGTTTGCTGTTTATTTTAAGGCCGAGATAGTTTGACTATTGGTATTTGTATATTGAACATTTTTGGTTTATATTGTGACAGTATCTTTATTCATCTTTTCTGCATAAGGATTTGAGATTTGTCTGCATTTACAGCTACTTTCCATTTAACTCACCCGTCTTTTATTTCGTATATGTAGTTTCTGTAATGCTATATTTGAGTTTCTGAATTTAATTATGATTCCTGTATCGTCTGAGTAGAAGGTTGTGTAATACTATTGTAGTCTGCGTTATTAATTGGAAAATCATTGGAGTTGCGTTAATTTAATTGGAGAAATTGGAGTTGCGTTAATTTAAATATTGTGCCAGTATGCCAGACTTTATCGAATGCTTTTGAGATGTCTATCATTAAAAATGCTATTGCTTCTTTGTTTATTAGAGCTCTGCCTGTATAGTCTATTATGCGAAGTAGTTGTTTTGTAGTGTCCAGTTTCTGACGGTATCCAAAGACGGTACATCTGGGAGTGGTACATACCGTGAAAGTGAGACGGTACATACCGTCTCACTTTCAGGCCCGCCTCGTCCATATGTACGAGTATGAAGGTTTCGTACGCACCTACAAAAAAAATTATGTATTTTCAGGAAAGTCAACTTTCACTCTTTCCGAGAGCAGCTTTTCCAGGTGGTAGTAAAACAATTTCCGAAAAACAATCTTTCTCCAAAATATATTTATAATTTGACCAGGTAGATATTCAATTTCGTAAAAATGGTAGAAATCACGTAAATCTCGGTGCGCTGCCACGAAGCGGCATTAACCGATTCATCTGTAGTAATAAATCGATGATGATGAGTAGTGAGGAGGAATGAAGATGGGAGGAAAAGGGGGCGCTCAGCACCAAAAAGTCGAGAGGGGGTTCGTGTGACATGGACAATCAAGAAATTTTTAGTGGCATGGGGTATAATTAAATGAGAGTTTAATCATAAACAATATAAAATAAAATAATCATGAAGATCATGATAATCGATATTATTAAGGAAGATCTGGGTTAAATATAAAATATCTATACATATATTTACAACACACGATAATCAGCCCAAATTGAATAAAAAATAAGATAAAAGTAAAATAGATATATATACAATAGGAAAATAATCAATGAGAGAAAATTATTTCAAGAGATCTGTTACAGTGGTGACCCAGGCGTCCTGGTTGAATAACCACTCTAGTCTTAATCATACTACATTCATTTTCAGTTTTTCATAGGTACAAGTTTTCTACTATAATTAATCATTCTGGATCTCAAGACAGAATCCTTAGAACGACATTTAAAAAGGTTCACAACATAATAGCAATTTCGTAAAAAATAATATGCCTTTATATATTTGTTATAATTATTTATATGTAGTGGTTGTTAAACTCATTTATAATTATTATTATAATTCAAAAAGTTTGATGAAATAGCATTAAATTCGCTACCACTTGAAACAAAGTCTTCCACATGAAAAAAAATCTTCCTAGAAAATCGGAAGAGTAGCCAGCTACGCGCTTCCTCCAAAAGTTTTAATAAATTAGTATATAATTATGTAGTAAAGCTTGTAGAATAAGGATAATTACGCCCACTATTTAAGAGAGTTAACCCGAGATAAAGTTGCATTTCGTATGATACTTTGAATCCTGGATGTGAAGTGGTGGTAAAATTATTTAAAATTAAAAATACTAAATTAAAATACTTAATTAAAAATAACTTACATTTCGTTAGTACTAGACATTTTTTTTACAAAGTGGATCAAGTTGGCATCTCTGTATTTGTAATTAAGAAGTGTTATAAATTGTATCATTAAGAATTTGAAAATTTTTCAGTATTAACTCTCACTGCTAAAAGCCAAAATTTCACTCTGCGACGCTTGTATTTAAATAAATTCGTATATATATATTAGTCATAATATAATACAAACTCTAAAATTAGTATTAGCACTACTTTTTAAATTTTCAAGTTGTGTAGAAACCTTGATTTATTTTGAGCAAAATCAATTAAACTCATGCTTGACTGCCATTGCCAAAACGCACTATTTCTAAAACAATTACCCAGTTGTAAAAATTACCCATATGTATCATGGAGATATGTTTAATTTTTTTGAAAGTGTGATATTTTAGGCCTGAAAGGGAGATGGAAAAGAAAAAACTCTAGTAGTAGAAGTATTTTTCAGTTAAAGATTATTTTTGGAAGGATTAAATCTTTTCTTAACAATAAACTATTCATTGTGATAAATTTTTCCTGTTCCTAGTCCTAGTGTTTTGATTTTATTGGGCGCCTGGGCCGCGAAACGACCCTTAACCCATTCATCTGGAATTTTATCACTGTTTTGGTTGAGCATTGAGGTAAGCAGGCAGTGGAGTTCTTTTATGAATGTTTCAAGCGCTTTGCTTGAGTAACTAAAAAGGAATCAAAAAATAAAATGAGCAGCTTGCTCTAAACTGTGTTTGATTTTGGAGCTGTTCAGAGTTGTATCAGCATGAGGAAACGTTATTTTCAAAAAGGTTGATGAAATTATTTGTTTTGATAGTTATGATATGAGGCGAAGAAGGTGAAATGTGCAGCTATTGGTCTGTAGTTTTATCTTTGCTATAATTTTCAAATTTAAAGACTTCATTGAAATTCGCTGTTTTTATTGCTTTATCGAAAAAATCTTCTTTTAGCTTGTATATGCTATGATAGAGTTGGCATTTTGACGTCCGCATGTATATTGCTATTTCTGATGAACCATCTGGCGCAGGTTATTTTTCTAAGGATCCTGTTTTGGCATTGGTTAAATTTTTACAGTAGATGTTGAGGTACGTTGTTCAGGCAGGTGAGGTATAGGTGAGTATTGGGCGGATCATTGCTGTATAAAGTATCTTCTTTAGTTTAAGTTACATATTCTGATTATATATTAATGGCTGTATGGCTATTACTGCTGCATAATTTATCCTGATAGAAAAAGCAATGTAATATATAAGTTATATCCGTTAAAAAAAATTTGGTAGTTATGGATATTTATTAATACTGAAAAAATAAGCTTAAAATGAAATTTATTTGTTACCAGTTTTTTTCCTTTTCCGCCTTGATATATATGGACTTTCGGCTCTGTACGGAGAGTTGAAAGGACTTTATTTTTCGAGGACTTCTTTTTCGAAAGTTAAAAGGACTTCACTGTCAGCATCTTCCGCACGCAAAAATAAGAAGCTCAATATTTTAGGTCTCATTTATGAACTCGTAAAAAAGAAGGAAAAAAAGTGCTCTTAAAATGCTTGCTTTCGTCTTTCGTCATTGGTTTGGCTGAGCCTCTTTATCATGAACTTGGTGATCTTCAGATGTTACTATCATAATGTGGTGAATGTTTGCTTAGCAGTTTTCTATACCTATTACATAGCTGCCAACTTTTACGCATTTGGCTTAAAATTTTATTTCTATCTTTAAAGTGGTGTTAAAATGTATGCTTTTATTACATTTATAAACTTAATTTTTAATCTTTCCGACCACCACTATTTTTATTATAATTAAGCATATATATCAATATGTAATACTGTCTTGGAAGTTTGTATAAGCTTTTCCAAAATACAGTTTATATTTCTGCCTAAAATTGTAATTTAAATTCCATTTTACTACCACTGGGGAAAGTCATCCTCGAAAGGATTAAAAGTTGGCTGGTATGCTATTAACAATTTTTTTATAAAAACAACTGGTACCCATAAAATTACCCGAGAAGTTGAGTATTAATGATCATCGGAAATTTCCAATTCGACAGCTACCACTAGGTAATTTTTGGAACACCATGCATTTCTTGAATTCGCGTATTAAAGAAGTAAAAAGCAAGATATTGAAATCTTACCAATTTTGTTCCCCTTACATATTTAATTTCTTCCAAAAAATCAAAATGTTCTAATTGCCTTTGTTACTTAACCCCTTGGGGACGGGTGATTCAGAAAAGCATTCGTACAAAATCAGAATCAAGTTGCAATTAAATAAAAAACGGTAACTTAAATGTAGTCGTTACTAATTTGACAGACTTACTTTGCTTTTATTTTAATTATTGTTAGTTTAATCATATATATAATCAATGTTAATTCAAAGTATAACTAAATAGTTTTATTTTGAACAAAGTAATGGTGAATTAAATAAATCAAAAAATTATAACTCCGCCCACAAATAAACTGCTAAAGAAATACTTTGATTACCAGTTTTATCTTCTTACCCTGATTGATACGGTTTTTTGCTGTCACGTATTTGTGACAGTCGGCGCGAAAGGGTTAATGCTGAAAAATATCATATTTTTCAGCATTACGTAAATATACATATTATATGTATCGGTCTCATTTCTGAGCCCTTAAAAAATAAACAGATTAAAATAGAACACTACAAAATTTTTGTGCAGTTTTCTATATTTATTAACATTTTTTTATAAAAACAACTGGTACCCATAAAATTACCCGAGAAGATAAGTATTAATGATCATTGGAAATTTCCAATTAGATAGCTGCCACCTGGTAAATTTTAAAACACCATTAAGAATCCTGTATGCATTTCTTGAATTCGCATATTAAAGAAGTAAAAAGAAAGATGTTGAAATCTTACCAATTTTGTTCCCCTTCTTCTTAATTTCTTCAAAAAAAACAGAATGTTAAAATAACTCTTCATTATTTTCTGACATACAAATAATTTTCAGTGCCCTTTGTTATTTAATTATTTAATGTTAAGAAATATGTAAACTATGCACAATCTGTTAATATTCATTTCCTGGTATCTAAGTGCTCAATGAGCAAAAAAAATTATTATGAGGTAATATTTTAAAAATTAATGCGTAACTAATATATATCTATCGGTATATTTTTTACAGAATTAAAGTGTATCTATGGATGCATGGAAATCAAAACATGTGCACCAAGCAATCATGTATGCAATTGACTCACCAAGGCCAACATATATACTTCTTTAATTTTCAAGCGTTTAAATTTCAATTAAATTGAAAGACATGAGGAAATTCAGAATAAAGTGTTTTTTTTTAATAAATATGTCAACAATTTTTAACTGTAATTTCCTATTGTATAAGAAACTATGTCAAAAACATATTATCACCGCAATCACGGTTTTTAACACGTTGATTGCCACGCTAATTTTACATGGCTTGCCCATCTGGTCAAACGGTAAATAACTACGAAATAAATTTCCAAATATTAGACAGATTTCGCTAGTTTTTTAAAAGGTTTAGCATGACATATCTGAATAAAGTGGTGAATCATATAAGCCTACGAATTGTTTAGAAATACTGGTGGATAAAAATCTACTAAATTGAATTTATTAAACCAAGAATCAGAATTAATAAACTACCACTTAAAAATATTTATTCGCCGTCTGGAGCAAGTTGGCATCTCTGTGTAAATAAATAAAACTATTTTTGTGCGTTCTATATTGCATTAATTTCTTCAAACCATTTTAATAACGATAATAATGTAAAAAAATTAGGAATTTGCTCGAATTATAAGTTTATAATAATCTTGGCTTCGCCAGTCACCGGTGACCGCCGGGGAGCTACGAACAAACATCTACTATCGGTCACCGGTGACCCCCATGGCATTCAATCAATTCTTGCTAATCAATTATAATTTAAAAGCGGAGATTAGTATTTAGAGGGAAAAAAATACTGTTATTCTTACCTTTTTGCAAAAGTAACAAGAAAAGTAAATAAAGTATAAAAGTATTGTCTGGTGATAAAAAGTTAATTCATCGAAGGTTCATCAGTGTTTATAAAATTGCTTTTATTAAAAAAATTTATTTATACTTGATTTTACCGAAATTATTGGCACATTTCATATAAAATTAATTCTTTTGCCGTATCTTTTATGGTCTCGAGCCTGCCTTATCTTGTTTCTTGTCATTGAACAATATAGTGTCCAGTGGTATAAAGTTATTTTCCTCACACAAGTGTTGATACCTTTGAAATGTGGTTAGTTAATACCATGAAGAAATATTGGCAAAATTGAAATGTATTTGAAGAAATATTAGCTTCCATCAAACATATAAAAAAACTAATTTGTAATGCAACTTTGACAAATAAAATCACAGGTGCATTTCAAATAAAATTTCTCGCCAACTGAAGACTACCCTTGTTGTAAATTGTGGCTGGTACACGTTAAATCTGTCGGATCACAAAGTCCTCCAAGCTCCCATAACAAATCAATATCTCTGGCGGTTCTGAATTGCAGATTGATCCTTCTCTGGTTCGGGTAAAAATTACGATCAGTAGATGAATAATGGATGCATGAATAGGTCCGTCTTCTAAACCGGGATATGACGAGTATGTGGTTGAAGTAGAATTCTTGGCCATAGATGGCGCCACTGAAAAACAAGAAACGCACCCTCTGCCTTCAAATCACTTGATTTCACCAAGAAACTGATGCTTTGATATATTTAACCAGTTTTTTATTACAAATTCTAGTATCAAACCTTACAGCATACCTGCCGACTTTTACGCATTTGGCGTAAAATTTCATTTTCATATTTAAAGTGGTTGTAAATATATGCTATTTTTTTCTTTTATAAACTTAATTTTTAAATGATTTTGATCACCACTATTCTTGAAAAAATTAAGCACATATATTAATGTGTGTTTCAATCATGGTTGTCAGCTTAAGTTTTTTCAAATACAACGTATTTTTTTGCTTAAAATTGAAATTTTTATTCCATTTTAACACCACTGGGAAAAATGATAATGGAAAGGATTAAAAGTTGGCAGGTATGTTACAGATACACTGAAGCTTTCGGCCTCGAGACCAAATAAAAAATTTTGCAGAAAGGACTAATACATTTTATATTCAATCGCATGAATCATGGTAAATATTTCGGACTTCTGAAAAATTTAAATACACTGGAGACCAATTTTTTTGTGTGTGTGTGTGTTTTTGCTGCATTTGTGCGAATACTTGATCTTACAACTTGATCTTGATCCTACAACTTGATCTTACTTACTTAATCTTGATTTAAAATTTTCAATTAGTTTTGTTCCGAAAGCTTCAGTTTTTTGTTTCAAAATAATATTTTTGATTTAGTTTTAGTTCATTTTTTTGTCTGGATGTACAAGTTTATAAAAAACGTATAAGTTTACATATATGCATATGCACTTGCCTGCTCTTTAAAAAATAACACTTAAGACTAAAAACATATTACTTCAAAGTATCGCGTCCTAAGCTAAAATATATCATCGCCTTCTTCCTACTGCTCCCTCCGTAGCAGAAAAGTGGAGACACTTAATGGTCACTGGAGTGACTTTTAAAAAATCCTAGTTAGTATTTATTTCTTTAAATTGCATAAAAACTGTAGCTTGTAAAAATTTACTGTAGAAATCATCCACTCAAAAATCTCTTGCAACAGAAAAAAAAATCCTAAGGTATTGCTGCCAACGTTTACGGATTTTTCGTGAAATTTTATTTTTTCTATTTAAATCAGAATTTAATTTCTATTTAAATTCTTTGCTTAAATTTTATTTTAATATTATTTTGGACACCTTTTCAAATCATTAATTTATACATACAAATGCTCGTTAATCATTCTATGTTGTGTTTTAGATGAGGTAAAATAGGAAATATATTTCTTCTTACATTGATATTCAATTGACATTTCACTCCATTTGGAAAAATTATCTTTGCGAAGAATAAAAGTTGGCAAGTATATCAGTGATCATACCTGCCAACTCTTTCGGATTTTCCGAAAGTTTTTATCTTTACATTTAATGAGGTAGTAAAATTTTGGCATTTGTGTTTGATTCCTGATCTAATTCATTTGATTTATTATAATTTTAACCACTATTATATTTAAATATCTTAAACGTACATAAAGAAGACCAGCTAGTTATCTTATAGTGTTTTAAAAGATTATAAAAAGTACATCGAGCAATTTTTTTTTACTATAACTCTTCAGTAATTATTTCACGACAACTAGGAAAAAAATTTGTTGAATTGAAAATTTGCAGGGATGGTTAAATTCATGGGTATTTACTGGACATGGACACTGTCCTTAAATTTTGATTTTAATAAAAAATGAAAAATAAGTTTTTTTTTAATTGAACAGGCTCTGAATCAAACCAAATTTGGCTCATTAAAACCGATTACGATCATTCAAAGAGATTGTCGTATGTAAATTAAAACAGTTATTGAAGTTATTGCTTTGAACAGTTATTGCTTTGAGGAAAACTGATTTTGGTTCATATGGCTCGATTCTGAGTATTTAATGATCTAATTTTTTTTTCTTTCATAATTGATTTTCATGTAAATTTAAAAAAGCTATTTTAGTTTAAACTGACTTTATTTTGATTCGTAATTTTACAAAAAATAACTACCCGTATCAAACTTATTTCAGGACTGAATTTTATTTCTTTAACAAATATTTTCATACTAATAGTTTTCAATTTTGCGTGCAAATTTTAAAGTAACTTTTATTAGCTTTTAAATGTATATAGTTATTTATTTTATTTTATTATTTTTTTAATGTGTTAGAAAATGAGAAAGAAATTTTAAAAAATCAGCAATTTTAAGAAATGAGATGAAGCGGTTTCTTATTTAAATTGAGAGTTATATTTTATTTCTTGATTTGTTCACTATTTTTTTAATTATAATAAACTAATATAATATTTATATATAATATTACGTTACTAATGTATAATAATATTTATTTAATAGCTAAGTTATGATTTAATTATTCAATATTTTCGCATGAGTGGCATATATATATAGATATATAAATATATATATAATCCGACCTTCCAAACGAACCGCAATTTCAAAAGGGTTCTTGTTTTTGAGGTTAAGAAAAACTTTAAAAAAAATCAAAAATATATTTAAAACATTCAAAACAACTATCAAATCTCCAGGTGTACCTTACAACAAAAAATAAATTCAATATGGTGGTATTATGTTTGTCGGCATTTTGTGTTTGACATAGAAATTTATGATCCTAAAAACACGAAAACATCTTGAATGGACATTTCAAAAATATCTCATAGCATTCATAAAGGATATTCTAATCAGCTGTGTTATTTATGGTAAACAAGTCTTCCAAAGTTCTGATTGAATTTGCCACGAAAAGACGAGTTGAAATAGAGGTTAACGAGGCATTTAACAGTTTGCTGTAATATATGTCGATTTGGTGGAAGCTGTACATGTGTCTAGTCTAAGATTGAGTTGCATTTGTTCCTTGGCCTATGAGACCTCTTAATCTAATGTATTTGACATGAAAAGGTTAGGGAGAGATCATCAAATGTCATACCTTTCTTTCTTAATGTCTGGTAATTTTTCAGTTAGGAAGAATTTAATTCCTATTTCTTATATAAGATTTCAGGAAATGAGATAATAGTTTCAGCGTGGCGGTTATGGCTCTAGAAATGAATATTTATGTCATATAAGTTTGAATTTATACAGTTTTGATTTTTAAATAAGCTAAAAAATATGATAAAGTCGGTAAGTTGGATTTTATGGTTGTTTAAAACATTTTTAAGATTTGGGATAAGATTATTTTTATTTATTTGAAAGATGTTTTGAAACTTTTAGTTATGAATCACTTGAAATATTTGAATAATTTTGTTCCAAAGCAGTTGTCTAAATATATATATATATATATATACATATATATATATATATA
>NC_092215.1:33647390-33755844 GCF_043381705.1 Parasteatoda tepidariorum | reverse complement strand
ATATTAAATATTATTGTATTATTCTATATATAAGAATATTATTGTATTCTTGTGGGCATCATGCTTTATTTTTATTTCTTACTTCAATCCACGTAACGTAGTAACTTTCGCTACTTTTTACGTTTTGAGCTTTTTTTACGTAGAAAATTAATTTTTTAACATGAAAAGATTCTGGAAAGATCACTTCATTTCATATCATTCTTTCTTAATGTCTAGTAATTTTTCAGTTGGCGAGAATTTAATTTCTATTCCTTCCTTTTTTCTATCGACAACAGATTTCAGAAAAAGAAATTACAATTGTGTCTGCTATATTCTTAGAAATTAATATTTGTCACACCAGTTTAAATTTCTGCAACTTCTATAATGAAATAGGCTAAAAAATATCATTAAGTTAGTTGAGTTTAATTTTATTGATGATTGAAACATTTAAAGGATTGGGGGAAAATTATTTTTATTTGTTGTAAAGATGTTTTGAAACTTGTTTTAGTTTTGACATTATATTCAGCTGTAAAGGCTTATGTATTGCCTGGAAATATCGTCTTATAAATAACTTGGGTGGTAAGCTATTAATTCTTCCTATTTATATATTTATCAAAAAATTTGTTTCTTTGAGACGGCAGGTTTTTTTTTTTTTTTTCGTTTTTTTTTTTTTTTTTTTTTTTTTTTTTTTTTTTTTTTTTTTTTTTTTAATAAACCACCCTTAGTTTTCAAATACGTAAGCGAATGAAACATCTTTTTCAGGGGTCGCTGCATTGCCTGAAAAATCAGAATAGTACATTTTAACTAATAATTGTTAGAGAGTTGTTCTTATACTGTTAACTAATAATACCGTTCACAAAATTAATACTGTTAACTCATAATTGGTAGAGAGTTGTTCTTACTTATCTCGTGTTGGCAGCTATTTTTTTTCTCAAACAGGTCATAAAAATATCTACTTAATTTTTACCCTCGTTGTGATTGTAGCTGATGAATAAATTATCGCAGCAAGCAAAAAAAAAGCGACTTTGCTACCGGTGTTAATTTCAAAAAAGTTACATTCAAATTTAAAAGGACAGCTATGGCCCATAGCTTCTGTAATAAGTTAAATGCATTTTTAAGAAAATTTAAATACTTTAAAAAAAAGGAAATTAAAAGATTCCGTTCTCTAAAAATCTTTCGAGAAAAACTGGAATTGTCATTAGATTAACAGTCGCTCTAAATTACAATATAGTTGTTTTTAGTAGTTTCTACTCCACCTATTAATTGTTCTAACCACATCTTTCCCCTTTAAATAACAATGTTTGGTAAACATTAAACAAGACAGAAAAATCTTAGTAGATTCGAACTGAAACTAAACAATGTTGCAATAATAAAACTGCACAGCATTAAAACTTAAAATTATCTTTAATTATGCAAAACAATAACACATGAGCCGTATGAGCCGCACGAAGTTGAGACCAGGTGAGGGCCGCAGGTTACCGACCTTTGTTATGGATTGCAGATAATAGTAATTAAATTAAAGATTCTGGGAACAGTGATAAAAAATATCTTTGTCTTTTTCCAATGTATATTAACAGTGATGAGAAAATCTTCATTAACGTTTCGTGTAGAATCTCGTTATCAAATAAATGTGAAACAAACCCTAACCTGACTTGTAGAGAATGATCGTTCTAAAGATATCGAAACATATCACAGATATCAGTCGCTAAATCATTTAGCACTTTCAGCACGCCACGCGGAGAAGTTATTACCTTTACTTTCATCCCACCGACTATGTAGCACGAAAGATGGCAGATAGAAATCATCTTATGTTCTTAGATTGACCTTAGTCTAGTCTATATGATCATCGGATATGGCTCATCGAACTCTTAGAGAACGTAACTAATCAGGTCTAGCATCTAACTCTTTTCTTCCCATGGCACGCCTTGTAGAAAGTTACGTTCATTTAGCGACTAATTACGTCCAAGTAGTCATCGTAACTGTATCAGGGACATGTCATGTCACTTTTCTTTCATGAGGTCATGGGAAAGACAAGCGAGGGGCGGGGTCGATTCCCAGGTACCCCAGCGCCCAATCACCTGTAGCGCTGCATGTGGATCATCTTAATAAAGAAAGAAAAAGTTTGCGAAATTTAGAGCCTCGGGCACCGGTAGTTGAGACCAAGATGGGTCTAGCTCGTTTTTCAATTTCGCACGCGATTTGGTTAATTATGATAAAGGATGGGATTGTGATGACAAATTGGAGAGCACTTTGTTTTACAAAGCGAAGGGAAATTCCGATAACACTCTTAGTTGATTTGCAAGACGTGACTTGCATTTTAAAGCAAACACCGCTCTATATATCACAGTTTGAATATTCTCATGCGATCCTTCTCAGAAAAAAAACCTTTTTTTTTTCTTTTTTAATGGAGCAACGCTAATTAAAATTAATAAAAACGTAACAGGTGCATATTTATCATTCTTTGTGTAGCAGATATTCATTTATCTCAACATTAGAAGCGTTTTTAGTTTGTTTTTTTAAGATAAATTATATTCCAAAATAGATATATATTAATGCAAATAAAGAGTAAATCTATTCATAATGAAGTCTAACTTACTGATTCAGAATTGAATTTTATTGACTTGATTATTCTTTTCTTTGGACAGTCCATCCGCTTTCTATTTACATTAAGTGTCCCTTTTAGCTATAGAATCTGAGAAATAGTTTTTTCTTTTTTCTTTTTCTATTTTTTTTTTCGTGTATATTTCATCATCATCACTAGCTCAACAGTCCAGGATGGACCCTGGCTTTCTCAAGAAGACGAGACCAGCCCTTCCCTGTGTACGCTACAGCAATTTAGTCTCTGGCGTAATTGAGACAAAGTAACTTTGGAGGCAGTCTGTCCAATATATTTTTTTATTCTTAACATTGTTTCAAATTTTGGACGAGTTGAGCTATAACATCATACTTGATATCCCGATATTATGGTTAAACCTAATAAAACCAAAGCGTCTCTTGTCAACTTTGTTGCAGTTTCAAATTAGCTTCAGAGTATTCTGGCCTATTTCATAAAATTTCAGATGATACACCAACTGATAATTTTCTCAGGATTCATATTTATTTTGGAATAGATAGGAGAAATAATTTAAATTGATGAAAATTAAAAATTTTGTCCGAAATAAACAACAAAAATTGGGAAAATAATTAAAAAAGGACATTTTTGTCTTACTTTGTGGAAACAACAATTAAACGGGTTTTAATCGATAGCCTTAAAATCTTAATCTATTCGATAAAAAGAATAATATTACGCATTCCACATTAAAGAAAATCACATGATTTCCTTAAATTGATTTTTAATAAATAAAAAAGAAGTTTACAACTCTATATTTATTAAAACATAACTCTTGTTTTACTAAATGCTTACTAAATGTTTAATTAACCTTTGAATTTTCGCTTAAAATTAAGTTGCATTCCATTTAATATTGTTGTATTTCAGCAATAAAACGTTCCACATTCATGATTCAAATTCAAATTAATATTTTAATTTCGGATGATTTTTAGGTGATTTTCAATGTATCGCATGTTGCATCGATCTCAAATTACATCACAGCATCAGTAAAATTATTTTACAATTTTATATAGCCTGTTTAAAATATAGCAAAGAATTAATGATCAGTTTTGGTTACGAACAGGCTTAACCGTTTGCTCTCCGAATGCTGTTTTAAATGATATAAGCCTTAAATTATTTAGAATACATAATACAGTATTTTTATATATTTTCAAAATTCTTAAAATAATGTGTGGTAACTTTTGATGGCGTCTCAGATCATAGTCTTGTTCAGAAAGCTGCAGCTTTTTTCTAAATTTTATTTTTATAGTTTATTTTTTGTCCGAATCAACCAGTTTCTTGAGAACGTATATGTTTATATACATATAACAAACTGTTTATTCAGACTAAGAAGACAAGTGCATATTTATATACATGAATATATCCTGTCTATTCCTCTGAAAATAACACTGAAGACAAAAACTTTATGACCTTGACGTATCACATCATAAACTGAAATGCATTATCACCTTCTTCCCTCCACTTCCAACGTCGCAGAAAAGTGGAGATGCTTATTAGTCACTTGAGGTAATTTTAATAGACACTGATTGGGAACAAATTATTAAATTAGAAAAAAACTGTAGCTTGTTGGGAGAAACCGATAGCAGATTTGAAATCAGCAAAGAAAAACTAGGATCCATTCAAAAATTTCATGCAACAGAAAACAAAACAAAAATGAAAATAAATAAAATAAACAAATAAATAATAAATAAATAAATGCAGAGATGCCAACTGCTCCGGACACGGCGAAGTAATTAAAAAAGAGGTAAACAATTACAAAGTAAATTTTTAAAATATTTGACTATTTTTGCTTGCTTTTTAAAAGGTATAGCATGACGTAAGTATTAGAAAGTGGTGAATTATATAAGCCTACGAATTATTTAGAAATAGTGGTGGATAAAAATCTACTGAATTGAATTTATTAAAGCAATGATCACAATTGCTAAACTACCACTTTAAAATATATAATTGCTGTCCGGAGCAAGTTGGCATCGCTGTAAATGAATAAATAAATAAAAATTCCTTGGGTAATTAATTTAAATAAGACCTAATATTTCCTTAAATATCTAAAATCGGTAAAAACAATTTCATTCAACAGAAGAAGAAAAACAAGTTCCCTATTGTTATTTACTACTTTTTAGCTTAAAAACACTGTCCAGTTTACATACCTGCCAACTTTCAATCCCTTCCATTATCATTTTTCCCAGTGGTATTAAAATGGAATTAAAACTTCAATATTAAGCAAACAAATACGTTGTATTTGAGAAAACTTAAGTTGACAACCATGATAGTAACGCATATTAATATATGTGCTTAATTTTTGTAAGAATAGTGGTGATCAATATCATTTAAAAATTAAGATTATAAAAGAAAAAATAGTGTATAATTACTACCACTTTAAATATGAAAATAAAATCTTCCGGAAAATCCGGAAGAGTTGGCAGGTATGAGTTTGTAATGTTAGTTGTTTGTACTCTTAACACTCATAAAAAGCTGATTGTCGCAAAATCGAAAAAAGAAAAAAAAAAGTCTATTATTCTTCCTTGACATTAAATAAGATACATTAAATTAAATTTCTGATTATCAATGTCACGAGCAAAAACTAATTTCAAGTTTTTTCATTTTACAAAAGACAAAAGATTTATATACCATTAAAAAAAAACTTTCCTTTGACAATTGCGTTAATTTACACATCGTTTATTTTTGTTGTAAAAACAAGCTAAAAAAAACTTTCCAAGTTTTTACTTTTACCCAACAGGGCTAATATAATATTCGACATTCATTAAAAGGAAGTTAATACTATTTTTATTACAAGTCGATTTGTTACGTTCTAATAATCCAGCCTTGAACTGAAAATCACCCTAACGCCGACGCCTTTTAAACCATGAAGAAATTTACTTTACTCAAGGAATATGTCTCGTTTCCGGACCTTATACAATGATAAACCGGAAATTACGGCACACTTGAACGCGGAAATCCGTTGATTTTATTTTTTCTGCAAAGTGGAAAATCTTTAACTTCCTCTCAATTGCTACATCTTATGTTAGTACTTTTTAATAGCTATACCGACGGCAAAAATTTATGAGACACTGAATGCCATCTTGTGATCAAATCTCGTACTAAATATAGACACTTACGTTTTTCGCGCTTTTATTTTTATTTAAATTTATTACACAACTCCACATGCTCCATAAAGTACAACATTAGGCTTACAGATAGAAGTGGGCAAAGTACAATTGTAAATTAATAAGAAACAGAACAAATTATAAGTACTTTTTGGCTTTGTACTTTAAAATTAATTATTTATGTGAGTCTTAGAATATTAAAAATAACGGCACTGTTTTATATTAACAATATCTTATACCATTTTCTTACGTGTACTTACATGTATTTGTACATTCCAGGAATGGATTAAGAGGGGAGTACTGATTTCTAGGATGAGACGGGCTCACCCCGAGTCCAAAAGTCCGAGTATGTGCCCGAGCAAAAAGGCGGACTTGGGCTCGTTAACTGGTAAAAAAGTTTTGGGCTAGGTGGAGCTTGGATTCATGATAAAATTTTCATAAACTTCTTTTAAATTTCTAATGAAACGTTTGATTTTGTTATTAAGTGTAAAAATTTAAAATTTATATGGTATAAAAATTTTAATGATTTGCGTTTTTTGTTCGGTGTTTTTGCTTTTAATTGTCAAATGATTTTTATTTAACCTGATATTTTAATTTAATTTTTTAATTTTTGTTTTAGTCATCTTAGAGTCTCAGTTGGCTTAGTTTTTTTTTTTTTTTTTTTTTTTTTTTTTTTTTTTTTTTTTTTTTTTTTAGCTTTTTCTTTTATAGGTTGTCGAAAGAAAAGTTTTTAATTTACTAATTTCCTTGTGTTTTGTCATCAAATGTCAAGTGACAAGATCGTAAAATTTGGCCTTTATCCATCTTGTTTCTCATGCTTAAACAGGTTTGGTTTCTAAATAATTCCATGCATGGTGGACTGGGATTAAAATTCTTCAGGCTCTGGTGGGACCTCCAAAAGCACACCCAAGCTCCTCTCTTATTTTGGGACTCCGCAAGATGCCCCAAATTTAAAGGATTAAAACTTATGTATTATTACCACTATGCAGATAGTTTCAGCTTAAATTTCACGAAATCGAAAAGAAATGAAATGATCATGCTTCATCTAATATATCCACCCAAAATAAGATGTTTTGTAAAATTTCACAGCTGCTCCTCCTTTTTCTCAAATTATTTCGATTATCATCTAGTTGTCTCTCATCTCAATTAACAAATTACAATAAATTAGAAAACAACCAAACTTTTCTAGGAAATCTGTGATCTCAACAATATAAAAAGCTTAACACCAAGTTGAGAGTAAAAATTTTTTTTATCAGTTAGCCTTTTTTTTCCCTCTAAAATACCATTCCGACAAAAACTCATGTTTTTTTCATAGTCACTAAAAACATCACAATTACTTGAAAGTGTTCTTTCTTATATGTTCCTCTATGTTTACATTTCAATTTAAAGAAATCTTTTTATACTTATATATAATAGATNCAGTTTTCATTTCGGCAATTATCAACATATCCGGTTGGTATTGTTATTTCAGAAGCATATATTAATTTATCTTCTTTAATTTGGGCTATTAGTGCATAAAAATGTTTAAAAACATTTCTGAAATTAAAGTCGCATAATTTTATTTTCTATTTTAATCAATTATGAAACAAAATATCAAAAATATTTTAAAACTAACTAAATTATGTATAGTGAAGAGTGCTCTATTTTCAGATTTTAATTCTAACAGTACTGCTAGATGGAAAAAAAGAGGCAACACATTTAATTACAAAAATGTTTTCCTGTTAAAAATAGTTTTCCAACCCGAATAATTCAAGAAAAAAAAACATTTCAGCTATTAAAATTTAAAGTAACAACCTGTCCCAATGTACCATGATACTAAAGCAAAGAATTACCATATTTTAACTTGCAATATACAGAACAAACTGCTTCCATAACTTGTAAAAAAATTTAAAATATTAATTAAGGATTCAAGTGTATGAATATTTATATATAGATAAATGGTGGATATATATATATATATATATATATATATATTCCTCTTGAAATGTTTGGATATTTTCGGATCGCTGACTTCAAATAATGCAACCCACAGTTTTTTAAGGACATTTTACTCTGTTTTTTAATTTTTTTAAAGAAATGTTCAGGCTTAAAAACATTATATATAACAGAGGGTCGCTTAAATGTCGCAAAAACTTCGAGCGCATCATCAGGATTAAAATTGCATTTGCATGGAAGCCTATTTTCGAAAGTATCATCAAACGCCACTAGGGGCACTTTCCCAATTATGAGCAGACCTTAACAAGTCTCATCGTGAATTAAAAGGCATTATCGCCCTCTTCCTACTATCCCGGTGTAGCAGAGAAGTAGAGGTAGTTTGTATTCCCTAGAGTGGATTTTAAAAAACAGTGTTTAGGTACACATTTAAGAATTTCCTGATAACTGTAGCTTGTAGAGAGAAACTGAATACAGATAAGAAATAAGCGATGTAAAAATATCTAAGATCGTGAGAAAAAAAATCAATAGTTCAAAGAATTGCCCTCCATTGTAGTTCTTCCTGAATGTTGCCTAGAAAATGTAGTAGTTATATTACATGAACGTGAGCTTGTTTAAGAATTCGATTGAAGTAAGATTTTCTTCTGAGTTTGATGCGAGTTTAGGTTTGATTTATGACTTTTACTAAACAACAGTAAACAAACATCAGCTACTATAATCCCTCAGCGATTGACTTGATTCGAAAGCACAGCACTAATGTTTAATCGCTTGCCCCAGTATAAACATTTATCTATCAAAGAAACTCATATAACTTTTACGACTAAAACAACTCATTAAAACTACTCCATGGTTTTTCTTAATGCGAATGATTTACAATCACGCCATCATTCCATTTACGAATCACCTAAGCATTAGCATCTAGACCTTTGTTTATACCTTACTCAAGACGCCATATTTCCAAAAACAAATTGTCTTCACACACTATTTTCTTTTAATTTGACTGAGGACATGCAATATCAAGCGTAAATAATGTCTACCATTTTAGGGATATAATCGACCAGAAATTTCAACCAGGAATTTCGAGGTTCGTAGACATCGTAATTTCTTCAACTTTTTGACAGCAACCAACCTTCGCTTAAACGTTGCTGGAGTAGGTCAACGAATAAGATCTATATTTTGTGATAAAAAGAGCTCGCTTTCAAATTACAATGGACTCGTAAATTTGACTCATGTTGAACAATCGACTCAATGAGAAAAATATAAATAAATTGCAGGGGTAAGGCAAAATTTATTTATGGAACAACAAGAGCATGAGAATAATGTATTTAGCGGGGAAGGGTTTTGTGAATAATACTTTTTCGATGCGGTCTGTTTTTTTAACGTATTATTATGGATACTTTTGCATTTAGTTGTAATACGCTTGACGATCTATGCGTCTTGGGTTCAAGTACCATAAAAATTAACATCGTTTTATATTTCGCAAGGAATTTTGTTTAGAAGAATGCAAACAAAGAAATAGATTGCAAACGATTCGCTGCAAACTTTATACAGTAGAAGATTTCTTTTTTCTCTTTAGCGTAAGTAAGAGAGCTGATGTACAATATTTCCATACTATTTACAAAAATTTTAAATGAAGCAAAATAGGAAAAAATCTTATCTAAATCGAAGATGAATATAAATGGAGGATAATCATTCTTTGTTACGATAAAGTTCTGACAAAACATAAAAGTATACACGTCGGGAGAAAAAAACTTTATATATATATGTTATAATAGTAAATAAAATCTTCTTTACCATGTAGATTTTAATTTTCCGGAAAACGAGCTATAATGAAATAATTTTCTTAGAATATTTAACTCTTTTCACTTTTGATATACATAAACTTTCACACTAAATAATGAGAGGAGTTTTATAAAATTTAAGTCTAATTTTAGAAACTCAACTAGTTTATTTGATAACTAGATATATATTTTTCAGAATTTACAAATATTTGTTGGTATATATTCGTTCAATTATACCAATTTCGCTGAAATGGTCCAGCAATTTTGAATTTTTTCTAAACCTTAACAACTCTGCTTAAATGAGACACTTTGTAAGACTTTCTGACTTCCTTGAAAAAAAGAATCAACCCTTTTAAAAAAATTAGTCAAAAGAGTGTAATATACCAAAACCTGCCAACCTTTTGTCTTTTCGATGATGATTTTCCTATGTGGTAGTAAAATAAATATTGAAATACAGAGTATAATATCTTTTTTATTTTTGAAAAGCTCAAAGGCATATCTACCAAATTCTGCTCTTCAGAGGTAAGTAAATGATGTATAGCATTGAACTAATTTAAAATTGTAGACGAATATTGCACTCATGATTTACAATTTGACATTTTCTCATATTTTTAAAAAAGGGATAAAAGGTAGAGGAAAGGATTAGAAAGAAAACAAAACTTGCTTGAGAATTATAATCCTCATTCATTTATGTATGATTAAAATTGTGCATGGCATGGAACTAATTTAAAACTGTAGATAAATATTGCACTTATGACCTACAATTTGAAATTTTCTCATATTTTGAAAAAGGTAATAAAAGTTACAGGAAAGGATTAAAAAGAAAATAATTTCGTGAGAATAATAATCCTCACTCATTTATCTATGACAAAAATGATGTACAAGTATCAATCATTATGAAACCTCATTCATCAAACAGGCCTCTCTATGTATTTTCTTAATGTAAAGTTAAGCATTCCTGGAACTTCCCGGAACGGGCAAGGAAGGTCATGATTTCATCATGACCAAAGACAGGATTGTGGCAATGTGGTCAGCACTATGCACAGGCCTCTTTAACATCCTAAACAGGCTGGTACTCATCTACCGGAAGCTAGGTGGGTTTGATGCCACAACTGGAGATCGAACCCCAGTTCTACACAATGACAGTCCAATGTCTTAATCACTGAGCAATCACGGCTCTTTCTTTAATGTATAATCAAATATGATAAAAGTGTTCTGTAATCAATTTAACTTCATTCAGTTATTAACATTTCAAGAATTTTAATTTCATCAATATTCTAGAGTTGCTGTTGATTTAATATAAAGAGCAATGAATTAAATATATTAATTAAAAATCACTTTAGAGTCGCATCAAACTACGTCCATATTAAGAACAGCTGAATATGAAATGCTCAAGCTAAAAATAGCTTATAAAGAAAAATAATAGAATGTTTCATGCTGAAAATAAATACCAAAATGTAAATTACACATGTCATTACTTTTAAATTGAGACAAATAATGTTAATAAATTTAAACTCTCACAAAAGCAAAAAATCACCATTTATTTAGAAAATGTGAATAACACTTTGAAATCTGATTATTATATAGACCCAAACGTTTTGATAAAGTGTTACAAAGATTAAGAAAAACTATCTCCTTTACTTGAAATGGCATAAAGAGTAATCATATAATAATAGCCAAGTATATTTTAATCTTTAGCTTGACGGTTAATCTTTTGATACATGAAAACAGTTCTTTTATCATACTGACTTTAGTATCAGGACATCACCTTCCGGGGTGATACACCCCCTGTTCTTTAAACGCGTCGTGATATTGGGAATGGCAACCCGTTATCAGGAGCGGTGATCGATCAGTACATGGTAAGAACTGTTGACCGATAGATTAGCATGAAGTTATTATTTTCCAGTTATCTCATTTAAAACTGACGAATGGTCTTTTAATATCAAATGATCCGCCAACACTAAACAAATCGTTTCCTTTTATTTTTCATGATGAAATATTATTTATCACCTTGATTTATATTATTATAATTTTACAGGATTTTCACTGGCTTAACAAACTTAATAATAGTAGCAAAATAACATTAAATCTCAAAGGAATTACTTTTTTTTAAGACATCGCTTTAGCATTTAGAAGTCTGAATTAGTAAGTATCTGTAAAATTGCAAACTAAAGGATATAAAAGATCGAAATTTGTCTTGCTATTTTAAAAACTTTTTTTCGAAATTTTCAAGAATAGAATGACATAACTGGCTTTTTATTATTTTAAAAGGAAAATTCATGAGTACGTAGATCCCTTAAATTATTAAAATTTGTCTTGCTATTGTAACTAGGTTTAAATATTTTGAAGAATGGAATGACATAACTGGCTTCTTATTATTTTAAAAGGAAAATTCATGAATACGTAGATCCCTTAAATTATTAAAATTTGTCTTGCTATTGTAACTAGGTTTAAATATTTTGAAGAATGGAATGACATAACTGGCTTCTTATTATTTTAAAAGGAAAATTCATGAGTACGTAGATCCCTTAAATTATGAAAATTTGCCTTGCTATTGCAACAAGGTTTTAATATTTTCAAGATTGGAATGACATAACTAGCTTTTTATTATTTTAAAAGGAAAATTCATGAATACGTAGATCCCTTAAATTATGAAAGTTTGTCTTGCTATTGTAACAAGGTTTTAATATTTTCAAGAATGGAATGGCATAACAGGCTTTTTATTATTTTAAAAGACAGATTTTGCTAGTTTTTCAAAAATGTTAGCATGGCATATCCGAAAAAAGTGGTGAATTATATAAGCCTACGAATTGTTTAGAGATAGAGGTAGATAAAAATCTACTAAATTGAATTTATTAAACCAAGAATCACAATTAATAAACTACCACTTAAAAATATTTATTCACTGTCGGGAGCAAGTTGGCATCCCTGTGTATATAAATAAAACTATTTTTGTGTGTTCTCTATTGCATTAATTTCTTCAAACCATTTTAGCAACGATAATAATATATATAAAAAAATAAAAATTTACTTGAATTATGTGTTTCTAGTAATCTTGGCTTTGCCGGTCACCGGTGATCCCGTGGCGATACAAACAAACTCAGTGTCAGTCATCGGTGACATCCAAGACTTTCAACGTATTAATTAGATAAAAAATAATACATTAAAACTTTAAATTAGCTACCACTAGAATAAACTTTTACAAAAAGCGTAGAAAGCAGGCAGCCCTGCAGCTCTCTCTCTCTGCAGCTCTGAAATTGTTTTTATTTTATTTTATAACCGTCGTTGAACAGTCGGTCCAATTTTATGGGTTTACGACTACTAATGTTCAACTCCGTAGCCTTGTAATTTTTAACCCAATCCAGAAAAAAAGGGAACTTCTGGATCGAGTATTGGGAGAAATTTGCCTTCGTGGAGGACTTTTTGTTGGAACTAATCCGCATTTGCGTTACATGGAGAGGAAGACCACGAGAACCTCCCACGGTTAGCCTGATGGCAAAAAGACTCTAGCCCATGATCGGTCTAACACTGAGGATATTTCACGCCAGCACTGTGATCGGTGCAAGCCAGATGCGGAATTCGTATCGACTGGGATTCAAACCCGGTTCGCGTCATAGGAAGGCGAACGCTCTATCCCCTGAGCCATCGCAGCTCAAATCCTAAAATTGTTGAAAAAATTACATAAAATTCTGAAAACTTTGTTTGTGAATGGTACCACACTATAAAATATTTCACAAAAAGCGTAGTAGTTGGCAGGCCTGCAATTGTCTTGCCTTAAATCCTTCAATTTTCACTTCGTAGCAAAATTAGCATAGTTTCTGAAAATTCAACTATTGAATGGCATCTTTGTAAGCACAAGATTAAACAAAATTCTCACGCTTATTTAAAAAGCAGCTTTTATTACTTATCAGAAATAAAGAAAACATCAAGTGAATTAAAACTGCGTGAGATACAAAAAACATGATCTTTCTTTTAGGGTTGCATTTAATTTCCTTCAAAGTATGTTATTTTTAATTATGAACTCAATTTTTGCACGTAGCATACACTGTGGATCACCCACGACTTGCATTAGTAATATAATAAGCCTATTTACTAAATTTTACGAATTCAACTTTGTATTTTTTTTAAAATTCTAAATCTAAACAAAAGGCTGATGTACCTGACCTTTAGCTTTGCGTGCTGAAATGTTAAACAAAGTAATAGAAACTGTCAACTGATGATGGAAAAGATTTACATAATTAAAGCTTATTATTAAAAACTAAAAAAGAAGCATCTAGCTATCATTCATTTTTCAGATGCAATTTAATTTTAAAAAATTGCGTTTCAGTTATTTAAGAACATTTGTTTTAATTAATTTAAATCTTAAATTAATGTTTATAACTTCGAAGATAAAATCTCAACCTTATTAGGTAATCTTTTAAATCTTGATATTAATTACTTCTTAAAATCAGGTTTTAAATCATTTTTTTTAATAATTTGTTGCTTTGATAATTTGTTATGATTACAAATAGTTTGTGGAAGATTGGCATGAATCACAATTCTTAAAAAGTTCCGGTATCTAATAACCCCAAATATGACACTGAGACATATTTGCCCCACTTATCTACAAACTATTAACAATTCGTCATTTTTTGTCCACTAGAAAGTCGTCTCTTTTTAAGTACTTAATTGTAAATTATTTCTAGTACTTAATTGTAAATTGCAATATATTATAAATTATTGTTGAAATAAAAATATGCAATTACAATGAAATTCAGGATTAGTGCTTAAATTAAAAGAATGGGGAAAGCTGGCTTGAGTATAAACGTAGTAACAATGCTTCAACCAAATACAGTACATTTGTTGTCCCTACTTTTCTAATTTAGATACTTTGTATGACCCTGAGATAGATTTAGATTAATTGAATTTAGATTTGTATGGCACTGAGACAGATTTACCCTACTTGTTTACGAACAAAAAAACAATTCACAATTTTTATGTTCACTTGGAAAATCGTTTCTTATCAAGTACTTCAATGTAAATTATGCCTAGTGCAAAAAAAAATATATGCAATTACAATGTAATTTATGATTAGAGTGTCTAAGTTAAAAGAGTGTTGATAGCTGGTTTGATTATAAACGTAGTATCTATGTGCTTTAATCAAAAGCCGTCACTTTGATGTCAGTATTTTTCCAATTTATGTACTTTATAAGACACTTTTGATTTGTATTACTATGAGATGTATGACACTGAGACAGATTTAGATTTGTTTAACACTAAGACAAATCTGCCAACTTATTTAATAACTCTTAACGATTCACAATTTCTTGTCCATTAACAAAGAGGTTTCGTATCAAGTACTTCATTGTAAATTATGCACTTGAATGTAATTGCATTGTAATGTAATATAGGAGATTGTAATTCCATTGTGGTGTAATAGAGTGCCTAAATCGAAAAAGTGGTGAAAAATGGTTTAATTTTATTTTTTATTTTATAACCGTTGAACAGCCGACACAATTTTGAGCTTACGAATACCAATGTTCAACGTCGTAGCCTTGTAATTTTGAACCTAATCCAGAAGACAAGGGACACTAGGATCAAGTATCGGGAGAAATGTTGTCTTCGTGGAGGACTTTCTGATGGAACTAATCCGTACTTGCGTTACATGGCGAGGAAAACCACGAAAATCTCCCGCAGCCTGATGACAAGGGGACTCTAACCCGTGATCCTTATACCACTGAGGACATTTTTTATGTCAGAGCTGTGGTCGATGCAAGCCGGATGCGGAAATCGCATCTACTAGCCATCACTGGGATTCAAACCCGATTCACCTCGTTAAAAGGAGAACGCTCTGAGCCATCACGGCTGCAAAACCATCACGGCTACCCTGAACCATCACGGCTGCAAATGTTTCAGCCGTGCAACATTTGTTTAATTTAAGAATATGATTTGTTTGTCTCATTTACTTGTCAACCACTGCAGATTCATTTCTCAAATATATATGAGAAATTTCTCTCAACTACTTTTAAAATAGAATTTGGTTTCACGCGCGCAACTGGTTCACTTTTTAACCCTTTCGCGCCGACTGTCACAAATACGTGACAGCAAAAAACCGTATCAATCAGGGTAAAAAGATAAAACTGGTAATCAAAGTATTTCTTTAGCAGTTTATTTGTGGGCGGAGTTATAATTGTTTGACTTATTTAATTCACCATTACTTTGTTCAAAATAAAACTATTTAGTTATACTTTGAATTAACATTGATTATATATATGATTAAACTAACAATATTTAAAATAAAAGCAAAGTAAGTCTGTCAAATTAGCAAAGACTACATTTAAGTTACCGTTTTTTATTTAATTGCAACTTGATTCTGATTTTGTACGAATGCTTTTCTGAATCACCCGTCCCCAAGGGGTTAAGTAATTTGCACAGACTACTTATAAAATCTCGTGTGGAGGCTTTCTGTTGTAGGAGAAGAAGTTCAAACTCCTAGGAGTTACTCTTTCACAAGGATCAGCTGAATCTGATTGTGTACGTTACATACGGGGCTGAAAGTCCATATATATATCAAGACGGAAGAGAACTGGTAACAAATAAATTTCATTTTCAGCCGTCTTTTTCGGGAATAATAAATACCCATGACTACCAATTTTTTTTAACAGGTACAATTCACATATTGAATTCCTTCTTTCCCGACGAAAAGATAATAGCAATGAAATGTTTATTGTTAAAAAAGATTTTCTTCCTCCCGAAAATTATCTTTTATTAACCGGTTAACGCCCAGCGTCCTATATTTAGGACAATTCCTTTTTTCAAAGACATTCATTGTGGTGGGAAGCTTTTTTCAGCATTTTCAATTATCTGGGTGAATTAAAAGATTCTGAGGTACCACAATGATTTAGTTATTTCTGATTAGATCTAGAATTATAAGGAGCAAGTACTTTTCGATCTCTCAAAGACTTTTTGAATGCCCTAACAGTTGAAAAAATAATTAATTTCGATAATATATTATACCACTTTTTCCATAAAACCACTTTTTGTATCATTTCGATTTATAAATTCGGGACGAAACGGGTTAAAATAGTTCATCAACCAGTGTTTTCTCATTTTCGCCTTACTTTTCGGCCAGGTTACATGATATGAACTAACTTGTTTTTCGTATATAGGGAAATGGCCTTTTGTAAAAGAAATATTTCATGAAAAGGTACAAAAGTGTATTAAAATACTAGAAAATATATTTCAAGATTATATAAACATATTGAAATACTTACTTTAATCTATTTTCTATTGAAATTATAAGTCATTTTTGTGATGAAGTTTAATATTAATGTTAACTGAAAACAAATGCCTTACATTAAACAATTATTTTAGGATTGTTAGTTATTAAATAAAGATATTGTATTATGCATTTCAAATGAAATAGTTCTTACATTAATTTAAATAGAATTTAAAGTATTCGGAGTGCAAAAGGTTAATAGTTTTTTGACAAAAAACATTATAACCCGGATGTCGGCAAACTGAGGCTCGTGAGCTATGATGTTTTTATGATTCGAGAACACTTTATTTATTTATTTATTATCATTCACTACTACCATATATTACACTTTTAAAGATATATGTTTTAATCGAAAATGCACGAATTGTTCGCGAAAAATCTGAAAGAATTATGAAGTCAAGAAATTTTTTTATGGGGAAATCAATTATATTGTTTATGAAACTTTTCTTGGAAAAACAAAACATTTGAGTTCTCTATAATGTATAAATATTATATAAATAAATATTTTTCTCTGAAAATATATAGTGCGAATGTTTTAAGACTGAAGTGTTATCCAATATAAGACAATATCTCATTTTTCTAGCCATACATGTCTCATTGCTTTTTAATGAAAAGAATTTTTACATCTCTTCAAAGTAATATGATTTCAGCTTAGAATTGCGGAAGATTTCGGTAATAAAGTTGCATACAATATTTTTAGAATTTCGTCTGCCTGTATAAACCAAACATTACTATCCTCTATTGTGATTTAATTACTTATTGTCATAAAATCCTTTTAAATAAGATCTTCGTGGTTCTGCTTATACGGAGAAAAGAAATATGGCCAAAACTACCAGAATATGGTAAAATTTACCGTATTTCTGGCTCCTTTGGAACACCAAAAATTGCGGTAGTTCTTATGATTGTAAATTTTAGTAACATTAACAGCAGAATATAGTTTTATTACCGTGCTGTTTAGTAGTAAATGTAGTGAAATTTGGTAATTTAACCGTGATACCTTAAAGCATGGAGTAAAAACCATTTATTTAGTTAAAGTTACTTTTCAGTCTTGTATTTTTACTATAAATATGATACTAAGAATTATAATTTTTAAAACAGAGTTTTCGGAGAAGCATTAGAACAAAAAAACTGAATGAATAATTGGTATCAATAAAAGGTGTAATATGCACAGATTGGCGAATATTCTCGAAATAGTAATATATTTGTTTTAACAGGTGTAGGCTTGTTACGATAATTAATCATTCTGAATCTCAAGATAGGATCCTTTGAACGACATTTAACCCTTTCGCGCCGACTGTCACAAATACGTGACAGCAAAAAACCTGATCAATCAGGGTAAGAAGATAAAACTGGTAATCAAAGTATTTCTTTAGCAGTTTATTTGTGGGCGGAGTTATAATTTTTTGATTTATTTAATTCACCATTACTTTGTTCAAAATAAAAGTATTTAGGTATACTTTGAATTAACATTGATTATATATATGATTAAACTAACAATAATTAAAATAAAAGCAAAGTAAGTCTGTCAAATTAGTAACGACTACATTTAAGTTACCGCTTTTTATTTAATCGCAACTTGATTCTGATTTTGTACGAATGCTTTTCTGAATCACCCGTCCCCAAGGGGTTAAGAAGGAAGGGACGAAAATTTCGAAAGTGCTTAGCAGATCCCCAACTTATTAATTCTTTTCTAAAATAATTACTGGTATCAATAAAAGCTATAATATGTAAAATCATGGGGAATTTTAATGAAGTTCCTTGATAATGACTTTTAGTGCCATAACTATAAAATATGGTTTTATTACCATGCTGCTTGGTAGTAAATGTAGTGAGATTCGATAATTTTATCGTGATGCCTTAACCCCTTGGGGACGGGTGATTCAGAAAAGCATTCGCACAAAATCAGAATCAAGTTGTAATTAAATAAAAAACAGTAACTTAAATGTAGTCGTTGCTAATTTGACAGACTTACTTTGCTTTTACTTTCATTATTGTTAGTTTAATCATATGTATAATCAATGTTTATTCAAAATATAACTAAATAGTTTTATTTTGAACAAAGTAATGGTGAATTAAATAAATCAAACAATTATAACTCCTCCCACAAATAAACTGCTAAAGAAATACTTTGATTAACAGTCTTATCTTTTTACCCTGATTGATACGGTTTTATGCTGGCACGTATTTGTGACAGTCGGCGCGAAAGGGTTAAAGCATGGCGTGAAAACTATTTATTTAGTTTAATTTACTTTTCAGTCTTGTATTTCAACTATAAATATGATAATAAGAGTTTTAATTTTTAAAACAGAGTTTTCGGTAAAGCATTAGCATACCCTCCAACTGCTACGGAATTTCCGTAGTTTCAGAAATCTTCTTTTCCGCTGGTAGCAAAATTAATGTCTTAATATTTAAAAAAATTAATTTTAGCGTTACTTGTCCACTATTACTTATAAAAGTGCAGGCCATATGGCTAGATTCTTAAGTTCTGATAAAAGTTTTATGAGAGATCCATTTGCTTTAAAAATTTCTACTTTGGTTCGCTACCACTAGAAAGAATTATTTTCAAAATCCTCATAAGTTAGAGGGTATGCATTAGAACAAAAAAAACTAAATGAATAATTGGTATCAATAAAAGGTGTAATATGCGCAATTTGGCGAATATTCTCGAAATAGTAATTTGTTTGTTTTTATAGCTGTAGGTTTGTTACGATAACATACGTGCGAACTTTTAATCCCTTCCATTATCATTTTTCCCAGTGGTGTTAAAATGGACTTAAAACTTCAATTTTAAGCAAACAAATACGTTGTATTTGAGAAAACTTAAGTTAACAACCATGATAGTAACGCATATTAATATATGTGCTTAATTTTTGTAAGAATAGTGGTGATGAAAATCATCTAAAAATGAAGTTTATAAAAGAGAAAATAGTATATACTTACTACCACTTTAAATATGAAAATAAAATCTCCCGGAAAATCCGGAAGATTTGGCAGGTATGCGATAATTAATCATTCAGGATCTCAAGGTAGAATCCTTTGAACGACATTTAAGAGAAAACGTCGAAAATTTTCGAATGAGCTTGGCAGATCCCCAACTTATTAATTATTTTCTAAAACAACTACTGGTATCAATAAAAGATATAATACGTAAAATCATGGTAAGTTTTAAGAAGTTTTCTGATGATGACTTTTAGTACAATTAACAATAAAATATGGTTTTATTACCATACTGCTTGGTAGTAAATGCATACCTGCCAACTCTTCCGAATTTTCCGGAAGATTTTGTTTTCATATTTAAAGTGGTAGCAATACTCAGGTTATTCCAATTAACTTTTTTGAATTATAATGACAATTATAAATGAGTTTGACCACCACTACATATAAATAATTAGAATAAATATATGAAAGCATAAAAATCCTTGTGCAAGCGAATTTACTAAAAATCCTTGTGCAACTAAAAATCAAGATACAAGCTTGTTCTAAGATCAAATATGGTTGCATGATTTATCTTTTATGGCTGATATAACCAAACACTTTCCCGATTTAAATTTATTGTTACAAGGCAATGATCAGATCAATACGAACTTATTTGACATAATTAAAGCATTCAAATGTAAACTATTTCTTTGGGAAAGGCAACTGAAGAATGAAGATTTAACGCACTTCCCAATGTGCACCAAGAACAAATCTAGTTTAGATGATACTGCATCGTATCAAAAACATGCAGTAAAAAACTTCAAATTTTAGAACAGAGTTTGAAACAAGGTTTAAAAATTTTAATTCCTTAGAAGACAAATTTTGTTTGCTTTCTTCGATTTTCTCAATAAATATAGACTCAATACCAAGTTACATGGAAATGGACGTGTTTGAGATTCATTGCGACTCAAATTTGAAGGCAAAAATCATTGAAGTGGGTGCGCCTGAATTTTACGAATATTTAACGGCAACGTTTGAAAATACTCGAAAATTTGCATATGAAATTATTTCCATGTTTGGAAGTACTTATCAGTGAGAGCAATTATTTTCTGTTATGAATGGAAATAAATCTCCTGTCCGAAACCGTATTAATTACGCTCACGTTGGGTCAATTTTGAAAGTAGTCTGGGCCAATAAAATTTCTCCCGAAATAAAAAAGATAGTAGTAGAGAAGAGATGTCAAGTATCAGGACGTAAACAATAATTTAACTTTATATATGTTTATTACAATTCAAAATAAAAATATTTGTTTTCTATGAACATTGATTTGTCTTTCTTTTTTTTTGCGGCCCGCCTAAAGTTAAGCATTGTTTATTTAGCCCAAGTTAGCTTTGGAGTTTGACACCCCTGTCTTAAAGCATGGCGTGAAAACCATTTATTTAGTTCAATTTACTTTTCAGTCTTGTATTTTTACTATAAATGTGATAATAAGAATTATAATTTTTAAAACTGAGTTTTCGGTGAAGCATTAGAACAAAAAAAGAAACAGAAGCAATAATTGGTATCAATAAATAGTATAGTATGCACAATTTGGCGAATATTCTGGAAATAGCAATTTATTTGTTTTTATAGGTGTAGGTTTGTTACGATAATTAATCATTCTGGATCTCAAGATAGGATCCTTTGAACGACATTTAGAGAGAAACGGACAAAGAAATTCGAATATGCTTAGCAGATCCCCAACTTATTAATTATTTTCTAAAATAATTACTGGTATCAATAAAAGGTATAATATGTTAAATCATGGTGAATTTTAATGAAGTTTTTTGATAATGACTTTTAGTAGCATTAACAATAAAATATGGTTTTATTACCATGCTGCTTGGTAGTAAATGTAGTGAGATTTGATAATTAATCGAGATACCTTAAAGCATGGCGTGAGAACCATTTATTTAGTTCAATTTACTTTTCAGTATTGTATTTTTACTATAAATGTAACAATAAGAATTACAATTTTTAAAACAGAAATTCCGGCAAACCATCAGATCAAAAAAAAAAAAAAACGAATGAATAATTGATATCAAAAAAATTCGCAATATGTACAATTTGGTTATTATTCTCAAAATAGTAATTTATTTGTTCACAGTTTTTATAGGTATGTTACCATAATTAATCATTCTGGATCTCAGGTTAGGATCATTACAGCTATATTTAAGAAGAAATCTTAAATAAATA
The DNA here is from genome assembly GCF_043381705.1 of Parasteatoda tepidariorum. Taxonomy (NCBI): domain Eukaryota; kingdom Metazoa; phylum Arthropoda; class Arachnida; order Araneae; family Theridiidae; genus Parasteatoda; species Parasteatoda tepidariorum. Next base: position 33,734,031 of record NC_092215.1, on the reverse strand, counting down.
AACATTTTTCTCTGAAAATATTTATTGCAAAAATGTTAAAACTGAAGTGATATCCAACATTAGACAATATCAAATTTGAGTAGCCATACATGTCTCATTAATATTTTAACCGGTAAGCACCCAGCGTCATATATTTAGGACAGCTCTTTTTTTCAAAGACATTCATTGTGGTGAGAACTTTTTTTCAGTATTTTCATTTATCAGAGTGAATTAAATGATTCTCAGATACCACAATGATTTAGTTATTTCTGATTAGATCTTGAATTCTAAGGAACAAGTACTTTTTGATCTATCAAAGACTTTTCGAATGCCATAAGAGTAGAAAAACCAATTAATTTCGATAATATATTATACCACTTCTTCCATAAAACCACTTTTTGTATTATTTCAATTTTTAAATTCGGGACAAAGCGGGTTAATGAAACTAATTTCCATAATAAATCATTCTGGATCTCAGGATAGGATCCTTACAGCGATATTTAATAATAAATTCGAAACATTCACGATTGTCTTCGGCAGTTCACCATCTTATTAAATATTTTTTTAAATAATTACTGGTATTAATAAGAGATATAATATGTAAAATCATTGTAAATTTTAATGAAGTTTTTTGATGATGACTTTTAGTACCATTAACAATAAAATATGGTTTTATTACCATGCTGTTTGATAGTAAATGCACTGAGACTTGGTAATTTTACCGTGATACCTTAAAGCATGTCATAAAAACCATTTATTTAGTTCAATTTACTTTTCAGTCTTGTATTTTTACTATAAATTTGATAATAAGAATTATATTTTTTAAAACAGAATTTTCGGTAAGCCATTAGAACAAAAAAATAACCGAATGAATTATTTAAATGACGTAAATTTTGATTTTATTACCTGAATTACTAAGTTTTTTACCAGAAATACCATTACCATAAAAGTACGGTAATTTTACCCGAATTTTATTTCCGTTTACTTTCAGTCAGAAATGTTATTATCATCATGCGTGGGGGTGGTAAAAATCATTCCATAATAAATTTATAAACGAAGATTATAACAATCAGAAAATTTAAAGAAGCGGAAGGAAAAAAAATTTAAGAACAAATTCTTATTCTTCTTATTTTACAAATTTAATCTTATCAATTTCCAATTCTCCAACCTTGGTAATTATAAAACCAAAACAATGTCCAACTTCTGGATAAACCATTGGGACAATCTTGCTTTCATGGAGTAATTGCCTTCATGGAGTAATGGGAGCTTACCGGCATTGGATTTGAACCTAGATCTCCTCATTGAGAGGCAAGAGCTCTATCTCCTGAACCACCGTGGAGGTTATCTAGTCTATCTGTAAATTATTAGAATTATATCAAGGAGTTTAAACTATGAAATGTATTTAAAACCTTTAAAATTTTCATTCGCATTATAAAACATCTGTCACAACTTTTTCAATTTGTCCCAGCTGTGACTAACCCGCAAACACAAGAAAAATCATAGAGTCTGCTAACGCTTTAAGTTTAAAATATAACAGAAATTGCGGAAGAGTTTGCAACTATGTATTTTGGTACGAAAAAGGTAAAAAAATATTATTTAAAAAATGATTTTAAATGAGTGGTGAATTGTATCACCGCTGGCCGAAGACTCCCAGTGTAGTCGTGTAGTAAATTGACACTGGTGCACTTTAAATGTGTCGGGTCACGAAGTCCTACAAGCCACCATAGCAAATTAAAACCTTTGGTGACACTGAATTGATATTGATCGCTCTCTGGTTCAGATCAAAAGTACGATCTGTGGATGAATGGGTGGATGAATCTACTCTTTAAAATGGCTTAGGACGTGTAGGGGGGGGGTTGAGGACATATTCTTGTCCATAAGTTCATAAAAACCAAACTGGAAAACAAGAAACAACCCCCCTGCCTTAACCCCTTGGGGACGAGTGATTCAGAAAAGCATTCGTACAAAATCAGAATCAAGTTGTAATTAAATAAAAAACGGTAACTTAAATGTAGTCTTTTCTAATTTGACAGACTTACTTTGCTTTTACTTTAATTATTGTTAGTTTAATCATATATATAATCAATGTTAATTCAATGTATAATTAAATAGTTTTATTTTGAACAAAGTAATGGTGAATTAAATAAATCAAACAATTATAACTCCGCCCACAAATAAACTGCTAAACAATTACTTTGATCACCAGTTTAATCTTTTTACCCTGATTGATACGGTTTTGTGCTGTCACGTATTTGTGACAGTCGGCGCGAAAGGGTTAAACTAGCTAGGTTTCACCAATCATGCTTGCTGGTTAATTGGCAAGTGGCAATAGAAACAACTTGAGAAATAGAATGACCGATGCTTTTTTCCAGATTTGTGGGTAGTAATTATGAGCAAGGCAGGTATTAAAAATATGCGTGATTTTGCAGATGTAGTTGTTTGGTAATAGTTTAATCATTTTATTCTATATCCCGTCCCGACCTTGAGCTTTATTATTTTTCAGTTTTCGTATAATGCTGCTGACTTCTTGATTATTGGTTGAATTTATTGTTTCTGGGATGAGGTGTTCAGTTTGAAAGTTATTAACTTTTTCAGTGATGTCGCTATGATGATTTTGGTCAGAGTTGATATTTGGTGAAAATTGATTTTGAAGTGAATCTGCGAATATTTTGATTTTTTCTGCAATTGTGTACATCGTGCCAGATGGTCCATTTATTGGTCTGTCTATTTGAGGAGTTGTTTTCAGTTTCTTGGCCATTTTAGATACAGAGTTGTCGGTGGTAAAGAGGGAGGAGACTTTTGCTTGCCACTGCTGCTATGTTCTTTATTTCAGGTGGTAATCTGTAATGATGGGCAGTATACTTGGTTTCTGAGGAAGCATTTTTAAAAGCATTTATTATTTCATTCCGGATTTGCTATATGTAATTTTCTATTGCAGTTTCGTTATCCAAGGATGGTAGGTCTGTTCCATTGATTGTAAGAATATTTTGATAATGGTTCCAGTCAGTTTTATAATTTGGTTTTTAAGATTGTTCTGCGGCTTCCCCGACGAGCAGTTGAACTGGCAGATGATCTGATGACAAATGTTTAAGAGCGCAGGCGATCATGGGAACTTGCATGTTTGCTATTGCAAAATTTAGTATGTCCGGTCTATGGTTAAGCAGATTTGTAATGTAAGTTGGATTTGTTGGTGTTGCTACTGTTAATTGATATTTGCTGATAAGATCTTTGAATTTTGTGCCACTGTGATTAAAGTTGTTGCAGCCCCATATTGGATGTTTGGAATTAAAGTCACCTGCAACTATTGCATCTAGGTTGGTTTGAAATAGAAGGTTTATATCATTATCTGTCAGCTTATTTTTTGGAAAAACATACCTGTGAATTTGATGCTCTTGTTTCTGTAGTTTAGTAAAATTGAAATTTGCTCATAACATTGTCATCTTTTGAATTATATTCTGTTGTTCGTGAGTTGGTTTTTGCAATAAGTGCTACGCCGCCCCCTCAGTACCTTCTATCACATCTTTAAATTGCTTAGTTAGCTATTTTAAGATTTTGAGTTGCATTTTTATATGGGTCTCTGTTATTATGAATATACCAGGATTGTGTCCTATTATAATAATAACTAGTACCAATCAGAAGCATCGAAGAGAAAAGTTAGTGGCAATCGGAAAGTGCCTGAAAAAATGAACATTTTATTTCCTAATATTAACGTCAAAAATCACTTTCACATTAAAAGTAAACTAAAAGAAATTCGCCAGAATATATAAAGGAAATTAAACTGCTTACCTTGTTTATATCAAAATATGGAAAAAGAAAGCCTGGTACAACATTTATCTTCTGGTATAACATAGGTAATAGATTTAAGTTGCCAAATGTGAATTTCCTTGCGTACAGAGCCACACAACAAACAATTCTGCAGACCCCCCAACAGCTATGAAATTTCAGTTCTTCAGAAAATATTTTTCATTGTTGAAAAAAAAAAGGCATATTCACCATCGACAAAATTTAAGTAGGTGCCTGAGGTATCATCTCTTACATCAGAAAACCAGCACACGGTTTTAAATTAGGAGTCTGCTCAGACTATTCAAAAAGTGAACCATTTCTCCGCGTGAACCCAAACTCTATTTTTAAAGAAATTTAACATACATACATACCTGCCAACTTTTAACCCCTTGGGGACGGGTGATTCAGAAAAGCATTCGTGCAAAATCAGAATCAAGTTGCAATTAAATTAAAAACGGTAACTTAAATGTAGTCGTTACTAATTTGACAGACTTACTTTGCTTTTATTTTAATTATTGTTAGTTTAATCATATATATAATCAATGTTAATTCAAAGTATAACTAAATAGTTTTATTTTAAACAAAGTAATGGTGAATTAAATAAATCAAAAAATTATAACTCCGCCCACAAATAAATTGCTAAAGAAATACTTTGATTACCAGTTTTATCTTCTTACCCTGATTTATACGGTTTCTTGCTGTCACGTATTTGTGACAGTCGGCGCGAAAGGGTTAATTCCTTCAATTATGATTTTTCCCAGTGGTATTAAAACAGAATTAAAATTTCAATTTTAAGAAACGAAATACGTTGTAATTGGAAAAAACTTGAGCTGAAATAGTCGAAAGAAACGCATAATAATATATATGCGTAAGTTTTTTAAAAATAGTGGTGATCAAAATCATTTAAAAAAAAAGTTTTTAAAAGAAAAAATAGTATATATTTACTACCACTTTAAACGTAAAAATAAAATTTTTCGCCAATTGCGTAAAAGTTGGCAGGTATGCACATATATGAGATTTGAATCTGTAGTGGTTACGACAGCTAATCATTCTGGATCTCAGGCTCGGATCCTTAGAACAACATTGCTGATGAGAACAGATATCCGGAGGCCTGTCATCGGCAATTACCCAGCTTATTAATTATTTTCTGAAATAATTACTGGTATCAATAAAAGGTATAATATGTAAAATCACAGTAAATTTTAATGAAGCTCTCTGATAATGACTTTTAGTACCATTACAATAAATTATGGTTTTATTACCATGCTGTTCAGTTGTAAATGTAGTGAAATTTTATAATTTTATCGTAATACCTTAAATCATGGCGTAAAAACCATTTATTTACTGTTACTATAAATATGATACTAAGAATTATAAATTTTTAAACAGAGTTTCCGGTAAACAATTAAAACAAAAAAGGTAACCGAATGAGTAATTGGTATCAATAAAAGGTATAATATGCACAATTTGGTAATTTATTTGTTTTCAGTTTTCTCACGATTATTAATTATTCTGGATCTCAAGATACGATCCTTAGAACGACATTTAGGAAAAAGAACTTGGAAATGTCCGACCATTTAAAGCAGTTCCCCAGCTTATTAATTATTTTCTAAAATAATTACTGGTATCAATAAAAGGTATAATATGTAAAATCATGGTAAATTTTAATGAAGTTCTTTGATAATGACTTTTAGTACCATTAACAATAAAATATGGTCTTATTACCATGTTGTTTTGTAGTAAATGTAATGAGATTTGGCAATTTTACCGTGATACCTTAAACCATGGCGTAAAATCCTTTTATTTAGTTTAATTTACTTTTCAGTTTTGTATTTCTACTATATATGTGATAATAAGAATTATGATTTTTAAAACAGAATTTCCGGTAATCCATTAGAACAAAAAAATAACCGAATTAATAATTTAAACGCCATAAATTTTTGTCTTATTACCTGAATTACTAGGTTGTTTTTTGCCAGAAATATCATTACCATAAAAGTACGGTAATTTTACCAGAATTTTATTTCCGTTTACTTTCAGTCAGAAATGTTATTACCTTTATGTGTGGTGGCTGTAAAAATTATATCACAGAGATGCCAACTGCTCCGGACACGCCAAAATAGTTTAAAAAACGGTAAGTAACTACAAAGTAAATTTTACAAATATTTGACTATTTTTGCTTGCTTTTTAACGGTATAGCATGACTTAAGTACTCTAAAGTGGTGAATTATATAAGCCTACGAACTATTTACAAATAGTGGTGGATAAAAATCTTCTAAATTGAATTTATTAATCCAAGAATCACTATTGATATACTAGCACTTTAAAATATATATTTGCTGTCCGGAGCAAGTTGGCATCTCTGATATCATAATAAATTTATAAACCAGTATGATAACAATCAGAAAAATTTTTATAAAGCGGTAGAAAAAAAATTTAGAAAAAATTCTTTGTCTTATTCTTATTTATCAAATGTATTTGTATTTTATTTCATAACTAGCGTTAAATGACCGATCCAATTCCGAGTTTACGACTATCACTGTCCAATTCTGTAACCTTGTAATTTTAAAACAAATCTAATATCCAAATCCTGGATCCAAGCATTGGGACATTCTTACCCTCATGGAGTAATTATTGATCGGGAACTTACCCGCATGGGATACGAACCTGGATCTCCTGATTGAGAGGCGAGTGCTCTATCTTCTGAGTTACCGTGGAGATTATCTAGTATATCTGTAGATTAATAGAAATATATCAAGGAGTTTAAACTATAAAATGTATTTAAAACATTTAAAATTTTCAATCGCATCATGAAACATTTGTCACAAATGTTTCATGATTTAAAATATACCAGAAAGTGCGAATGAGTTTGCAACTATGTATTTCGGCAAGAAATAGGTAAATAAAGTCATTCAAAAACACTTTATTTTAAATGGGCAGTGAATTACATCACCGCTTGCCAAAGACTCTCCGTGAAGTCGTGTAGTAAATTGAGACTAATGCACTTTAAATCTGTCGGGTCACAATGTCCTCCAAGCCACCATAGCAAATTAAAACCTTTGATGGAACTGAATTGAGATGGATCGCTCTCTGATTCAGATCAAAAGTACGATCTGTGGATGAATGAATGGGTGGATGAATCTGCTCTTTAAAATGGGCTAGGACGTGTGGGGGGATCTGAGGACGTTTTCTTGGACATACGTTAATAAAAAACAAACTAGAAAGCAAGAAACAAACCCCCGGCCTTAAATTCGCTTGGCTTCACCAATCACGCTTGCTGGTTAATTGTCAAGTGGCAATAGAAACAACAGCAACGTTTTAATGCATTATTTTTTATTCATTTAAACTTATTTTCCACACCACTAGTCATAAATCATTTGAATGTTCATTTGCCACTTTTAGAGAGACCAACCTGTTCCTCTCTGTAAAAAATATTTCCCAATAATATCAAAATTTAAGTTATTTTCAGTTTATTGTTTTTCATTTTAAGTATTTCTTCCATCACTACACATCGAAAATTCGATATATGATGTAAAATACAACTTTACTTCATGGTTACTGTAATAAGAATCAAGAGTTATTACCCATATTCTGGAATTTTCATTTTAATTCGCAACGAATTTATTGAAGCTTTTACAGCAAGCAAGAGGAGTTGACATCCATGCACTTTGTTTCAGCTCTTTCGTGTTAAGGCATCACCTCCTACATCAAGAAGCCTCCACACGGTCTTTTATAAGTAGTTCGCGCAGACTGTTTAAAAAGTGAACCAATTGTGCGCATGAACCCAAAACCTTTTATAAAAGTAATTGAGAGAAATTTATCTTATATATTTGAGAATTGAATCTGTAGTGGTTGACAAATGAATAAGGCAAACCAATAATAATAATAAATAAAATAAATTTTTAGTCATATATTTGCTTCCACTTTCTTATTTTAACTATATTCTGTATTAAATGACTCGTTCGGTAAGTGGATATCCTTCACAGTGGTCTGATCGGAGTACCTGTGAAAAACCGAGTGGAGGCTTTCAGTTATAGGAGGCGTTGGGTGATGCCATTTAAATGTTGACCACTGCTTTAAATATTTTGCAAAGAGTGTAGTAGTCGGCAGGCCTAGTGTTAGACAGCATGGGTCCCGTCTTCAAGAACTTTCCAATCAAATTTATCCTCCAGAATTGTCTGACCAACGTGCTTCCTAAACTTATTGACTGCTGTTAATAATAATCAGTGGTAATCAGAAAGTGCCCGAAAAAGTGAACCGTTGAGGCAAAATTATTTCTTTATTAATATTCATTTATATATTAGAATGTACCTGTTTTTTTTCTTAAAAATATTAACTTCAAAAATCACTTTCGCATTAAAAGTATACTAAAAGAAATTCGCCTGAATATATAAATGAAACTGAATTGATTGCATTGTTTATATCCAATGATGAAAAACGAAAGCTTCTTCCCTGATATAGTAATAGATTCAAATTGCCAAATGTGAATTTCCTTGGGTACAGAGCCTCAGCAAACCATATTAAATAACCTCTAACAGTTATGAAATTTCCGAATTTACAGAAAATATTTTTCATTGTTATATAAAAGGGCATATCTGCAATCGTCAGAATTTATCTTGGTGCCCGAGGCATCACCTCCCAAGTCAGAAAGCCTTCACACGGTATTTTATGAATATAATATTTTCAAGTGGTGGTTTATTAATTGTGATTCTTGGGTTAATAAATTCAATTTAGTAGATTTTTATCACTATGACAACTCCAATTTCGAGTAACATGCACTTGTAATTCGCTTCGCCATTCTGAATCTAGAAGACTGATAACCTATGCATCTTCGGATGGTAGAATCGTAGATTAATTACCATGAGATCGCCAGAAATTATCGTTGACGACAAAAAATGGCAAACAGAAAATATCGTCAAAATCATTTACTGTCAAAATTAATAAAAGAGCATAAGGGAAAATTTTAAAACATATTTTTCCATCAAACAATTAAATGATATTACTTTATTTTGTTGCACATTAACATTAATTTAAATCCTTCGCTGCTTGGTAAAAATACTCAACATTGGTGCGTAATTATCCTTATTCTACAAACTTTGCTGTTTAATTCGTTACCATTTGGTTAGAACTTTTGTTTGAGGCGGAGCAAATTGGCATCGCTGCAACTGCTTGTCTTGCTTTTGGATCTGGGCACCTGGACTGCATTGCCCATTATTTGTTATTTTGTTTGGTATCGTTGAGGTTAGCGGGCAATGTGGTCGCTGTCAATCTCTGCAACTGGGAACCTGGGCCGCTCAGCCAACGCCTCCTATAACTGAAAGCCTCCACACGTTTTTTTACAGGTAGTCCGATCAGACCATAGTGAAGGATATCCACTTTCCGAACGAGTCGTTTAATGCAAAATTTAGTTAAAATAAGAAAGTGGTAGCAAATATATGACTGAAAATTTGTTTTATTTATGAATATTATTGGTTTGCCTTATTCACTTGACTACCACTACATATTCAATTCTCAAATATATATGATAAATTTCTCTCAATTACTTTTATAAAAGGTTTTGGGTTCAGGCGCACAACTGGTTCACTTTTTAAGCAGTCTGCGCGGACCACTTATAAAAGACCGTGTGGAGGCTTTTTGATGTAGGAGATGATGGGTAGCTTCTGCAACTGCTGTAAAATTGCATATCATGTGATACTTTGAAATCTTGATATGCAGTGGTGGAAATATTACTTAAAATGACAAATATTAAACTAAAATTTCGTTACCACTAGAAAGTATTTTTTTCCAAATTGGAACAAGTTAAGATCTCTTTTTACCTTTATTTCACTACAAGATAAATTTAAAAAATCACAACAGACTCAGATAGTTGGAGTCTCAGCGCTTTTTAAAAATCACTATTTTTTTATTTATCATTTTATATTTCTTAGTGCTACCAGTAATTTTTATACAAAAAAACTAATAACTTCAAGAACTGCAGAACGACGTGCTGTGGATGATTTGAAGCTTCCTGGCGATTTTTTTAAAGGTCCGTATGCGAGATCTAGAATATTAAATAGGTAGTACACTGTCTGGGGAAAATGGAACTCAATACTTAAACGATCTCTCTGCCGGTCGCGTGGTTACACAGGATGAAAGTAATCCCAACAGTTTGTGTCGTTAAAACTAATGAAGTGGTAGTAGGATCTATATTGTAGAGTTGCCCACTGCTTCAGATCATCACCTCCTACATCTGAAAGCCTCTACACCGTTTCTTATAAGTAGTCTTCTCAAACTATTTAAAAAGTGAACCAATTGTGCACTTGAACCCTAATTCTATTCTAAAAGTAATTGAAAGAAATTTATCATATATATTTTAGAATTTAATCTGTAGTGGTTGACAAGTAAATAAGACTAACCAATCATACTCATAAATTAAACAAATTTTTAGACATATATTTGCTACTACTTTCTAATTTTTAATAGATTTTCGATTAAATAGCTCTTTTGTAATTTGACTTACTTTCACAGTGGTCTGATCAGACTACTTATTAAAAAAAACGCGTAGAGACTTTCAGTTATAGCAGGGGCTTAGCTCCTAAATATTCAAGAAGTTCAACTTCCAGATTTAACCCTTTTGAAGGCCGTGGTAAGTATACTTACCACCACGTTTTACCACTTTTAATTTAGGTTTCCATTTTTCAATAACTTCAGCTTCCTTGAAGTGAGTTTGAATAAAATTGGTAACCATTTGTAACTTTTAAAAAACATATAAAATTATAAAATACATAATTCCTTTTGAAGTTTGTAGCATTTAGGGAATTTATTTTATAAATAAAGAAAAATAAAAGTCAGTAAGTTCCAAATAGGTCATGTTAAATATATTTACCACCAAAAAAATAGCATTCTTATAAACTAAATGAGTTTTTTTTTTAATATCAATTACTGTTCTTAAAGCAATTTCAATTCCAAAAATACTTTAATTTACTTTTACTAGAAATAAATACCCGGTAAAGGGTTAATTGTTAGTTTACTACCACTTTGTAACATCTCTTACTAAGACCGTACAAATTGGCTGGTATGTATATAAATAATTTAACACGTTCACGCCGGGTGTTGCTCCGGAAGGCGGGACGGAAAAGAGAAAATACTGGTAGAAGAACAATTTCAATATTAGATAATATTCGGGAGGAGTTAATCCATTGTCAAGAATAACAATTAACTGTAAGCAGCAATTCAATATAAAGATTGTATCCGTTAAAAATAATTGGTAATTACGGATTTTTATTATTTCCGGGAAAAAACTAAAATATGAAATTTATTTGTTATCAGTTTTTACTCCGATGTGCCGCCCGATGAGACAATCTAGCGTGACGTGTTAAAGAGATATACGTAGATGGTCATGTTCTTATGTTCTGATTAAGGCTCCTAGACTATCAGAGCTGACCTATCAAGCAATATTGGAGCAAACAAGTTCGCAAGTTAACGTTATGTTAGTATTAGTTATGTTATTAAAGTAGGCGTAATCATCCATATTACGGAAGTTTTACTATTTAATTCACTACCAATTCATAAAAACTTTCACAAGAAGCGGAGCAGTTGGCACTCTTGCTTTTGGTTCAGATCAGGGGTAAGGCTTGCAAAATGTTGACAAGCTTACCAAAAATTCTGAGAGATTTGGTTTTTCAAAATCTACCATTGCATTATATATTTTACAAAAGTATAGTAGCATACCTGCCAACGCTTAAGGATTTTCCAGGGGTTAGGCTTATAAAATGTTGACAAACTTACCAAAAATTTTGAAACATTTGGCTTTTCAAAATCTACAACTGCATTATATATTTCGCAAAAACGTAGAAGTTGTCAGGACTAATGTTAGACAGCATGGGTCTCATATCTGGACCCGTCACTTAAAGTTTCCTCTAGAGGATTCAGCTTTTAGACCACTCGCTTCCTATACAAAACTACCGGAATAGGGTAAAATTTACCGTATTTCCAGCTCTATGGGAACTCCAAAAATCACAGTAAATTTTAATGAAGTTCTCTGATAATGACTTTTAGTACCATTACAATAAATTATAGTTTTATTACCATGCTGTTCAGTAGCAAATGTAATGAAATTTTATAATTTTATCGTAATACCTTTAATTGTGGCGTAAAAGACATTTATTTAGTTGGATTTACTTTTACTATAAATATGATACTAAGAATTATAATTTTTAAAACAATGTTTCCGGTAAACAATTAAAACAAAAAAAAAATAACAGAATGAACAATTGGTAACAATAAAAGGTATAATATGCACAATTTGGTAATTTATTTGTTTTCAGTTTTCTCACGATAATTAATCATTCTGAATCTCAAGATAGCATCCTCAGAACGACATTTAAGAAAGAAAACTTCGAAACTTCTGAATGTCCACGCATACCTGCCAACTCTTCCGGATTTTCCGGAAGATTTTATTTTCATATTTAAAGTGGTAGTAAATATATACTATTTTTCTTTTATGAACTTAATTTTTAAATGATTTTGATCACCACTATTCTTACAAAAATTAAGCACATATATTAATATGCTTTACTATCATGGTTGTCATCTTAAGTTTTCTCAAATACAACGTATTTGTTTGCTAAAAATAGAAGTTTTAATTCCATTTTAATACCACTGGGAAAAATGATGATGGAAGGGATTAAAAGTTGGCAGATATGCAACTGCTCCGCTTAGTGTGAAAGTTTTTATGAATTGGTAGTGAATTAAATAGTATAACATCCGTAATATTAATGATTACGCCTACTCTTTATAAGAGTAACCACAACAAGGAACCCACGATCTGGAAGAAAAAAAACGTGTGGTAGTTAAGACTTTTCAGGACTAATGATTACATATATCTTTCATTTGGGAATTGCGTAATAAAACCCGAGCTACTCTTTCTGCACTCATATATACTTCATTTAAATTATACATTCGTTGGTAGCTTAAAACATCTAAATTTATCTCAGTTTTGCTTCCCCTTTAAAAAATATTCGAAGTCCGTGGGAGCCCTGTTACAGTTTTATTCACCTTTGGCATCCCTGAGGCTACTAAGAAAGCTGTTCAAATAGTTATATTTCAACGGTATAACTATAAATAAGTCGTGGCAGTTACGAATATTTTACTGAACATAATGCTTCAGGCGACTAAAAATTCAAAAAAATGATAGAAACTGAATTCATTTTTATTTATTATCTATCTCTTCAATCATTCATTCATTGCTACAGCAATGACTTAGCTTTAAAATTATTCATATTTAAATCAAAAACATTCGTCGCATCCCATACATCATGAAATTAAAAACATTGAGATAAAAACATTTTGAACTTAGCAACATTGGGGTAGCCTCTGCAACTGCTTTAAAATTGCATTTCATACAAAACTTTGAATTCTTGATATGCAGTGGTGAAAATATTACTTAAAATGACAAATATTAAGCAAAAATTTCGTTACCACTAGAAAATATTTCTTTCCAAATTGGAACAAGTTGAAATCTCCGTTCTCCTTTATTTTACTACAACATGAATTAAAAAAATCACACCAGACTCAGATATTTGGAGTCCAAGCGTTTTTTAATAATCACTATTTTTTTTAATCATTTTATATTTCTTAGTGCTACCACTAATTTTTATACAAAACAACTAATAACTTTAACAACTGCAAAATGACATGCTACGTAGTTGAACTTCTTCTGTTGAATTTTGTTAAGGGTCCATATGTGAGATCCAGAATATTAAATAGGTAATGCTATGTATAAAGTCTGGGGAAACTGGAATTCAATACTTAAACCATATTTTTTGCCGGTCGCGTGGTTAAATGGGATGAAATTATTCTTAACAGTTTGTGTCGTTGAAACTAATCAAGTGGTAGTAAGATTACTACTGCATACCCTCCAGCTTATGAAGATTTTGAAAATAATTCTTTCTAGTGGTAGCGAACCAAAGTAGAAATTTTTAAAGCAAATGGATCTCTCATAAAACTTTTATCAGAACTTAAGAATCTAGCCATATGGCATGCACTTTTATAAGTAATAGTGGACAAGTTACGCTAAAATTAATTTTTTTTAAATATCAAGACATTAATTTTGCTACCGTCTGAAAAGAAGATTTCTGAAACTACGGAAATTCCGTAGCAGTTGGAGGGTATGCTACTGCTTCAGATCATAACCTCCTACATCAGAAAGCCTCTACACGGTTTCTTATAAGTAGTCTTCTCAAACTATTTAAAACGTGAACCAGCAGTGCGCATGAACCCTAATTCTATTCTAAACGTAATCGAGAGAAATTTATCATATTTATTTTCGAATTGAATCTGTAGTTGTTGAATCTGTAGTAAATAAAACTAACCAATCATACTCATAAATTAAAAAAAATTTTAGACATATATTTGCTACGACTTTCTAATTTTTAATAAATTTTCCAATTAATAGCTCTTTCGTAAATTGGCTTTTTTTCACAGTGGTCTGATCAGACTACTTATAAAAAAGAACGTGTAGAGGCAGGGGTGAAAGCTAGACGGAAAAGAGGAAAGGTTGGTAGTAAAACCATTTCAGTTATAGCTAGTTTTGGGGAGGAGTTTACTTATTCTTTTTTTAAATTTTTCAGCAATATCTACTTTATCTTGGAAAAGAAGCAGTTTTATATATATGCCAGAATTATAAAAGAAATCTTGATAGTTACAGATATTTCATTTTTTTCGAAAAAATGCTGTAATGAAATGTTTTAAGTACCAGGTTTTTCTCTTTTCCGTCTTGCTATATAAGGGCTTTCACCCATGTGTAGAGGCTTTCAGTTATAGCAGGGGCTTAGCTCCTAAATATTTAAGAAGTTCAATTTCCAGATTTAGTTGTAAGTTTACTACCACTTTGTAACATCTCTTACTAAGACCGTTCAAGTTGGCTGGTAAGTATATAAATAATTTAAAGAAATATACGTAGATAAAAGGATAAATAAACAAATGATCACGTTCTTATGTTCTGATCAATGTTTCATAAAATTTTTTATTTGTTTACATTTTTTTACTGCTGTTGAATAGAACTAAACAAAATACAAGGGTTGAACAAATTTATACAGACACTTCCCTTCTGATGTCAAGAATTTTCCTTCAAACAGTAAATGTGTTGGAGGATTTTTCATGCCAAAACTCTTGGAAATAATTGAAAGATCATGCTTGAAGCTTTTAGAAATGGAGTCCTTTCTTACCCATGCTAAATTTGTATTAACCGAAATGGGCGAAAGAACAGTTAGTGTTGCATGTAATCTGTAATAAATTATTTCAGTTCTGTGTTAAATATAAATTTTACAATCGGATGATCAAGACTGATTGTATGCATGCTTTAACGGTAAGGTTGGAAAAATGTTTTACAAAATCTTTTTTACCTAGTTTTAAAACTATTTTATGCAGATATTTATCTTAATCACATTAAGGCAATAGAGTTAATAAATATGCAGAGATGCCAACTTGCTCCGGTCAGCTGATATATTTTTTAAAGGGGTTGTTTATCAATTGTGATTCCTGGTTTAATAAATTCAATTTAGTAGATTTATATCCACCACCATTTCTAAATAATTCGTAGGCTTATATAATTCACCACTTTAGAGTGCTTATATCATGCTATACCTTTTAAAAAGCAAGCAAAAATAGTCAAATATTAGCTAAATTTACATTGTAGTTGTTTACCGTTTTTTTTTTAATTATTTTGGCGTGTCCGGAGCATTTGGCATCTCTGAATATGTTATCAAAGACTATTTTTTTAGGATAAAACTTGAGTGCATTGCAGAGAAAATTGGAAATCAGTAGAAGGAATATCACGTATTTCACCACAAGCAGGTCAAATTTTACATCTTCGAATTTAGGATAGAACATATATAATCATTATATAATTATATATATAATAATCTATATAATTGCATTTTATATGTAACATATAATTGTCAAAAAAAATGCTTTTCATTGGTCGGAAATTTGAAATCAAATCCGACAAAGGCATTCTGGTTTGGATCCTTAGAACAACATCATACCTGCCAACTTTCACTCTTTCCGAGAATGGATTTTCAGAGTGGTTGTAATACAATTAACGAAAAACAATCTGACTCAAAAATATATTTATATTTTGATCCCGTTGAAATTCGCTTGAGCAAGGATTATTATGCTTTTATATATTTATTGTAATTATTTATATGTAGTGGTGGTCAAACTCATTTATAACTATCATTATAATTCAAAAAGTTAATTGGAATAACATGAATATTGCTACCACTTTAAAATTGAAAATAAAATCTTACGGAAAATCCGGAAGAGTTGGCAGGTATGCATACCCTCCAACTTATGAGGATTTTGAAAATAATTCTTTCTAGTGGTAGCGAACCAAAGTAGAAATTTTTAAAGCAAATGGATCTCTCATAAAACTTTTATCAGAACTTAAGAATCTAGCCATATGGCCTGCACTTTTATAAGTAATAGTGGACAAGTTACGCTAAAATTAATTTTTTTTAAATATTAAGACATTAATTTTGCTACCGTCTGAAAAGAAGATTTCTGAAACTACGGAAATTCCGTAGCAGTTGGAGGGTATGTATATGCAACATTTAAGAGGCAGAAAGCAAAATCCACGAATTTCTTTGGCAATACCCCACCTTATTAATTATTTTATAAAATTATTACTGGAATCAACAATAGGCATAATATGTATAATTTGGTGATTATCCTCGAATTATTAATTTATTCGTTTTTAGTTTTTCATAGGTACAAGCTTGTTACGATAAGTAATCAATCTGGATCTCAAGATAGGACCCTTAAAACGAAATCTCTTCTCGAAATAAAATAATCAGGAATACTTTAGCCAGCTCTCCATCTTATTAATTATTTTCTAAAATGATTACTGGTATCAATAGAAGATAAATACGTAAAATTTGGTGATTAACCTCAAAAAAGTAATTAGTTTATTTTTAGTTTTTTATAGGTACAGGTTTGTTACGATGTCTAATAATAAAAAGTGGAGGGCAAATGTTTCATGACACTATTGGAAAATTTAAAGATTCTAATTAAACTTTGATTTTAGGAGTAATTATGATCCGTTTTTACATCTGGATTTCTCGTAGATTGCAAATATCTACTGGTAGATAGAAAAAAAATGTTAAATTAATCCGTATTACCTTAAGATACCTTGACTTTTTTCCCTTTAAATTTCAATGATTTGCAAATCATGGTGGTAGTTCGACTGAATAATTAAAAACATTTAATGAATTATACATGACTTGTGATTTCACCACTTCCTACATCAGGGAAAAATTAATGAGTGGTAGTAAGATTTTTCAAGACTACTGAGAAATGCTTAAATTTATTTTTCATTTGTGAATTACGAAATTAATCCAGAGTTATTTTTTTGCATTCATATATATTTCCTATAAATTAATTATTTATTGATAGCTTAAAATATCTAAATACGTATCACTTTTGTTACCACTTTAAAAAAGATTTCCAGACCATGGGAGCCCTGCAGAGATGCTAACTTGCTACGGACAGCAAATAAATATTTCAAATTCGTAGTTTATCAATTGTGACTCTTGGTTTAAAAAATTCAACTTAGTAGATTTTTACCCACCACTATTTCTAAATAATTCATAGGCTTATATAATTCACCACTTTACAGCAGGAATATGGGAGAGGCCTGTCGGCTCCTTCCACTTTTTCTCATAATCCTAACATCAACGGCGAATCACCAAAGAATATTCGAAGTCAACAACATACAGCAGATCCCGATCAAAATCGAACGATTTCGAGGAGGTCGAGGACCTATACAATGTTACAACTGCCAAAATTATGGACATACACAAAGCCACTGCAATGCACCTGCAAGGTGTGTAAAATGTGCTGAAAACCACAGGTCACATGAATGCAACAAAGACAGAACTACACCTCCAAAATGCTGTAATTGTTACAAAAGCCACACAGCCAACTATACTGGGTGCGAGACCCGTCCCAGCAGAAGGAGCCCTCGAACAACATCATATTCGACGCCTAAACTTGCTCATCGATTAGTGTCATTAATCAAAGAATTACAGGAATTGCTCAAAAATGAAGAAGTGCTCCGTCTTCTGCGGGGGATCATCGGGGAAACATCTCAATCCCAGTGAGTTCTACTTTTATTTTCAAGACTCTCAAGTTAAATTCACTGAACTTTTCACATCAGACTTTTACTTAAGTTAAATTAAATTACATTAAGAATTATTTTCTGATAATATAACCAATTTATGCATACATATATATCAACTTTGCATGTTAAATTCTTTTGAAAATTCTATTGTATTTAATGAGCAATACTTCTCTGATAAAATATATTCACTGCATTTTCTCCAAATATGTTATTTCATCATGTATCAAGGTATGATTTATCTATATTCATCAATTATGCCTTTCATTTTTCAAAAATCAATTACTGTACATATCAAATCATGTTTTATCTTTATTTTTAATTTAAGTCTACAATCAATATTTCTAGTGTTAAGTCAATTTGTCATATTAAATTTCATTGTTTTATTATTTCACAAGCAAACGGCTTAATTTTTTTTATGGTTACCACAATGTATTCGAATGAACTTCAATGTATGTCACAATTAAATATGTGCTAGTTAAAATATAGAAATTTAATTAGTGAAATATGTATCAATTTATGTTATTATTTATTTATGTCAACTTATGTATATATATGTCAAATTATGTTTATATTTATATATATCAACTTAGATTCGATGAATCAGATATTCAAATGTTATATTTACTCAAGCAAAGTGCTTGTTTTTCTATTAGCTACCACATCGACTGCTAAATTCAAAATGTTATTACTATAAATTTTCTGTAAATTTCTAGATGTATGGGATAGGGGCCGCTAAGTGGCCCAGGCGCCCAATTTTTGTAAATAAAGTAAGTAAAGCAGGAATAATAGCAAGACGGAAAAGAGAAAAGGCTGGTAGTAAAACCATTTCAGTTATTGCTAGTTTTCGGGAGGATTTTACTTATTCTTTTTTTAAACTATGCAACGATATTTACTTTATCCATACCTGCCAACTTTTAATCCCTTCCATTATCATTTTTCCCAGTGATATTAAAATGGAATTAAAACTTCAATTTTAAGCAAACAAATACCTTGTATTTGAGAAAACTTAAGTTAACAACCATGATAGTAACGCATATTAATATATGTGCTAAATTTTTGTAAGAATAGTGGTGATCGAAATCATCTAAAAATTAAGTTTATTGAAGGAAAAATAGTATATTCTTACTACCACTTTAAATATGAAAATAAAATCTTCCGGAAAATCCGGAAGAGTTGATAGGTATGCTTTATCTCAGATAAGAAGCAGTTTTATATATACGCTAAAATAAAATAAAAATATTGATAGTTACAGATATTTTATTTTTCTCGAAAAAAATACTAGAATGAAATATCTTTCGTTCCAGTTTTTACTCTTTTCCGTCTCGCTATATAAGGGCTTTCAGCCATGCTTTACAGTACTTATGTCATGCTATACCAGTTATTGGTTGTTGCAATTACATACCCTCCAACTGCTACAGAATTTCCGTAGTTTCAGAAATCTTCTTTTCAGACGGTAGCAAAATTAATGTCTTAATATTTAAAAAAAATTAATTTTAGCGTAACTTGTCCACTATTACTTATAAAAGTGCAGGCCATATGGCTAGATTCTTAAGTTCTGATAAAAGTTTTATGAGTGATCCATTTGCTTTAAAAATTTCTACTTTGGTTCGCTACCACTAGAAAGAATTATTTTCAAAATCCTCATAAGTTGGAGGGTATGCAATTACATAAATTTTCAGGCTTGTGTGCTCAAAATAGGCATATAAACCTTCGTCAAATAGAAGAGGACCCCATGCTATACCATAACTGCCAACTTTTAATCCTTTCCACTATAATTTTTCCCAGTGGTATTAAAATGGAATTAAAACTTCAATTTCAAGTAAACACAAATACGTTGTATTTGAGAAAACTTAAGTTGACAACCATGATAGTAACGCACATTGTTATATGTGCTTAATTTTTGTAAGAATCGTGGTGATCAAAATCATTTAAAAATTAAATTTATAAAAGAAAAAATTGTATATATTTACTACCACTTTAAATATGAAAATAAAATCTTCCGGAAAATCCGGAAGAGTTGGCAGGTATGCTATACCTTTTAAATGGCAGGCAAATATAGTCAAATATTTTCAAAATTTAGTTTCTAGTTATTTACCGCTTTTTTCAATTATTTTGGTGTGTCCGGAGCAGTCGGCATCTCTGACCCTGATTAAATCCTATCTCGACAAATGAATAATTAAAAAGTCCCACAGTGGACTGATCGTTAAGACACGGTTCCCAGCAGATCACCGAAGTCAAGCATAACTGGCTACGATCAGTGTGCGGGTGGGTGACCACTTGGATCAGTCTGCGTAGGGACCGAGGGTGTGCGGTGTTGGTCCTCGTTAAACTGTGCTACCGTAAAGTGCTCGACTTCGCGCGCAGGTCGTCGGGCTACCGAAGCGGGGGTGCCATCCCCTCCGCAGAGGATCAAAATTGTGATGTCATGTCTTCCGATCATCCTCCGGGATGTTTCCCAGACCGTCGCCAATAGCCCATTGTGCAGCTCTAGTGCGACGTAAATTAACAACAACAACAACATAATTAAAAAGTATGTAGATATAATATGTCGATATGTTTCGGACACTTTCTCTGCTAACACCAACTTTTCTCTTCGACGCTTCTGATTGGTACCAGTTATTATTACTATTTACAGCATTTAATAAGTACAGGAAGAGAGTGGTCTAAATGCTAAATCATCATGGGGAAAGTTTAAGTGACGGGTCCAGATATGAGACCCATACTGTCTAACATCAGTCCTGACAACTACTATACTTTTGTGAAGTATCTAATGCAATGGTAGATTTTGAAAAACGAAATCTTTCAGAGTTTTTGGTAAGCTTGTCAACATTTTGTAAGCCTTACCGCTGATCTGAACCAAGAGCAAGAGTGCCAACTGCTCCGCTTCGTGTGAAAGTTTTTATGAATTGGTAGTGAATTAAGTCGTAAAACATCCGTAATATTAATGATTACGCCTACTCTTTATAAGAGTAACCACAATAAGGAACCCACGATCTGGAAAAAACAAAGAAGTGTTAGCTAAGATTTTTCAAGACTAATGCTTACATTTATCCTTCATTTGGAAATTACGTAATAATTCCCGAGCTACTCTTTTTGCACCTATATATATTTAATTTGAATTGTACATTCGTTGGTAGCTTAACCCGTTTTGTCCCGAATTTATAAACTGAAATGATACAAAAAGTGGTTTTATGGAAAAAGTGGTATAATATATTATCGAAATTAATTGGTTTTTCTACTGTTCAGGCATTCAAAAAGTATTTGATAGATCAAAAAGTACTTGCTCCTTAGAATTCTAGATCTAGTCAGGAATAACTAAATCATTGTGGTATCTGAGAATCCTTTAATTCAACCAGATAAATGGAAATACTGAAAAAAGTTTCCCACCACAATGAATGTCTTTGAAAAAAAAGGCTGTCCTAAATATATGACGCTGGGCGTTAACCGGTTAAAACATCTAAACTTGTCTCACTTTTGTTACCACTTTTAAAAAATTTCAGCCCTTGGGAGCCCTGATACAGTTCTAGTCGCCCATGGCATGCCTGATGCTACTGGGAAAAAAACAGTACAAAAAACAGTCAACGGTATAACTATAAATAAGTCGTGGTAGTTACGAATATTTTATTGAACATAATGACTCAAGTAAGTGCAGGACTGCTTCAGGCGACTAAAAATTCAAAAAGTGATACCTTTCAAATTATTCATATTCAAAGCAAAGACATTCGTCGCATTTACTTTCAATAGTAAACTGAAGAAAATCTGTTACAAAACGTTGCTAATTTTATGCAATTTTATGCAATTTTATGCACTTTTTGCATTTTTATTCGTTCGTGACAACCCTGTAAGTGAATATTGAAGAAGGTAACATCAATGTATGAATAAACTACATTTGCTCATAAGAACCTTTAAATTAGGTTCCATTTTACGTTTATATTCCTTTTAAAACATCAGTTCGCTGACAAAATAAAGAATGCTTTTGAAAGACTATTATTTTAGATGATAAATAGAAGGGAAAAATTAGTAGATGATAGTTGAACAAAATTAGTACATTATTATTAACATATCTTTTTATTAATGAAATTATCGTATTCATGAAATTATCATAAATGGATAAATAAATACTCTAACTTTATTTAAACTTTCAATAAAAAACAATGAACTAAGATACAATTAACTGTTATAGTCATCCTGCTAATGAATTTCTTTGCATATAGCAAAGATGTGGTCCGCGGAATTTTGAAAAATTATTGTTGTGGCTCATTGAATTTTCTGAACTTATTAATATGACCTTCTGGCACAAAATGATAAATGCCTCTTACATTTATCAAAGATTTCCAAAACATTTTTTTTCAAACTATCACTAAAATATTGTTTAATTGTTTTAAATTATTTCAAATTATTTCTTTATTAAATAAACTTAGCGTAATTTATTTTCCCGCTAATTTTTAAAGTTCTAGTTAAATTAGAATGATTTAAAGATAAATGTTTTACACCACGACAACCACAAAATTTCCATTGTTTCAAGAAAGAAACATTTTAGTTATAGCTAAAGTGTAATAATAATATTTAAATTAAAAGGCTTTAAAAGAATTGTGTTCTTTTAAATCCTTTAAACAATTAAAAAAGATAAATACAAGGAGATGTGAAGAAATATCTATGTCCATATGTTCTACTAAACGTTTTTAAAACTTCTATTTGTTTTAAAATTTCATTTTTACCTCACTACTAATAGAAAAAATATTTCAAATCGACCTCGAATGTAGGAAGGTACGCAACTGTGCGAACTTGTCCGGATTCAACAAAATATTTTAAGAAACGCTTTTCGTAAAAGTTTACTCTAGTGGTAGCTATGTTTTTGTTTTAATGCATTATTTTTATTCATTTAAACTTATTTTCCACACACCACTACGTTACCACTTTGTTCCAGCTCTTTCGTGTTAAGTTTTTTAAAATGCTGGAAAAATTATTAAAATTTCCGAAAGCTTTAGTTTTGAATTTTCTACCTCTATAGGAAATATTTTGCAAAAAGCGTAGTACTGAGCAGACATGAATCTGAATATTTATGTCTTGATCTGTTTCAGCGTACGGTACCTCTTTGAATCTGGAATGGTAGATAATAAAAAGAAATATCCTCTTGTTATAGGCAAATACATAGGTTCTACAAAAATATAAAGACATTTCTATGCTAACTCTATGAACCAGCTCTATGTAAACGATCTTTCTTTTACTATCAAATATGTTGCTTGGCAATACACTTAACACACTTTAAATGATCCTGCTTTAAGTTTTTTAGTAAGGATGCCTGTTTTAACCTTGCAAAATGAGGAGAGGAAGTGAATGACTTCTTTTTAGATTTAACCCTTTCGGGACGGAATGTATTCCTAAGGAAGGAGTATCAGGATAGTAAAAAATAGAAAGCGGTAGCTTAAGTTTGCATACCCTCCAACTGCTACGGAATTTCCGTAGTTTCAGAAATCTTCTTTTCAGACGGTAGCAAAATTAATGTCTTAATATTTAAAAAAATTTAATTTTAGCGTAACTTGTCCTCTATTACTTATAAAAGTGCAGGCCATATGGCTAGATTCTTAAGTTCTGATAAAAGTTTTATGAGAGATCCATTTCCTTTAAAAATTTCTACTTTGGTTCGCTACCACTAGAACGAATTATTTTCAAATTCCACATAAGTTGGAGGGTATGAGTTTGGGCATAGCTAATTTGACATATTTATTTTTTCTTTCACTTTAAATTTGACACATCCAAATCATGCGTGTTAAAGGTGCAACTATACACTTTTTAATTCGAAATAAGTAGTGGTGAATTAAATAAATCAAACAATTATAACCCCCCCCCCACACAAATAAACTCTGAAAGAATTACTTTGGTTACCAGTTTTATCTTTTTACCCTGGTTGATGCGGTTTTATGCTGGTATGTATTTGTGACAGTCGCAGAGATGCCAACTTGCTCCGGACAGCAGATATATATTTCAAAGTGGTAGTTTATCAATTGTAATTCTTGGTTTAATAAATTCAATTTAGTCAATTTTTATCCACCACTATTTCTAAATAATTCGTAGGGTTGTATAATTCACCACTTTGTGGTTCTTACGTCATGCTGTACCTTTTACCTACCCTCCAACTTATGAGGATTTTGAAAATAATTCTTTCTAGTGGTAGCGAACCAAAGTAGAAATTTTTAAAGCAAGTGGATCTCTCATAAAACTTTTATCAGAACTTAAGAATCTAGCCATATAGCCTGCACTTTTATAAGTAATAGTGGACAAGTTACGCTAAAATTAATTTTTTTGAAATATTAAGACATTATTTTGCTACCGTCTGAAAAGAAGATTTCTGAAACTACGGAAATTCCGTAGCAGTTGGAGGGTATGCTTTTAAAAAGCGAGCAGAAATATTCAAATATTTGCAAAATTTACTTTGTAGTTATTTACCGTTTTTTAAATTATTTTGTCGTGTCCGGAGCAGTTGGCATCTCTGCAGTCGGAGCGATACCAGCTATTTTGAAATCATGAAATAGGACTGCGATACTAATATTAAAAGGCTTTCAAATTATAACGGTTTTAAAAAAAGGATAAAAGCTTTTAATTTCCTGGTAAAGTTTTTAAAATATTGTCAAAATTGCTAAAATTTCTGAAAACTTTGGTTTTTAAAAAGTCTCCCTTTTAAAACTCTATAAAACATTTATCAAAAAGCGTATTAGTTGGCTAGCCCGCATTAAAAGATTCCAACTCGAAAATATTTATCTGCTGCCCGGAACAAGTTGGCATCTCTTGGTAAGTAGTGATAAAAACTATCACCGAAACAGTTTAAGAAATCAGTAGAAATCGCCCACCCCTAACTCATAAAATCTAAATCGTAAAATAAATCACGAAACTCCACTTCTCTTCACACCTGTAACCAATGCGGTCATAATCGAATTTTCAATTCACTACAACAAATATATTCATTTCTAAATCTAAAGAAATCTTTCACAAATTTCTAACGTCACCGCATCTTCACTAAAGCATACTTTACTGACTTTCTTGCGAAAGTATCTGCATGTCAAGTTAGGGTCACCTCAAAACCCATGACGTGAAACCCGATTAAAGAACTTGTCATGATTTTGATGGAAGAAACAATTTATTTTCCCTACAACACAATAAATAAAATAAAAAAACATACCATACAAACTACTTCACAAACCTCGCTTTTCTACTACATGAAAAGCACCACCTTCTAAGCATTCATTATACAAAAGTCACCAACTCCTATACGTTTTTCGAGGGTCAACTCTTTTTAATGCTTTTTGGTGCTCTATGGAAAATAGCCAAGGGCTTAGGTTCAAGATGATTTCATTGGAGAAACGATTATTGAGGATGGTTCAAAATATTAATAAGTACATGCAATGGATCAACTCAAGGATGTGAGGGTTTAAGTGAATCTGATTAAAAGGTTCATCACAGTCCCCTTATATTGTTTACCTCTCAATACAACATGTCAGGGTTACATTTTTTTTTTCAAAATTGTTGGTAATTTTTTGCAATATCCCTATGATACCGGATGGGGATATTCGTGATATCTTTTTCTCATTACAACCCATTTATAATAATGCAGCGTTAGCTTTTTTTTTCGAGTAAATGATCAAAGGGTGGAACGACTAGGCTAAAATTTATTTTTAATTTTTTGGGAATTTAAATACGAAAAATGTGGCTGTAACTATATAAATATAATTTAGAAATGTTGCATTGAATATTAAATGTCGCATGGAGCCACAACCATGATTGGTACTATATAAATATAGTTTTGAAATGTTGTATTGAATATTAAATGTCGCATGGAGCTACAACCATGATTGGTATTATATATTTATATAGTTACAGCCACATTTTTCTTATTTAAATTCTCATAAAATTAAAAATAAATTTTAGCCTAGTCGTTCCCCCCTTTGATCATTTATTCGGAGAAAAAAAGCTAACGCTGCATTATTAGAAATTGTCTGTATTATTATAAATCGTCTGCATTATTATAAAAAAAATGAAAAATAAAATAAAAAATATCTGCATTATTATAAATAAAAATAAAAAATTTATTATTTATGTATATCGTCTCTATAAATATCGTCTGCATTATTACAAATAAAAATAAAAAATTCATTATTCATATATATATCGTCTCTATAAATATCGCCTGCATTATTATAAATAAAAATTGAAAATAAAATAAAAAATATCTGCATTATTATAAATAAAAATGAAAAATTCATTATTCATATATATCGTCTCAATAAATATCGTCTGCATTATTATAAATAAAAATAAAAAAGTCATTATTCATACATATCGTCTCAATAAATATCGTCTGCATTATTATAAATAAAAATAAAAAATAAAATATAAATAAAAAATAAAACTGCATTATTATAAATTTAAATAAGAAAAATGTGGCTGTAACTACATAAATATAGTTTCAAAATGTTGTACTGAATATTAAATGTTACATGGAACTACAACCATGTTTGGCATTAAAAGAAATCACAAATATCTGAGTAATTGGTTAAGTAGTGATACAAGTAACGATGAAACTTTATTTTTTGCATTGGAATTTAAAATAATGAATATCTAACTATTACTGGAATTATATAATTTAAAAAAGATGAATGAAATAGGAAAGCAACATTAAACTACAACCATGTGGAATTAAAAATAATGACAATATAGCTATAACTACAAATATATAATTTAAAAAAGATGAATGAAATAAAAAAGTAACACTAAACTATAACCATGTTTAAAATCTGTAGAAAACTTAAATTATTTGAGTAATTGATCGAAAAGTGAAGCAAATGACGATAAAAAGCTTCGTTTTTTTTACATTGGAATTAAAAATAATGAATATCTAGCTATAACTGTAAATATATAGTTTCAAAATGATGTATGGAATAAAAATAGTAACTGAAACAATGTTTAAAATCTACCAAAATCATAGATATCTGAGTAATTGACCAGGGCGTAAAATAAATTTGGATGAAAAGTTATTTTTCATTGGATTTAAAAGTAATAAAAATATAACTATAACTGTAAAAGTATAGTTTAAAAAGGGTGTACTTATTGAAAAAAGTATCCTGAATCTATAACCGTGTTTAAAATTTGTCTAAATCATATATACTTGAGTACTTGACCAAGGAATGAAAAGAATAAAGATGAAAAGTTTTTTTTAATTATTTTTATTTGACTTTGAAATAATAAACATAAAAATAAGTACAAAAATACAGATACAGTTTTAAAAATAATTGCATTGAATAAAAAAAAAATTATATAAAATCACTTCCTTATTTAACATCTAACGGAATCATAAACCAATTAAAAGTAATTGATTAAGGAATGAAACGAATAATGAGGGCAGGGATGGCATGGTTGGTAGGGGGTTGGGCCCATACTCAGGAGTTCGTGAATTCGATCCTAGTATGCCGAAAACTCCCCGTGTAGTAAATGGTGACTGATGTACGTTAAATTTGTCGAGTCACAAAGTCCTCCAAGTTACCATTACAAATCAGTACCACTGAGGGTACTAAATTGGAGATTGATTATAGGTTGATCGTTCTCTGGTTCAGGTAAAAATTACGATCTGTGGATGAATGAATGGATGTATGAATGGGTCCACCCTTTAAAATGGGCTGTGCCGTGTGTGTGTAGCTGAAGTCGTATTTTTCGCCATAGATAGTGCCGCTGAGAAACCAGAAACGCACCCTCTGCCTTAAATCTGCTTGATTTCACCAAGCAGGCTTGCTGGTATTTATTAAGTGGTATTAGAAGCAACAACAACAGAAAAAGAGCAAAATTTTTTTTCATGGGAATTTGATATAATGAAAAAATAGATTAAAAATAAAAGTAAAATGACGCTGCATTCATGTTTACCATTAAATTAGTTCGTAATTCATTGGTGTAATTGGTCAAGAAGTTAAATATAAATACAAAATTTATTTTCATTGAAATTCGAAATTATAAAAAATAGCCATAAATGAAAAAATATAAATAAAAATTTTTTATTGTATTATTAAAGTAGCACGAAACTAGTAACATTAGAAATTCATAAAGTTTTTTGAGGAAAGGACAGAGGAATGATACGGCTAACAACAACAAAAAATTGAAAAAAAAAAATTCCATGAAAGTGCAAATATATAGCTTAAAAATGTTTTGTTAAAAAATAAAAATTAAAGCATCATAGAAAAAATTTAAACTATACACGTTTTACATCAAAACAACCATATTCAGAGTTACTTTTTCTGGCAGATAATTGTTTTATCTATGTGCTCTATTTTTTTTATATAAAAATTTCCGAAGCAGGAAATTTTTGCTTAAATTTACCCTTTAAATTTAGCGATCAGTCTGTCAGAGAATAAGGCGAGAGATCTGGGTTTAGATTAGCAAAATCAACACTAATTTAATTGAAACTTTTATTTGATGCAATAGGAAATAGAGAGACAATTAAAAAATATATTCATTAAGTACATCCAAAAACAATTTACAATTTCTTCAAAAAAAAAAAATGCCAGTCGCATGCTGCTCAAAAATAAAATTTTAAAAAAGTAAAATTCAGCGACGTTTTTTTAATATTATCGTTGCATGCTTTCTTATTTCATAACTTTCCTTGCTTCTGCCAGCCTCGCTAGATTTTATTCTTAAAAATCTTGATACACTCTTTTAAACATTTTTTTTTTTTAAGTTTGAACGATTTTTGACGGAAAATGAAATTTTCATCTCTCAGTAAAAATTGAGGAAAAATTGTTTTAATTTGTGAAGATTGATAACTGAAAATAATTATTTCTGTCTGCTAATGGTAATTAGTTGTTTCAAGAAAAAGCAATTTAAAACTCTAAGTAAAAATTGAAGATTATTTTAATTGGAAATAAATGATTACTGAGAATTATCATCTCTTGTTGAGTAAAATAGTTTAATTTTTTACCTAAAAAAAAATTTAACTTAGTAAAAATTTAAGAAAATTGTTATAATTTAAGATTGTTGATGACAGTTATTTTTGTCTACATAAAGTAATTTAATTCTTCTCCAGACACAGTAATTTTGATTTCTCTTTGAAAATTAGAGAAGAATTTTTTTAATTGAATAATGTTGATGACAGAAAATAATAATTCTATAGTTGCATAGTTAAAGAAATTAATTTTTCGCCAGATAAGTTACTTTTGAGCTTAAAATAAAAATTAAAGAAGAACCTTGTTGGTGTATGTTAATTTAATTTTTCTCCAGAAAAAAAGCAATTTTAAATTTTAAGAAAAAATTAAAAAGGAATATTTAATAGAAGATTATTGATGACTGAAAATATATATCTATATCGATTAAAAATTTATAAAAAAAATTTTTTCAAAAAATTTAATTTGGAATTCACGGTATATTTAGAAAAGATAGCTTTAGTTGACGATTGCTGAAAATATTAATCTCTATCGGGGAAACTAATTTTATTTTTTTTATAAAAAACATGATTTTAAACTATTATCAGATTCGTTAGATTCTCAGACTGCTATTTTTTATGCAAAAAAATAATGTTCTGTAAAAAGAAAATATAAAATATAAACGATATTACATTTAATTTTTCATAAAAAAAAGAAAATTAAAGTTTTTTTTTTATAATTTGCGAACACTTGTTTGACGTTATAATTTACTTAACCCAGGATCTCTAATATACTCAATATATTAAGAAGAAAAAAATATCCATTAAGAATGTAATAAAAAGATTATAATTTAATAGCATTTTATTCGAAAAAATGCTACAAGAAATATATGTTAAGCATGTATCGTGTTGAAGAAATAAAATATGGGCTGGTTTCATCCTTATTATATTTATTGTTTTCAAGCTAAAGTATTATAAACCATTAAAATGCATGAAGTCTTTCTAAAAATACAACAAAAACATTCCAAACATTATTATGATCATGTTCCAACCATTAAGATAAGGAAGTAAATATTTAAAAACCTAAGAAGTCTTTTAAAAGATATTTATTTTTCTTTTCAAAAAAATATTTAGTGATCTTACTTTAAGAAATAGAAACTCTTCGGGACAAAAACTATATTTTTACATAAATCTCATGTTCAGTTATGTAAATATTTTATCCGTAAGTTAAACTTAATAGCATTTTGTGAGACTTTTAACACGATATGTTTTACACGGCAAATTTCGAGCGATAAATTTATATAAGTTAACAATTATTGTTGATCTTATTGCAAAATAGCATACGTATGAGCTATAGCCCAGAAAGTGTGACATCTGTCTCAATTACTTTATTCAATTTTTTTTCATAATGATTTTTTTATTATTTTTTAGATATTAAAGCCTTCCAGCTACTCTTTTTAAAAGCATTCAATTTATTATATCATAAATATTATTAGAAAAAGTAAATACGAATGGGTAAAATGTCAGTCCTGCATATTGCAAAAAAGTATGGTGAAAATTACCAGAATATGGTAAAATTTACCAAGTTTCTGACTCTGTGCGAACACAAAAAAAGCTCGATAATTTTTATCAAAGCGCTTTGGTTATGATTTTTTGTGTTGTTGTTTCTACCATCAAGCCAGCTTGGTGAAACAAAGCTAATTTGAAGCAGAGGATGCGTTTCTTGTTTTTTATTGGCTACATCTATGGCCAAGAATGCGACTTCAACCATACACACGTCACAGCCCGTTTATAGGGTGGACCCATTAATATATACATTCATTCATCCTCAGATCGTAATTTTGACTTGAAATAGAGAACGATTAATCTCCAATTCAGTAATCCCCGAGGTATGATTTGTTATAGGAACATGGAGGTCTTTGTGACCCGACAGATTTAAATCGCACCAGTCACCATTTACTATACAAGGAGTCTTCGGCCGGTGGGGATCAAGCTCACGACTTCTTAGACATGGTGCAATGCCCTACTAACCAAGCTACGCCACTAGGGGCTCTTCTTTATTACAAACTTTTTCTTCTTGTGTCTGTGAATAGGTGCTTTCGTTTATCTAAATTATCTTAATTTCAGTTTTTCTAATGATGAATGCAGAAAATGTCATTTAAAAAGGTTCGGTAATACATTTTTAATCCCAATATTGTGAGTTGTAAACATGGATGTTATACAGGGCTTTTCAGGAGGCACGCTTCCAGCATTCATGTTCAGAATTTCTATAAATTACTGTTGAATCCTTTGGAAGGACGAGGTAAGTATACTTACCACCACTATTTATTGTCCAAGGGGAACTTTTTCACCACTTTTTATTTAGGTTTCCATTTGCTAATTACTTCAGCTTTCTTGAAGTGCGTTTGAATGAAATTGGTAACGATTTGTTAGTTTAAGAAAACGTATGGAAGTTATAAAACGCATAATTACTTTTGAAGTTTGTAACATTTATAAAATTTATTTAATAAATAACGAAAAATAAAAGTTAATAAGAGGTCGTGGTTAATATACTTACCACAAAAAAGACCTGGCATTAAAATTTAGATTAATTTTTTACAATCTAAGTGATTTATTTTTTCCTATATCAATTACTATTCTTATCTCAATTTTAATTCTAAAAATACATTAATTTACCTTTACTAGAAATAAATGGACCATTAAAGGGTTAACAAAACAAAAGTGTAATTTGTGCCTTCATTCGAAAAATGCATAGAAAATCGAAGACATTCACATTCAATACTAAAAAGGTAAAAAAAAAAATAATTAGTAAATCAAAATTTAACTTAGTGAAAAAGTTACAAATTGGGTTTTTATGTTAAATTTCAAATGCCGAATTAAAATGTATTGCTGCCAACGGGATATTTTGTTTATTTAAAGATTTTTTGCAAAGTTCATAACTTAATATTCAATTTTCGTTTTAATAAATTTCATATGCAATTATGCTGACTATCACAAAGCGTAAATAATCCAATCCTATACCTGTAAAGAGTTCTAATAATTTTTGTTATAACCGTCGTTGAACAGCCGATCCAAGTTTTGTGTTTACGATTACTAATGTTCAACTCGTAGCCTTGTAATTTTGAACCTAATCCAGAAGGCAAGGGAACTCATGTATCAAGTGGTGGGAGAAATTTGCATTCATAGCGGATTTTTTGATGGAGCTAACCCGCATTTGAGTTACTTCACGAGGGAAACCACGAAACCCTCCCTCGGTTAGCCTGATGGCAAGGGGACTCTAGTCCATGATCCGTCTACCACTAAGGATATTTTATGTCAGCACTGTAGTCGGTGCAAGCTGGATGCGGAATTCGTATCGGCCTCGAAAGGTCAGGATCGTGTTCTATGTAGTTGCAGAATCCTTCAAATTTAAAGTGCTTCTTTAATAACAATTAAGATTAGTAACATTTTTTTTAATTTTTGTCATCTCTTAAAATATCACTGCCCTATTATCAGGTCTAACGTATTTGTTTTAATTGTTTACATATCTGCTGGTAATTCATTTTGAACCAGCCTCAGGGGTGAAAGCGAGACGGAAAGGAGGAAAGGCTGGTAGTAAAACCATTTCAGTTATAGCTAGTTTTGGGGAGGAGTTTACTTATTCTTTTTTTAAATTTTTCAACAATATCTACTTTATCTTGGAAAAGAAGCAGTTTTATATATATGCCAGAATTATAAAAGAAATCTTGATAGTTACAGATATTTCATTTTTTTCGAAAAAAATGCTGGAATGAAATGTTTTACGTACCAGGTTTTTCTCTTTTCCGTCTTGCTATATAAGGGCTTTCACCCATGACCAGCCTCATCATATCAAAAATGAAATGGCAAAGAGTGGCATTTGGTAACACTTTAAATATTTAAGAAAAATCTCCCTCTGAAATGAGAGTAGTCAAAATTCATGTATTCCTTAGGCTTAAACATTAACTGTTTTAAGGATTTTTAAGATAATTTACACAAGTTGTATTTTTAGATTAAATTGCTAAATATTTTAAAAACTCATTTTGATTTTTTTTTTTTATATTAGAAACGATAGAATACATAATAAGTTTTAAGTCATGTCAAAGCTAGCCTCATGACATGAGGCGAATGTGGGTAAAGCAACTTTAAAAAATATGGATTAAAAGATGTTCGTCTAAATTAACTTACATTAAAAATAAAGATAAACATTAAACTTTGATGAAAAAAATACTTGATATGTTCAAACTAATGATTAGTTAAATTTTCTTGACAAATTTATAAAACTATCAAAGCTCCCCTACAAATTAGTAAAAACATTATCATAAATTTTTCACGAATGTACAGTGCACAAAACAATGGACCACCCTAAATAACCTTCTATCTAATATTCGAAAAAATACGACTTTTTCAAAATTCGACATTTCAGTAACTGTTCAACCAATTAATATTCGCTAAAATTTCGTATTTTGCCATGTACCGAGATGCCAACTTGTTCCGGACAGAAAATATATATTTTAAAGTGGTAGTTTATCAATTGTGATTCTTGGATTAATAAATTCAATTTAGTAGATATTTATCCACCACTACTTCTGAATAATTCGTAGGATTATATAATTCACAACTTTTTAATACTTACGCATATCTACCAACTTTTAATCCGGACAGCAAATATATATTTTAAAGTGGTAGTTTATCAATTGTGATTCTTGGTTTAATAAATTCAATTTAGTAGATATTTATCCACCACTACTTCTGAATAATTCGTAGGATTATATATTTCACAACTTTATAATACTTATGCATAGCTGCCAACTTTTAATCCCTTCCATTATCATTTTTCCCAGTGGTATTAAAATGGAATTAAAACTTCAATTTTAAGCAAACAAATACGTTGTATTTGAGAAAACTTAAGTTAACAAGCATGATAGTAACGCATATTAATATATGTGCTTAATTTTTGTAAAAATAGTGGTGATCAAAATCTTCTAAAAATTAAGTTTAAAAAAGAAAAAATGGTATATGCTTACTACCACTTTAAATATGAGAATAAAATCTTCCGGAAAATCTGGAAGAGTTGGCAGGTATGCTTATGTCATGCTATACCTTTTAAAAAGCAAGTAAAAATAGTTGAATATTTTCAAAATTTACTTTGTAGTTATTTACCGTTTTTTTTTTTTTAAATTATTTTGGCGTGTCTGGGGCAGTTGGCATCTCTGCATGTAGAATTGCATTCTTTAACTCACTGGTGGTTTAGCTATTGGGAAAAGTAGGGAGAGTCTTTATTCTCTACTATATACTCTATCTATTAACATATAAAAACTGGTTTTGCTGTCCGGAGAAGACTGCAAATTAAAATGATATTTTTGCAAACCGTCAGTGCTTTAAAATGATGTAAAAAATTGTGTGCCTTATATTGTAACACTTTTTTGACTGTTATTACATAATATAATAAAAAATTATAATTTCTGAAACGATATTTTTTGCATGAAATAATCTTTATGTAAAGGAATTTTATAATTGTGTGCAAAAAAGTTTTTAATTCACTTTAAAAACTCTCGAGATATAGTGAAATATCCAAAGAAAACTACCATTAGGGGTTCAAACTTCTGACCGCTCTCCTGATCAAACTATTTGGACCATATTTCCCAGATTGCGGCTACCCGCTATATTTTGGGGGTCAGAAATCCGAATCCGTCGAAAAAAAGATATGTTTATTCAGAGAAAGTCAGATGCGTCAAATTTCTTAACTTAAAATGACGTCTGCACTAATTAATTAGTATATTTGAAGTCACGCTCTTGAACTATTAAGGAATGAGTCCTAAATAGTGAAGATCCTATCATTAACTAAAGGATATGTCTATTCAGAGAAAGTACGCTTTTGCGTCAGATTTCGTAACTTAAAATAGCGTCTGCACCAATTAATTAGTATATTTGAAGTCACGCTCTTGAACTTCTAAGGAATGAGCCCTAAATAGTTAAGATCCGATCATTAACTAAAAGATAAGCTTATTCAGTGCGTCAGATTTTGTAACTTAAAATAACGTCTGCACCAATTAATTAGTATATTTGAAGTCACGCTCTTGAACTTTTAAGGAATGAGCCTTTAAATAGTTAAGATCCGATCATTAACTAAAAGATAAGTTAATTCAGTGCGTCAGATTTCGTAACTTAAAATAACGTCTGCACCAATTAATTAGTATGGGCCGGGATAGCCTGGTCGGTAGAGCGCTGGGCCCATATCCAAGAGGTCGTGGGTTCGATCCTCGCCGGCCGAAGACTCCCCGTGTCGTAAATGGTGACTGGTGCACGTTAAATCTGTCGAGTCTCAAAGTCCTCCATGTTCCCACAACAAATCAATACCTCTGGGGGTACTAATCCAGGAGTTTCCTTGTCTTCTGGATTGGTTCAAAATTACAAGGCTACGGAGTTGAACGTAAGTAGTCGTAAACCCATGAAATTGGGTCGGCTGTTCAACGACGGTTAAAAAATAAAAAAATAATAAAATTAATTAGTATATTTGAAGTCACGCTCTTGAACTTTTAGGGAATGAGCCTTAAATAGTAAAGATCCGATCATTAACTAAAATATATGTCTATTCCGAGAAAGTGCGCTTTTGTGTCAGATTTCGTAACTTAAAATAACGTCTGCACTAATTAGTTAGCATATTTGAGGTCACGCTCTTAAACTATTAAGGAATGAGCCCTAAATAGCTGAGATCCGATCATTAAATCAAAAGTTATTCAGAATGGTAACTTTTTAGCTGTATTTTACTTTGTAACTTTTTTGTTTCACTTATTAAATTTTCTGAGTAGAATACAGTGTATGAAATATTTTAAACAAAGTCTCAGGGAAATAAAAAATAACGTATCCTTTATCACCATTTCATTTTTTTCCTTATGGGTAAAAAGCAGCCAACTGAAAATAATAAAATTTTCGGAATTTTAGCCGATTCAAAGAAACTGATTTGAAACTTAAACGGTAATAAAATTATAAAAGCACAAAATATTTTTATTGTTTCAGTGAAACATTATCACATCTTTCACTTTTCTGTAACAATTTAAAAATAAAGATAGGAATGTAATGCGAAAAAGCGAAGAAATAAATAGCAATATGGGTTTATTGGTTTCGTTCAATTGAAGATTAGTGCTTATTCTTTTAAAATTCGCAGGGGTTGCATTATTTCTTTTATTATATATGACGCATTTGGTTTCAAATCTATCTCGATTCGCATTCTTTAGAAGTTGTAGCTGCCAAATTTGATGAATTTTCCGTAAGATTTTATTTTTGCATTTAAGTAATTGAAAGATTTATGCTTTCCTGAATTCCAGAATTATTAATTAATTTTCAAATTATTTTGACTAAAATTGAAAATGTAATTTTTCAGTTAGTAGCTAGTAGCCGGTAGACTTTAATACAGTGGAGTCCCGATTATTCGAGTTATTGTGAACCACGACTAACTCGGTTAAAGCGAAGAGTAGGGGAGAGTGGGGTCAATTGTAACATTTTTTACTTAACTATTTTTAACTAACAAAAAATCCAATATATTATTAGTATTTATTGACAGACGTGTAAAGTAGACTATCCTCTACTAGAAGAAAAATAAATACCTGATTTTAAATATTATTATATT
The DNA here is from genome assembly GCF_043381705.1 of Parasteatoda tepidariorum. Taxonomy (NCBI): domain Eukaryota; kingdom Metazoa; phylum Arthropoda; class Arachnida; order Araneae; family Theridiidae; genus Parasteatoda; species Parasteatoda tepidariorum. The sequence continues at coordinate 33,697,584 of NC_092215.1, read as the reverse complement.
AGTTATTAACAATTTTCGACAGTCGTGCACTTGTTACAATTGTCCCCACTTACGGGGTCAATTGTAACAGTTCATAAATTCAACTAAAACATAGTTAATTATACATATTATCATAGTTGTGATATATTTTTTTATTGATCAAAATAGTAGTGATATTTTAGGAGTAAAAATAATAATGAACAGAGACCTAAAGGGTTAAACTTGTAACTTTAAGGGGTTAAAAATTTTAATTTATGCTGTGAAAGGTGACAAATAAAATAATGCACATGCAACATAATATAAATGCTATAGGAAACTATTGGTGGTTCTTAAAGAGTTAAGTAATGGTTTGTAAACATAAGATTATTTATTTTCAGCTGTTACAATCGTCCCTTTACTTATTGTTACAATTGTCCCCAAGACGCCATTTCAGCTTCATTTGTTAAAAACAATGCTAATTAATTAGCAAAACTAATCTTTTTTTTATTGAAATGTTAATTAAGGTGTCCACTTACATATTCGGTTACTAATTTTTATTTGTTTAAACAAAATTACTTTGTTATAATATAGTATTCTAATACCAAAAAAAGTACTTGCGTGGCGTGAAAATATCTTTTGCGATGTAACTCTTTCAAAAGTACATAAAAATGGTTGCCATCAGGGGAGTACATGTAGATTTGTTAAATGCACCTTGTGCGCCACCTAGGAACTAAATCTAGAACCCGACACTCGAAATTTTTGCTCTGTTACAATCGTACCCTGTTACAATTGACCCCACTCTCCCCTATAAAAAAGGAAGAAAAAAGAATATGAATTTTCAGTAATATTTTATTTTTTTATTTAAAATAATGGCGAGATTCATGCTTTCTATTTAATTCTAGAATTATTAATTAATTTTCAAATTATTTTGACTAAAATTGAAAATGTAATTTTTCAGTTAGCAGCTAGTGGCCGGTAGACTCTAATAGCTTAATGCAGTAGAGTCCCGATTATTCGAGTTATTGTGGACCACGACTAACTCGGAAAACCGAATAAGTCGGTTGAACGAAGAGTATAAAAAAGGAACGGAAAAAAGTGGATGTAAATGCAATATATTTAATACAAAATTTATACGAGTACACCACATACAATTTATATTATAATTAAAATGCTTACTTAAAAACACTTGAGGAGCATACTTTACAAGAATTAAATAGTTTTTACTTGAAAAAGTCCTTAATCGTTTTTTTGTTTTACAGTACTTTGGCGCTTTTCTGCCGCAATGTTTCGCCATTTTTTTAGATATAACATGAAGGCTGGTGACGCTATATATTCTATATATTATATAGAACTTTTAGTTCATTTGTATGAGAGATTTTTACATGTTGATTTCCATCTTCTCTGTCTTCATCATCTTCGCTAGATTCATTTTCATTATTGACGATATTAACGATTATTTCATCGGTAATTTCGTATTGTCCATCAGCTTGTTTTCCTGAGTATTTGGAAGGAAAAACTCAGAATTCTTTATGGTTGTAGTCTTAAAAATGAAGAAGAACTAGGACAAAAAATCCTTGAAATATTTGATAGCTCGGTTAAAGCGGAAACTTGGATAATCGGGACTCGGATAATAGGGACACCAAACCCAATGAATCGGTGAACAATATCGATAGACTCTTTTCATTTTATAGCTACTTCTTCTTGCAATTTTTTTTTTACTTGGATAAAGTTATATATTTTTTTAAAAAATCATATTAGTAATAATCTTCGGCTATAAAAAGTTAATTCAACTATGAAATCAATATAAGTATGTGACGCAATTTAATTTAACATACGGAAAAAGCGCATTGGTTAAAAAAATCACAGATTTGTTAAAAAAAAATATCCAAGATTTATTAAAAAATATCCAAGATTTATTAAAAAATATCCAAGATTTATTAAAAAAAGTATCCTAGATTTGTTCAAAAAATATTCAAATTTTGTTAAAAAATGTCCAAGATTTATTAATAAGTTTTATAAACCAGAGGATCGCGTAAATCGGGCGTCAAAATTCCAGGGATTTAGGGCATATTATCAGAATTAAAACTGCATAAGAGCTTTCTCCAGGAAAGGTCATCGTATGCGTCTACGATCACTTCCCTATTGTGACCTGTTAAGAAGCGCACGAAGAAATTGATATTGTCGGGCATGAGTTCCTATGCAATTAATTTTAATCCTAGTGATGTGTCTTTACTCCCCAAGAAAATAGTCGAAAAATTTAAGCAACTTCCTGTTATATAAAACGTTTTTAAACTTGTACACTTCGACAAAAAATAGACTAGAAATATCATTTAAAAAAACTGCTGCTTGGAGAGCAAGACCAATTACAGATTTGATATCAACGACGTGAAAATATCTAAGATTTGTTAAAATATACACAAGATTTTCTTAAAAAAAGATCCAAGAATTATTAAGAAATATCCAAGACGTAAAAAAAATATCCAAGATTTGTTTCAAAAAATATCCAACATTTGTTAAGAAAAATATGCAAGATTTATTAAAGAATATCTAAGATTTGTTTAAAAATATACTTAAGATTTATTAAAAAATATCCAAGATTCATTAAAAAAATATCTAAGATTTGTTACAAAAATACCCAAGATTTGTTAAAAAAAATATCCAAACTTTGTTTAAAAAAATCTCATACAACGCCAAACAAGGATTCCTCCTTTTTAGGAGGAATTTTCCTAAAGAATCTTTCGTGCCAATACAACAATTTAACTAAATAATAAAATAAAATTAATAAAATTTAAACTGGATAACTAAATTGGAAGACTAAACAAAATGAACTAAGAACAAAACATTATCAATACAAATGTTAAATTACAATCCTAACATAATAATATCGAATAAATTCAGTTGCAAAAGCAACCAAATAATGATAAAACCAAACCAATTTTAAATAATAACATAACGATCACATTTTTAATAGTAATAGCAACCTATTTCTAGATATTAATATCAAACATGGGTTATCTAATTAAATTATAATATTAAATCACTACTGTTTTTCTAAGATAATGAAAAAATTGCAATAAAACGAAAATCAGATTTCGCATCACAAATTTAACATCTTCAAAAAAAAAAAAAATTGCAAAAATTAATTTTGAAAATAAATATAAAAAATCAAATATAAGTAAGAAACAAATGTAAACATTGAAACTAATAATTCAATTGAAGTAATTGAACTAAAATGAATATAATTGAATCAAACAAATACATTCAAAACAAATTAATTGAACTTTTATTAGATTATTACACTACTTTACCAAAAAAAAAATTTATGATATCTAACAAATTAGATTATAAATGTAACAAAATATAATCAAACTAATTCAAAATAACAAAATCAGACAGATCCTAAAAACCAATATAAAACCTATTTTAAAAAAATAACATAAAATATGCAAAAACAAAACCGATTCTTAACAATAACAAACTGATGAATAACAATAATTCAAAACCAATTGAAAATCAAAATAATCAATCATTTAATGTCATCAAACAAATTGAAGAATTAAAAAAATAACCACAGAATATATTTAAGCTGATTCAGAATAATGATATTAAACCACTTGTAAATAATAATGTAAAATTTCTAAAAGATTTAGCAAAGCAAAGTTCGAATCTTCAAAAAAAAAAATTGCAAACATAAGTTCAAAGTGAAAAATACGTGAACAAGAGCAATAATTGAAATGATCAATGCAATTAAAGTAACTAAACTAGAAAGAAAATAAATAAGTTAAACAAATATATTAACAACAGATTAATGGAGCTTTTATTATATCATTATACAACACTACCAACAAACAAAATATAATGATATCTAACAAATTAGATTATTAAAAAAGTAACAAAATAGAATCAAACTGATTCAAAATAATAAAATCATGCAGATCCTGAAAAGTAATTTAAAACCTATTTTAAGTAGCAGTATAAAACCGATTCTTAACAATAACAAACTAATTGATAACAATAATTCAAAACTAACTGAAAATCAAAATAATCAATCATTTAATGTCGCCAAACAAATTGAATAATTGTAAAAACAACCACGTACTACATTTAAGCTGATTTAGAATAATGATAACAAACCACTTGTAAATAATAATATAAAATTTCTAAACGATAACAAATAAGTATATAGAGAATAATATGTAACCAATTCCAGACATGAACGAACTTGATCTAAATGGAAAATTGAAATCAATCAAAAAAGGAGTTTCTTAAATTGTGAAGAAAGAATAAAACAAGATCAAAATTTCAAGGAACTTTATATATTTGATCTAACTATTCATTTTATATGCCAGTCACAACGCTGCATGAATAAATTAAAAACTTAAAAGCTGTTCTAAAATGAAATCGAAAAGCCATTATATAAAAAAAGTATAAAATAACCGCAATAAAATTTGATCCCGTATAATCAAATTCACACCTTCAAAAAGAATTCACAAAAATAGGTTAAGCCATAAAAAAAAATTTTATGCGAGGTTTCTATTATAAAGTTATTAAAGAACAGTATCACATGTTACTTTGAAGTTTTCTTAAATATATAGTTCATGTTGATTGACGGGTTTCAAAGCATTCATTTACAACTTAGTAAATACAATCTAGAAATAAGTTTTTTAAAAAAAAAATCAAAAAAGAGGTAACTGACCTTTACCGGGTCAGTTTATAATCAAACTTTTCTCACCAAAATAACCATGCCATAAAAGATTGTCTAAATAAGTTTACCACTCATCAATTACAGAGTTTCATGAAATATTTTTAATGACAGCTTTAAAAAAACTTAAGATAAAGAATAGCGTCTTAGAGATGGTTTGTTATAAATTGCAGTTTATTTAAGGATCCACATTTATTTAGAAATAACTTATTGTTAAATGGGAGAAACAAATCAGCTTTGATAATGTTTTAACCCATTAAATTTGAAATATCAAGTTAGATATTACAGTTCAAATGCCATTTAAAAATGGAGCAAAAAGTCAAGTCTAGAAAAAATGTGAAAAATAGTCCAATTAGCGTTTTGGTGAAACTTTAAAATCGAATAAGAACTGAAAGATCTTGATAAATTTTGCTACAAATGACATTATTTTATCTGCTATTTCCTGTTGACAAAAAACAGATAAGATTTAAAGATAAAACGCTTCAATCGGTGTAGAAAGACACATGAGTAAAGTATAAAAAAATTTATGACATATAATTAATGTTAGCCGAAAAAAATTAATAAATACGAATTCTCGTTTTGTGAAAATGCAACTTTGCCATCTTTTATGTAACTTTGAAAAAACTAATTATATAGTCGTGTGCAAAATTTTTCCAATTCGCTTAAAATTTTCTCGAGATATCGCGAAATACAAATATAGTAAAATTAAAATTAAGGATTTAAAATTTTGTGTAAAAGCTTTCCAATTCGTTTAAAATTTTCTCGAGATATCGCGAAATACACATATAGTAAAATTAACATTATGGGGTTTATAATCTTGTGTAAAAGTTTTCAATTCGTTTAAAATTTTCTCGAGATATCGCGAAATACACATATAGTAAAATTAACATTAAGAGTTTATAATCGTGTGCAAAAGTTTTCAATTCGTTTAAAACTTTCTCGAGATATCGCGAAATACAAATATAGTAAAATTGAAATTAAGGATTTATAATCTTGGGTAAAAGTTTTCAATTTGTTTAAAATTTTCTCGAGATATCGCGAAATACACATATAGTAAAATTAACATTAAGGGTTTATAATCGTGTGCAAAAGTTTTCAATTCGTTTAAAATTCTCTCGAGATATCGCGAAATACGCAAATAGTAAAATTAACATTAAGGGATCCAAATTCTGGACCACCTTCCAGACCAAACTTTTGGGACCATATTTCCTGGACTGCGGCTACCCCTATCTTTTAAGGTTCAGAAACCCATCCGTCGAAAAGTAGGTATATTTATTCCGAGAAAGTACGTTTTTGCATCTGATTTTGTAACTTAAAATATCGTCTTGACTGATTAATTAGCATATTTACGGTCACCCCCTCGAACTCTTAAGATTGAGTCCTAGAATATGAAGATCCGATTATTAGATCAAAAGTTAACCCCATTGGTCAGTTGTATGCTTCGCGCTCTGTACAACTGGGGTAAAAACAAATATATATATTCTTAGTAAAATTATTATATTAATTAATAAATTAATTTTAGTTAAAAGCAATAAAGATTAAATCGCTTCGATTTATTTCCCAAAATCTCTTTTGACCCGAAATCACTCACATTCTTGGAGTAGTTTATAAGTTCAAAGCCGCATCGTTATAAATAAAGATCAAAACAAATCACTTATGTTTGTAACTGACCGGTTAAATTGGAACAACCACACCTGTAAGAATAGCGTCCGGTGATTTATGCTGCATTTCTACTCTTTAAAGCCAAGAGGAGCCAGCGACCCTCAAACCTTTCAACCTAACCTCCTGCTTGCAATAAAAAAGGAAAATTCATCTCGATAAATTCTAATGGTTTCGCCAAAAACCATAAAATTGTTCCTCTTGCGATAGAAATTCAGTCATAAAAGTATTACACCTGCAATGCGACTTTAAGAAAGACATATAGGAAGTTTTTTCAAACTAAACATTTGATTAATGATGTCGGGTTTAAATGCTTTGCGCAGTTCCGTCATTTTTATCGTCAAGGATAATTTCTAGTGATTCGATGCTAAGGCATTTACAATTCTGCTTTTCGAAGGTGCACAGGTTATCTGTCTTCTAGATTCAAAATGGCGAAGCGAATTACAAGTGCATGTTACTCGAAATTGGAGTTGTCATAGTGAAGTGTCATCAGTTTAACAACCGATATCCACCTGTGGATTTGCATCCCTTGCATCATCCCGCAACACCTGTAAATAGAAAGGCGTAGCCAGTATTACACGGCACTATAATGTACGATAAAGATCAAATGCCAAAGAGTAGACTTATGAATTTTAAAGATGTTACCCTCATTTGAATGTTAGAAGAGTTTTATAAAAGACCTTAAAGCTTTAAAAAAAGAATTATGATCTTAAAACTGAAATAAAATCAAAGCTAAAAACATAAAAATAGTGACTTAAAACAACTGTAAAGGGTTTGAAATATTTTCACCAGACAGCAAAAGATTTAAATTTATGTTAATGTGAATTAAATTAAAATAATATCGCTTAATCTTTTTATAATATTTGAAAAAATATGCTTTAAAAAAAGAAAGTTATGTTCTTTATTATTTTATTTCGTAAATGATTATTATGACATTATTTTTTGTTTATTTTATCATTTAATAAAGTCAACAATAATTTCCAGCGTATATAGGATGTATATAGGATAATGTATATAAGATGGTTAGGAATCTACAATTCTACCCTTTGAAGATGCACAGACAATCTGTCTTCTATATTGAAAATGGAAAAACGAATTGCAAATCCATGTTACTCGGAATTGGAGTTGTCATAGTGAAGTATCATCAGTTTAACTACCGATATCCACCTGGGGATTTGCATCCCTTGCATCATACCGCAACACCTGTAAATAGAAAGGCGTAACCAGTATTACACGGCACTATAATGTACGATAAAGATCAAGTGCCAAAGAGTCGACTTATGAATTTTAAAGTTGTTACCCTCATTTGAATGTTGGAAGAGTTTTATAAAAGACCTTAAAGCTTTAAAAAAGAATTATGGTCTTAAAAACGAAATAAAATCAAAGCTGAAAACATGAAAATAGTGACTTAAAACAACTGTAAAGGAATTGAAATATTTTCACCAGAGAGCAAAAGATTTAAATTTATGTTAATGTGAATTAAATTAAAATAATATCGCTTAATCTTTTGATAATTTTTGAAAAAATAAGCTTTAGAAAAATAAAGTTATGTTGCTTATTAGTTTTCATCGTAAATGATTATTATGACATTATTTTCCATTTATTTATCATTTATTACCGTCAGCTATAATTTCTAGTGTATATAGGATGTATATAAGATAATGTATATAGGATAAATGTATATAGGGTGGTAAGGAATCTACAATTCTACCCCTTGAAGATGCACTGATAATCTGTCTTCTATATTCAAAATGGAAAAACGAATTACAAATCCATGTCACTCGAAATTGGAGTTGTCATAGAGAAGTGTCATCCGTTTAACAACCGATATCTACCTGGGTATTTGCATCCCTTTCATCATCCCGCAACACCTGTAAATAGAAAGGCGTAACCAGGATTACGCGGCACTATTATGCTAAGATGCCAACTTGCTCCGGACAGCAAATATCTATTTTAAAGTGATAGTTTATCAATTGTGATTATTGGTTTAATAAATTTAATTTAGTAGATTTTTCTCCACCACTATTTCTAAATAATTTGTAGGCTTATATAATTCACCACTTTATAGTACTTAAATCATGCTATACCGTTTAAAAAACTTGCAAAAATAGTCAAATATTTGCAAAATTTACTTTGTAGTTATTTACCGTTTTTTTTAATTAATTTGGCGTGTCCCGAGCAGTTGGCATCTCTGATTATGTACGATAAAGATCACATGCCAAAGAGTCGACTTATGAATTTTAAAGTTGTTATCCTCATTTGAATGTTAGAAGAGTTTTATAAAAGACCTTAAAGCTTTGAAAAAGAATTATGGTCTTAAAAACAAAATGAAATCAGAGCTGGAAACATAAGAATTAAAACACTATAAATGGTTTGAAGCATTAAAAAATTTATATTTATGTTATTGTTAATGAAATTAAAATAATATCGGTTAATTTTTTTGATAATTTTTGAAAAAATATGTTTTAAAAATGAAAGTTATATTTTTTATTAGTTTTTATCATAAATGATAATTATGAAAGTATATTATGTTTATTTTATCCTTTATTATATGTTATGTATATTTCATCATTTATTATCATAAACAATAATTTCTAATGTTCTCATGGATGCCTGCAAAGAAGAAAACGTAACCAATATTACACGGCACTATAATGTACAGTGCACCAAACAAAAAGGAAACCCCCTGAATAACTTTTGATCTAATAATCGAAGCATCGCATTCTAGGACTCAATCTTAATAGTTCGATGGGGTGACCTCAAATATGTTAATCAATTAGTGCAGACGATATTTTAAGTTACAAAATCAGACACAAAAACATACTTTCTCTGAATAGACATACCTTTCTTTGGCGGATTTAGATTACTGGCCCCCAAATTTTAGGGGGTAGTCTGAGAAATATGGTCTCATAGTTAGGTCAGGAGAGCGATCCTAAGTTTGGCCCCTTAATGTCAATTTTACTTTTTTCGTATTTCTCCATATCACGAGAATTTTTTAAGTGACTTCAAAAATTTTTGGCACACAATTTTGCAATTCGTTTATCGATGCAATTAACGATAACTCCTTGCAACAAATAAATTTTACTAAATATTTATTATAATTTTATTCAATAATAGTCGAAAAAATTTGAATTGTAAGGTATACAATTTTTTACATCCTTCTGAAGTATGGAATTTTACATGGAAAAACTCGCATTTGGAGTGAAATCAGGTGAACAGTACGTGTGCAACTTCTTTAAAAAAAATTTTCTCGGGAACTATTCAACCGATTTTGCTCAAATTTTGAATTTTGTTTTGTAAAATCACATACTTTAAAATGATATGAAAATTGTATGTCTTACTACCATCATCATCGAAATATATCTGGGCACCTGGGGCCGTTAGCGGCCTTTTTCCCATTCGTCTTGTATGGTAGTCCTTAAGGTGGTTCTTTCTGGTAATTGGAATAAAAGGAAATTAAATATTTTGTATTTTAGTTAAAATTGCGTCACTACAAATATGAGCTGCCATCGGTCTGAGGTTTATGTCTTCTCTTAAGTTTTCAAAAGTAAAAATTTCGTTGAATCCTGCGGTGTCACAATTTATGGTCTTTTCGAAAAATCTGAAATTTATCTTTGCAATATGATGATCTAAAAAATCTATGTTGAGGTCGCGATGTATGTTTTTATTGCGGATAAACCATCTTGCTCTTGTTATTTTACTGAGGATTTTATTCTGGCATATTTTGAGTTTTTTAAGGAGTGATGTGGAGATGTTGCACCAAGCTGGAGATGCATAAGTTAGGATGGGACGGATCATCGAGATGAAGAGTAAACGTTTAAGTCTGAGTTCCATTTTGGGGTTCTGAAGAAGGATTTGTAATCTGTGACAGGCTGCTTGTGCTTTGTTGATAACTGTTTTGACGTGATCTTTCCAATTAAATTTGCTGTTTGTGACCAGACCATATGTCTTACTACCATAAAGTTGCATTTGATATAATACTTTAAATTTTTGATATGTAGTGGTGGAAAAATTACTTAAAATGAAAAATGCTGAGCTAAAAAGAACTTAAATTTCGCTACCACTGGAAAATATTCTTTTACAAAGAGGGGCAAGTTGGCATCTCTGCGTAACCAGTATTACTCGGCACTATAATGTACGATTACGGTCAAATGCCTGACTTGTGAATATGGATTATGAACTAATGCGGATTAGTTCTGTTAAAATTAAAGAGAAAAATTTACAACAGTTATACTGTAATACATTACTATACTCCAGATTAATAAATACCCCTGAAAATGTCACTTAGTCGCTCCCTGCACAAGGCTTTTAAGGAAGTAAATTAAAACTGGATATGTAAAAATGGTGACTTGAATTAACTATAAGTAAACTGACCAGAATCCTTTAATATCTAAGAAATTGGTAGTAAGCTTTCGGTTCATATGTTTGAAAACTCCCCCCTCTATCTTTCCATTTTAATATATTCTGAAAACAGATATCTTTCGCAGAAATTTTCTAACAGAAATATATTTTTTTAATAATTAAGACATCTTAAGATAATGCTGATTAATTAAAAACAATTTTGATCAACCAGAAGATATTTGCAATCTAAGAAAAATCTAGATCTAAAAACTGATCATATTTATTCCTAAAATTAATTAAAATCTTTCAAATTTCCAATAGTCTCATGAAACATTTACCTTCCACTTTTTATATTTTAGAAATCGTAACAAACTTGTACCTATGAAAAACGAAAATTAAATTAATTACTATTTTGAGGTTAATCACCAAATTTTGCATATTATACCTTTTATTAATACCAGTAATTACTTTAGAAAATAATTAATAAGGTGTAGAACTGCCAAATACATTCGTAATAAGAAATTTCGTTGCTTAAATGTCGTTCTATGGATCCTATCTTGAGATCCAGGATGATTAATTATCGTAACAATCGATCGCAACTAAAGGTCTGGTTTCTTAGGACAAGCGCCTTATCTGGGCGTCAGAGGAAAGTTGACGTAGAGCTGACGACAAAAATTTACTTTTTTGTTAGCTCAGCGTGAGCAGTCGGTCCAACGCAGACATTATCTCTCATTGCGCATGCGTTAATAGCGTAAACATTTATTTATTTTGAATTTGTATTGATTTTGTTATTGTCGACCAGTGTTTTAGAGAACAAATAATGACTTTGTCCAAGAAAAAAACACATTGCAGCTGAGCTAAATGAAGAGTGCTATGTTTAATGAAGAAGCTATGTTTAATGTCAAAACCAAACTCTTGGCTGATTTCAATGTGCTGTTGGATGTTGTCCGCCATTGCTTCTGTGGTTATCGTCAGGTTGTAATCCAACTGCAGTTGAGTTGGACGGCAATTGTAGGTCAAGATGAGCGTTCGATGACCTATACTATCAAACTCACAAATGGACCAATCATAGGTTAGCGCTGATTTCCAGCTGACGGCGTCCTGTCCTAAGAAACCAGGCCTTAACTTGTACCTATGAAAAGCTGATAACGAATGAATTACTACTTTGAGGATAATCACCTAATTGTACATATTATACCATTTGTTGATACCATAATTATTTTGTAAAATAATTAACGCACTGAATGCCATGGAGCTGACCGGTACTGAGTTTGTTCGTGGAGCCACAGGGGTGACCGGCGAAGCCAAGATTATTAGAAACACATAATTCGAGTAAATTTTGATTTTTTAAATATTATTATCGTTACTAAAATGGTTTGCAGAAATTAATGCAATATAGAACACACAAAAATAGTTTTATTTATATGCACAAAGATGCCAACTTGCTCCTGACAGCGAATAAATATTTTCAAGTGGAAGTTTATTGATTGTGATTCTTGGTTTAATAAATCCAGTTTAGTAGATTTTTATCCACCATTATTTCTAAACAATTCGCAGGCTTATATAATTCACCACTATTTTCATATTAGTCATTCTAAACCTTTTAAAAACTAGCAAAATCTGTCTAATATTTGCAAATTTAGTTTGTAGTTATTTACCGTTTTGCCAGACGGGCAAGCCATGTAAAATTAGCGGGGCATTCAACGTGTTAAAAAAGTAAGGTTGTAAATTTTTGAATGTTCTTTTAGAAGTCTTGATGCCAGTTTTTTTAGAACTATTTTCTCTTAACACAATAATCTTAAATTTATGTAAAAGGTGAGTAAATTAAAGGAATTTCTTTTAATTCTTTGATATTTCTTGAGAAATAACTCTTAACCCTTCGCACTCCGAGTACTTAAGCCTTTCACGCCGACTGTCACAAATACGTGCCAGCATAAAACCGTATCAATCAGGGTAAAAAGATAAAACTGGTAACCAAAGTAGTTTTTCAGCAGTTTATTTGTGGGAGGGATAATTATTGTCTGATTTATTTAATTCACCATTACTTTAGTTCAAAATAAAATTATTCAGTTATACTTTGGACTAACATTGATCATATGTATGATTAAACTAATAATAATTAAAGTAAAAGCAAAGTAAGCCTGTTAAATTAGCAACGCCTACATTTAAGCTACCGTTTCTTATTTATTTACATTCTGATCTTGTACGAATGCTTTTATGAATCCATACCTGCCAACTTTTACGCATTTGGCGTAAAATTTTATTTTTATATTTAAAGTGGTAGTAAATATATACTACTTTTTCTTTTATTAACTTAATTTTTAAATGACTTTGATCACCACTATTCTTAAGAAAATTAAGCATATATATTAATATGTGTGCATTTATGGTTGTTAAGATTTTTCTAATACAACGTATTTCTTTGCTTAAAATAGAAATTTTAATTCCGTTTTACTACCACTGGGAGAAATCATAACGGAAGGAATTAAAAGTTCGTAGGTATGTGAATCACCCGTCCCCAAAGGGTTAAAAGTGCTGTTTGAACTTATATAAGCACCAGAATTATTTAAAATGCACAATACAGTATTTTTACATAATTTTTAAAATTCCTATAATAATGCGGTTACTAATTATTAAGGTAAAAAATTTTTATTTTAGAGTGGTGACTGCTTGAAAGCGCTTCAGAAGCGATTTCAGAGTGCAACGTGTTAAATATTTTAATAGTTATCAGGTTTTTTTTTTTAATTTTAATGTTTGCTTTGACTAACAAGGCACAATAAGGAAATTTAGAGAAGTATTATTTCTGTATTATGCGCGATTCACATGAAATCTACCCCTAAAAAAAATTTTAATTAAAATATTATCCTTGTAACGCCGTAGTGGGCTAACGTAGTTAATAAGTTTACAACAAAAGCGAGACTACCCCGATACATTGTTAAGAAGTACTTTTGTCTTTTGGGTGTGGCTCAAAATTACGAAGATATCGAGGAAACTTCAAAGAATAATAAAGATTTTTCTTATTCAAAATTACATTACATTACAATATTTCCTAAAAAAAACTATTATTTAGCACGTTCACGCCAGGAAAAGTGAAAATACCGGTGCGAGAAAGGAGAAAATACTGGTGGAAGAACTATTTCAATATTAGATAATATTCGGGAAGAGTTAATCTATTCGCAACAATAACAATTCACTGTAAGGAAATTTATCACGGAGAAGGAGCAATTCAATATTAAAATTGCATCCGTTAAAAACAATTGGTAGTTATGGATTTTAATTATTCCCAGAAAAAAAACTAAAAAATGAAATTTATTGTTACCAGTTTTTACTCCGGTGCGCTGCCAAGATGAGACAATCTAGCGTGACCCACCGGTGGGTCACCCCGGAGTGAACGTGTTAAGAAAGCACATTCTTTGATTGTTTCTCCTGCCAATACCAAATTTTTTTATTTGAAAATAATTGCATTTCTTTGAAAAACATTTTTTAATGATTTTTTTCCAATTTAGTAAAATTAAACTATGCAAATTGAATTGAATAAAAAGCACAAACAAAAATTCCACAGTCAAAAGTTATTCCCAAACAATGTTTCCGTTATTTTTATGACCCATGAATAAAAACTTTACTCTTAAATCCAGCAGACACAATAAAACGTGAATAACATAGTAACAGAAGTTATAAAACCTTTTTGAAAAACATTTTTTAAAGGATTTATCTTTCACAAATTAGAGCAGCTGACATAAAATCTAGTCAGTTTATTTAATAATCTTGTTGTCCTTCAAAAACACGTTGAATAAAATAATTTAGAGCCATTCTTTTATATCCCTTGTCTACGCCGCTATAAAAATAAGGAACACAAATGAGTTAAATGTCATTCAAATCCATGATGAACTGACATAAAATCTAAATCTCATTAACATTTTGTTTCATAAACCAAAAGAACTCAGCCGTTCACAAACCCTCTTCATTAGTTAACATTTGTAAGTGGCAACATATATTTAAAATAAACGAAAATAAGTAATAGCGCCGAATGAATTTATTTACCATTTAAGCTGTCACATCTGGAGGAGATTCTTAATAAAAAAGAGCTCAAAGCTGGATCTTTCAATATATAAATGAGGTCGCCCTTCAAATAGAAGGTCAGAAACTGCAGGAATCCGTATGAAATCCATGATACCTTTAATACCATTTGACTGTTTGGATGCATTAAGTATCTTTCTTTTCTTTACATTTTCCAGGGCTCTAAAAGAGAGTTGATGTTTTCGCGACTTTGAAAACAATAGAATCATAAACCACGCTTAAAAGATTACGACCTAATTTGGAAAGGAAAGAAAGCAATCATAGTAACCGCCCTGTTTTATCAATTCTGAAGACGACCTTGGAAATATTAGCACGTTAAAGCAATTTCACAGAGAGATGATGCTTTTAATCCTCGATCACTCAAATTAAGAAGAGTTCAAGACAATATATTAATTGCACAACGGATTAATATGCTTGAAGATGCTAATTGTTTTGTTATGGCTCACGACAGAGAAGGTCATATTTATCGGATTGTTTTAATTTTGTAAAAGGAAAAGTTGATTTCAGAAAGGTTTCATGACTCAACATATAAGCGAAATTAATATTTTTAAAGGGTTATAAGGGATTTTATTTTATTTCATAACCTGTGTTAAACATCCGACCCATTTATTTTAGGGTTTACGACTTAGGATGTTCAACTCCGTAGCCTTGCAATTTTGAACCCACCTCTGAAAGACAAGTATACTCCTGGATCAAGCATCGGGCTTGACTAGCCCAAACGCCTCCAATAACTGAAAGCCTCCACACGGTTTTTTACAGGTAGTCCGAGCTGACCACTGCGAAGGATATCCACTTACCGAACGAGTCATTTAATACAGAATATAGTTTAAAAAAGAAAGTGGTAGCAAATATATAACTAAAAATTTATTTATTTAAGAATATTATTGATTTGCATTATTCATTTGCCAACCACTACAGATTCAATTCTCAAATATATAAGATAAATTTCTCTCAATTACTTTTATAAAAGGTTTTAGGTTCATGCTCAAAACTGGTTCACTTTTCAAACAGTCTGGGCGGACTACTTATAAAAGACCGTGTGGAGGCTTCTTGATGTAGGAGATGATGACTAGCCTCGTTGACTTTTTGATTGAATTAACCCACAGTGACGTTACACCGAGAGGAAAAGCAAAATACATGCCACTGTCAGCCTCACGACAAGGGGTTCTAACAAATGAACTATCTAGAACTGATGGTATTTTTACGTCAACAATTTGAACGGTGCTAGCCGGGGTTAGAATTCGTAACAACCAGTCAGCGTTGGGATTTGAACCTGATCCCCACCGCGTCTTGGTTATAAGAGATTATAGTTTTCGGTTTCTTAAATAAACTACAATTGCGAGATTATTACTTCTACTACTTATCAATAAAGATGCTATTACAGTCTTTCTCAAAACAGCACACGCATTGTAGTCAATAGAAAACTGCATATTTACTATCTCCGATCTAGTTTTATGTTTTAAACTTAGAGCAATATAATGATAAACTGCATTTTCATTACATTATTCAAGCGACCAAATTTGGTGAAAAACACCTAGATTTCTATTATAGCGCTAATAGTTAACACGACAGTGAAAAAAGGCTTCCCAAAATAGAGCAAACGTGCCACTGTTTAGTAATAACATTTCTGGTGCAAAAAAAAATTCGGTTATAAGTATTTAAACCATCTATTTGGTAATTTTTCGACTTATATAGTAACTTATTACTAAAAATTCTGGTTTTCAAAATTACAGCTCTTATTGCCACACATTTTCTAAAAAATATAAAACTGAAAAGCATATTTAATTTAATAAATGGTTTTTATGCCATGCTATAAGATATCATAATAAAATTTCCAAACTTTATCAAATATCATGAAACCATATTTTATTGCTAATTTTACCAAAATGTTTGTCACAGTGTGAAAATTACTGACCTTTTTGGTATTACCATAGATCGTCTGGCTACCAAAACGAAGGAACCATCCCCTCTGCTAAGGATCAAAATTGTGATCGCCCTGTAAAACGGGATGTGACGCATGTTTGTGGTCTTCGAATCATTCTCTGGGATGCTTCCCCAGACCGTCGCCAATAGCCCATTGTGCAGCTCGAGTGTGATGTAAATTAAATATCTACCTTTAAAATTTCACCAAATATTTTTCGAGCATCCTGTATGCATATAAAATATTAATTCTTACACATATCAATGGGAAAGCCAAAATCTAAAACACTTGATTGCAAGAAAGAAAAATCACAATATTTTTTATTTCGATACAAATTATTGAAATGATTATTTAAAACGAATAAAATCTTTTAGATTGAATTATAGCAATGCATAGAATTGTAACAATAAATAATTAAAGTTACTCAATGCAATCAACAATTTCGTATGAAATAAAAATATTAAACTGATCACGTAAAATCAATAGAAATAATATGATTCTTAAAATCGCTTCATAACGATGCAAGTTTACATATTACTATTAAAAATTAAAGCTACCCAATAAAATTACTCGCTATCAATATTATAAAATTACTCAATACTATAAATAGTTATGCAAAAATATATATATCGAAAATATATCAATATAAAAGCTAAAATCTAAAACACTCTGTTAATTTCAATAAAAAGTCAAAATATTTTTCATTTCGAATAAATAATTAGAAGAAATTTAACGCTTAATTAAAAAACATTTAAATATAATAATAATTATTAAAATAAGACAAATAGAAGCAATGTATTGAATCTTTTAAATTGATTTATAACAGTGAATAAAACTATACCTATCAATAATTAAAGTTACTCAATACTATTAATAATTGCGTATAATATATAAATATCAGAAATCTGTCAATATGAAAGTCAACATCTAAAACAATTCAGGATTTATCTGCTGATTTTGATGAAATAAATATATATATATATAATATAATATTTCGAATATATATATAATATTTCGACAAAAATTATTAAACTGATCGAGCGAATAGAATAAAAACATGTTTAATCATTTAAATTGCTTCATAAAGATGGCTAAGAATATATAGCTAACAGTAATTAAAGTTATTCAATACTATCAATAATTACGTATAATATATAAATATCTGAAATATATCAAAGTCAACATCTAAAACAATTCAGGAATTTATCTTCTGATTTTGAAAAAAAATAATATTCATTTCGACAAAAATTATTAAAATGATCGAGCAAAAAGAATAAAAACAACATTTAAATCATTTAAATTGCTTCATAAAGATTGCTAAACTATATAGCTATTAATAATTAAAGTTACTCAATACTATCAATAATTACGTATAATATAGAAATATCAGAAATATGTCCATATTAAAGTCAACTTCTAAAAAAATTCAGGAATGATCTGCTGTTTTTAATTAAAAAATCACAATATATATTTCTACTGAAATCGTTAAAATGATAGAGTAAAAAGAATAAAAACAACATGTCTAATAATTTAAATTACTTCATAAAGATGGCTGAAAGATATAGCTATCAGTAATTAAAGTTACTCAATACTATTAATAATTGCGTATAATAAATAAATATCTAGAACATGTCAATATAAAATTTAGCATCTAAAATAATTCTGCTGGTTTTAATTTAAAAAAAAAAAACACCGCACACACGCACAATAATATATACTTCAACATAAACTATTAAAATGATCAATCAAAAGTAATAAAAAGATAAAAAATTGCTTTATAAAGATGTCTAAATATAGAACCATACATAATTAAAGTTACAGAATAAAGAAAATAGTTGATTCAAGAAATAGATGATTTACACCTCAAAGCAATTATTTCCGAGAATCAAATCCGGACAAACAAAATTAAACTAATTGATGATTCTACAGTGTTTATTACTTTCTGGCTATAATTCACGCTTACGTAATAATTGACAATCCGTTCTCTGAACGCAATAGGGTCGCGGCTCATATACAAATGCGTGGGTCCAGATCGGCATATCCCGCGCCACCTTTGACCTTTGCAGCCTAGTAGGCGGCACTGCTCGTGATTATCTGATGGCTATTCTAAAGAACAGGAATCTAACCCTTTGCTCCAAAAGAGCTCAGTTCTTGGAGTACTAACGAAATTGATATGATATTCTTGCTCACTGACTTATAATTAAAATCACTACTGTTAGTGTTCTTGTTTTCCCCGTTGTATATTGCGCACTGGAAAATTGTTTCGGCGATGATTTCTTAATGACATCGGGGTAGAAAACAACTGTTTTTAGTTACTATGCGGGTGGCCTTTGCGCAAGACATAATTAAAATGGATGTTTTTGCTAAGATGGATATGTGTGTGGGTTTATTTAATTTAAATAAGATTACATACATTTTCTTAACAAAGGATTTGGATAGTTATAAAAATAATCAGTTCCGTTTACGTCTGTGGGGTGTATATTTCACTTGATCGTGTATGAAATAATTGTATTTCGCGTTTCTAATATATGGGGTAAGGAAAAATTTACTAATTACACTGTGAACCAAATTTTTTGTTACACTCATTAAGGTATTTGATCTTACCTAATTCGGGTGAGGGATTTCAAATCTAAAATTAGTGTTGTTCCGAAAGCTACAGATTCAAAAAATTTTATTCGAAAGTTTAAGATACAGATATAGCTTCCAAAATGATATTTTTAGTTCATTTTATTTTTTGTCTGACTGAATAATAATATGAAAATAGGTTATTTATAGGTTTATGTATGTTGCTGGCAAATTATGAAACGCGGGTTTATAAAGAATGCCTAGACATTGTATATAATGACGGCGTTTTCAGGCAAAGTATGATACATGAAAATTATTATAAACTTGCATTAGGCAATGTATATAATAACAAGGCATACTATAGAATGATGAATGATATATTTAGGCTATGTATGTAAAAAGCTCCTCATGAGGCTATTACATAAATGACGTGCTTCCCGCAGTGGACTTATTGTTAAGACACGGTTCCCAGCAGATCACAGAAGTCAAGCATCACTGGCTGCGGTCAATGTGCGGGTGGGTGACCACTTGGATCAGTCTGCGTAGGGACCGAGGGTGTGCAGTATTGGTCCTCGCTGAACTGTTCTACCATAAAGTGCTCAACTTCGCGTAAAGGTCGTCGGGCTACCGAAGCGGGGGTGCCATCCCAGCTGCAAAGGATCAAAAATTGTGATGGCATGTCTTCGGATCATCCTCAGGGATGCTTCCCAGACCGTCGCCAATAGCCCATTGTGCTGCTCTAGTGCGACGTAAATGAACAGCAACAACAACATAAATGACGTGCGTTCCTCAAAAATTCAAATGTAATTCCGAAAAAGTGACCTTGTCCTTAAAAAAAAATTTTTGAAGTACATAATGAAAAATCAAAGCTGTACAAAACAAAATCTACTCCTTTCTCTTTAAGGGGAAAAAATTTCTTTATTAAAAAATATGAATTAAAATTGACCTACATATTCCAACAAGGTAGACTTGAATGATATTTTGAATTACATTTCATTACATTCGAAACGAATCAAAGAAGTGTTTCATACTTTACCGGTTTCTCATTTTGCGTTCCACAGAATGCCTAAGAAATGTAAGAAATATGAATCGTTTCATACATTGCCTGCTACTTTTAGACATTATATACAATGCTAATTTTACAAAATGGCGGATTGTTACATGCAGAATGCCCCATTACATACAGAATGGCGGCAATGTTAATTTTTACAGAATTTTCATGAAATCATAAACTGAAATGTATTGTGCCTTCTTCTAACAACTCCTTCTGTAGTAGAAAAGTGGGGACACTTAGATTTCACTCGAGTGAATTTTAAAAACTCCAAGTTAAGACTTTATTATTATATTAGCCGCGATGTCTCAGGGGATAGAGCATTCCCCTTCCAATGAGGTGAACCGGTTCAAATCCCAGCTATAGCTGGTCGATACGAATCCGCATCTGGCTTGCACCGACCACAGTGTTGATGTGAAACATCCTCAGTGGTAGACGCATCATGGGTTAGAGTCCCCTTGAAGTTAGGCTAACCGTGGGAGTTTCTCATTGTCCTCCTCTCCATATAACGCAAATGCGAGTTAGTTCCATAAAAAAGTTATCCACGAAGGCAAATTTCTCCCAATACTTGATCCAGGAGTTTCCTTGTCTTCTGGATTGGGTTCAAAATTACAGGGTTACGTAGTTGAACATTAGTAGTCATAAACCCAAAAATAGTGACGGTTAAAAAATGAATATATTATTAAATTGCATAAAAATTGTAGCTTGTAGAGAGAAATAATTTGCAGATTCCAAATCAGCTACAAAAAAATATCTAAAATTTTCTAAATAATCTCTTTCAACAAAAAACAAAAAAAAATTGTTCCTCGATGCTATTTATTTGATTCTAAGAAAAGACCCTATAATTCAAAAATATTTTTAAATGGCTGTACAATGAGATAAAGATGAGATTTAAATTAATATTTAATACACAGTTACTAATGTTTGTGTTTTAACTAAATCTAAAATTATATTCGTTAACGAGCAACGAGGCTCAGTCATCAATAAATTAAATACAAATGGCGAAAGTCACATTTTAACCTTTTGTGGGGCAAGAAACTTTGAACCCAAATTTCGCAGAACCAAAATTGTAGTCATCGTATGGACATCCAAATTAAATTGATAAGCTTGATATTTACCGTAATTTAAATTGGATGATTGAAAACCAAGTTGTTTAAGGGATAAAACTTATAACAATTTTAGAGGTATTCTAAAAAAATGAGAAAAGTTTTATTCTACCAACTCTGAAAAAGTGTTAGCGTCCTCGATTTTAACTAGTGTGTTAATTTGATTGAGTTCCTGTCACCATTTGTTGAATTTAAACCCAATAGCACACCTATAATTCGAATTATAAATTTTCAACACTTTTGTTTTGAGTTTATTTCAATATTCTTTAGTTTCTGGAAATCAAGAAAATTGAATTCGCTTAATAGTAAATTAAATCTGGTTATATTTAGAGTGTAAACAAAGTAAGTTTTAAAAAAGAATAGCATGATTAAAAAAAGATCACTTTAAATTATTCTACACGGAGAAAAAAAAATTCTGGTAAAACTACCGGACCTTATGGTAATGATATTTCTAATAAAAAAATTTTAAAGAACTTTAAAAAAAAAAAAACATATTTTTAATTTACGCAACTCAAATATACGATATTTAAACTATTAATTTAGTATTTTACTGAAATTGGATTCACTTAGTAGTAAATTAAATCTGGTTACATTTAGAGTGTAAGCAAAGTAAGTTTCAAAAAAGAATAGCATGATTAAAAGAAGATCACTTTAAATTATTCTACACGGAGAAAAAAAAAATTTGGTGAAACTACCGTACTGTATGCTAATGATATTTCCAGTATAAAAAATAAAAAATGAATAAAAAAAGCATATTTTTAATTTACAAAACTCAAATATACGATATTTCATTTAGTATTTTTATTATATTTTTTATTATATTTTTATTTTATTATATTTAGTATTTTTATTTTATTTAGTATATTTTCCCATTAATATAGTGACGGTTTGCCAGAAATTCTATTTTTCAAAATTATAGCTCTAATTACCTCACATTTAGTAAAAAATACGAATCTGAAAAACAAATTTAACCGAATAAGCGATTCCATGCTTTAAGGTATCATGATATAACTACCAATTTTTACCACATTTACTAAATTTTATCACATATATTAAAAGGCTGTTTTACTGTTAATTTTACTGAAATCATTACCTAAGTGCTTCCGTAAAAATTACTGAGTTTCTAGTATTCCCATAGAACCAGGAATATGATAAATTTTACCATATTCAGGTATTTCTGACCATGCTCTTTTTCTCAGTGCTTTTGCATCGCTTTAAAAACGTTTTCCTTTAATTAGTTATAAACTCTATCTGAAAAACCATTCAAACATCTGCGATATAGACGTCATAAATGTAAAATTCCTACACTGCCGTGTAATTGAAAATACGACGAAAGTGCTTCACGATTGATTCAGAGATAAGTTACTTGATAACTATTCCCCTTCGATTACTAACGATATGAACTCTAAAATAAAATGTCAAAAAGCTGATAAAACAAAATTTGTTTTTTAAAAAATAAATTTGCACTATGTAAACTACCATACAAAGATGATATATATATATGAAAATGTCACTTTTGAATATTTTGTCGCTTACGCTGGTTTTTCAATCTCACGGCAATACAGTCTTGTCTATAAAATTCATCATTAATGTCTTTTAATTCGTCCTATTTGAATATTTAAAAAATTTGAAAATTGATGACATATTATATTATTACATTATTACTACATTAATATGACATATTACATAGACATATGACATATTATATAGACGCGAATATATTATTAATTAGAAAAATTATTTTCTCATCTCAGAAACGTATAAAAACATTGTGCTTGATAAACTTTTCTAAAATGACAATATTTTGTAAAATTTAATAATTTTAAAATTTTCGTATTTTCTGGGTACTGATTTATTTATATCTCTAGGTTGAATTTAAACACCTATTAGAAGTTAATAGAAGCATATTATTAGTTAACATAGATATTATAATATGAACTTATAATATGAACTTGAATTATAATAATAAAGACTCTCTTCAAATTTTACTTTTTAAAAAGCAAAGTAGGAAATTAGAGTTCATAAATGCTCAAAATGTAGTTTTGTTTATCAGTCATCATTTTAATAATAAAATTAAACTGCTACACCTAAATAAAACAAGTCAAAAACGAAGAAATAAGTCATTATTAATTTCTATATGATGTTATAACATACCGTTATAGTAAGATGTAAATTTCTTAACTGCCTTCAAACTTTTTGATTGTTTAAATAATTATTACCTCAATTAAAAAATTCTCCTCGAAATTTTTTAATTTGCTTAAAAAACTTTCGAGATATGGCAAAATGCGCAAAAAGTAAAATTAACATTAAGGGGTTCAAACTTTGGACCGCTCTCCTGATCGAACTATTAAGACCATATTTCCCAGATTACGGGCTAGCCCCCATATTTTGGGGATTAGAAATCAGAATTCGTCGAAAATCAGTTATGTTCATTCAGACAAAGTACGTTTTAGTGTCTGATTTTGTAATATCAGACTGTAAAATATCGTCGGCACTAATTAATTAGCATGTTTGAGGTCCCATCCCCCTCAAACCTTGAAGATGAGTCTTAGAACGTGAAGATCAGACCATTAAATCAAAAGTTATTCAGGGTGATCTGTTCTTTCATTTTGCAAACTGTAAATAGTTGCTTATAAATAGTGGGTATTTTTTTCGGTTTCTTTCCACTCCAAGCTTTAAAAAAGCATTGCCTTTAAACTTCATATACAAATATCCACATCATTAATATATTATGATAGACAAGACTATCTTATTTTTGCAAAAAAAATTTTAACAATGATACACAGTTGCTATCATCTTTTTCTTCTTTGGCAAAGAAAACTGCCCATTTAAAATATCGCTCACAAATCATTAAAATTTAATCGTTTGCGTTGCGTGATACTTTACGATTACTTTAGTTCTTTAAATTATATTGAGTTGAAAATCATCATTTTTAAACAATGTGTTTTCAACAATGACAGAAAAAGTATTATTCAAATTTTTTTTTAAATTAAAGCTTACATTTTAACAAAACCATCAGTTTTAGAGAATTTACTTTAACAACCTATTTAAGATTGTTCTTTTTTACATCTTTCAATCTTTGAATTGTTTCGAAATTATACAATTTAGGACTTTTTTTTTCCTTCTACATATCTTCAACGTTTTACAATGCCCAGTCAGAAATGAGCGTTAGTAGATTAAACTATAGTGCAATATTTACAGCGCGTAATTGAGCATAATAGTTTTTTATGATCGGTTAGTTGAATTCTACACCATTTCTACAATAACAGAGTGTGATATTAATACTATTGAAGACGTAAACAATAGTCTTGCAAAATTCGAAAAAGCTCTTTTAGCCATTTTCATGAACTATAATGAGTGAGTGGGTGGAAGATTGTTCTTGATGTTATTCTGTTAAAAATGAAAGTTAATGGTTCAAATTCTCGAGTTTTTCTCACAAGATTAAATGTGTGATATTTTAAAAGAACTTCTAATGAGATTTTGTTTCATTCGGAAATTCGAACTCAAAAGAGAAAAAATGAAGAGTTTTCTAAGGGTTTTTCCTTAATTTATTGGAATAGGGATTTTAAATATATATTGCTTGATAATTTAATTAATTTCTGTAAACTAGCGAATTCTCGAGTGTTTCTTACAATATAAAATGTACGATATTTTAAGAGAAACGCTGATGAATTTTTCTTTCGTTCGAGAAAAGAGAAAAAGTAAAGAGCTTTTTGAGGATTTATTTTCTAATTTATGGAATAGGGATTCCAATTTTATTATTAGATAATTTAATTAATTTATATTAGCTATTTAAAAGTTTAACAGAAAAACTGAAGGCTAATGGTGCAAATTCTTGAGTTTTTCACGCAAGATTAAATTTGTAACATTTTTAAATAAACCGTTATTTCGAAAAATTGAATTCAAAAAAAGAAAAATAAAGAGTTTTCTGGGGGATTTTTTACTTTATGGAAATGAGTTTCAATTACATCGTTTAGTAATTTAATTAATTTATCTTATAATTTAATTTGTATAGGCTATTTAACGGATCTAATAGTAGAGCTAGAAGCTAATGGTAAAATTTCTAGAGTTTTTCCTCAAGATTAAATGTGTGACATTTAAGAAAAACGTTCTTTCGAAAAACTAACTTTAAAATTGAAAAAATAAAGAATTTTCTAAGTTTTTTAATTTATGGAATAGGCTTTCTTCGTATCTTGCTTAGTAATTCAATTAATTTTTATAGCTTATTAAGGGAATCCAACAGTAGAGCTGGAAGCTAATGGCAAAATTTCTAGAGTTTTTTTCTCTAGATTAAATGTGCAATATTTAAAAAAAACGTTCTTTCGAAAAACTAACGTTAAAAGGGGAAAAATAAAGAATTTTCTGAGTTTTTTAATTTATAGAATAGGCTTTCTTATTATCTTGCTTAGTAATTCAATTAATTTTCATTAGTTATTAGAAGGATCTAACAGTAAAACTGAGAGCCTTCTATTTTATTTCTAAAATTTTTGTCTAACTTTTTACCACATATTAAAAAATCAATAAAATTTTTTATATTTATTGCTAATTGAATTAACCATATATTTTGCACCCATGTAATATAAAATTTTTATTTCTGTGGAAAAATTCACTCAATAAGCTTATTATTCTTAAAATTATGCAATATAATGTTTCTTTAACAGCTTTGATTGATGCATTTGAACTTCTTGTAATATTTTTTGTAATTGAGATAAATTCTTTTAATTAATAATAAATTAGTTCATATATATATAAAAGTATGGTCAAAACTACCAAAAAATTATAAAAAATGAAATTTACCGTGTTTCTGACTCTACGGAAACACCAAAAAGCTCGGTAAATTTTACCGAAAGGCTTACGTAATAATTTTGATAAAACTAACAATAAAATATGGTTGTACATAATGTGATAAAATTTGGAACTTAATTTTTTCATTATACTTTAGAGCATGACATAAAAACTATTTATTAGGTTATATTTATTTTTCAGTTTTGTAATTTTACTAAATGTGTGGTAATAAGCATTGTAATTTTAAAAACCAAAATTTCCTTTAAACCGTTACCATATGAAAGGAAAAACTACCAAATGAATGGTTTACATTACGTATATTTTGGTTTTATTAACCGAAATTCTGGTTTTTTTACCATACAATAAGTTAATTTTGACAGATTTTTTTTTCTATGCCAAGTTTGTCGCAACAGAAATTGCACATTAAACAAAATCTAAAGAAATTAGCTTAATCCAAGATTTAAATTTTATAGAATTTAAATAATTAATTCTTGACTGATTATAATTAAATTTTCATGTTTTAATAATATACACATTTCATTATTAATCTCGATTAATGGCAATCTGAAAAATTAATTTATATTAAAATTACCACTTTTTGTATGTTTTTTTAAATTACTCTTTCTAAAAATGTTTAATTCATATCTATTTTGTGTAGTGTTCATAGCACTGCTTACACTTAACCTAAGCTCAATTCTTTGTCTTGAAGATGATTATTAAGGCCCTGTAGCTTTTTTGCTCTATTTTTGATATACTCATGGTAAAAAAATAGAAATTTACAAATCGTTAGTCTTATGTTAACCATAACGCTAATCTTATATTCTCATCTATAGCGATATTGCGATTTGTAGGGAAATTTTCGCTCCTTGAAACTCTAATAGCGTTACAGTTAGGGCTGACCATAACGTTTTGCAAAATCTCTCTAAAATTTCCCGTTTTCTGCACTGATAAAAATATTGGACGCAGATGAGCGACAACTTCTTTTTTTTTCTACAATATTAGAAATTTTAGATCCGTTTGAACTATGATATCGCTCATATTTTAGCAACTATAAGAAAGTACCAATTTGAGCCATATTATTGAGCAATTTAATTATTCTTAAAATTGATTACACTATAATATGATTCAATTTAAGATTGCATCAAATTATCAAGATATGCACAGGAAAAAAAGTCTAGTAAAATTACTGCATTGCATCGTAATGACATTACTTCATAAAAAAATGGTTCTGGTTAATAAAACCAAAATCTACGGTATTTAAACCATTCAATTAATGATTTTTCTGATCATACAGTAACAGTTTAACGGAAATTTTGCTTTTCTAAATTATAATTTTCATTTCTACACGTTTAGTGAAAAATACAAAACTGAAAAGTCAATTTAACCGCATAAATGGTTTTTACGCAATCCTCTAAAGTATGATAAAATACTAAATTTTACTACATTTACTAAATTTTATTACATGTTTTAAAACCATATTTTACTGTTAATTTTCCCAAAATATGTACCAAGGTGCTTCAGTAAAAATTACCGAGCTTTTTGGTGTTACCATAAAGCCAGAAACACAATAAATTTTACCATATTTTGGTAGTTTGACCATACTTTTTTCTCAACGTGGCTAAAGCTACCGATATTATAGTTCAAAATTAAACCAATATTTCTGAAGGTATAATTATTTTTAGAATAATGATTTGTAAATTAATATCCAATAAAAGCCGATAGCAAAATGGACCATTAATATTTTTGACAATTTAATCATTAATATTGAACAAAGAATTCACGTATATAAGGATATCAGTAAAAAAAATCAAACTAAAAATAGTTTTTCATTTTCAACAAGTTTAAAAATAGGGTATTATTTCATGTTGAATAATTAGATAATTGCTGTTTCTAATAATTATCATTATTTTCAAGAGCATCGTATTTTCCTGTTGAAAATTAAAACAAGACAGTGTCTAAAGAATGATTGAACAGCAAACAAGGAAAATAATAATTTGTCCCAATAAACCAATCTCCCTTCAACATTTTCCCGCAGATTTAGGTAAATTCAATTTAGAGTTATCCGGATCGAGTAACGTTGATTGATGTTTTTTGAAAGGTTGAGTTTGAAGATCTGATCGATTTGGGAATGTATAATAGCAATGGGGTTAATTGAGAAAATTTTATGACCCTAGTACATTGAAAAGAATTGACCTACACCGAGTTTTTAGAATATTCTCTACTTTGATTCGCTTGATTGATAATGTTATCAAAGAGCAACAGAAAAGGTCAAAAGGTCCGTGACATCTACCATCTTCCAATTATAAGTGACACAAGCCTAGTTATCCACATTACTTACAAAATATTAGAAAAGTAAACAAAGAGAAGAAAAATCAAGAAGATATTTAATTTCCTCAAGAAAAAATAGATAATGAGTTTTGAACTTATTTTTCAAGAGTTTAAGTAAGAAAATAAAATCAAAAAAATTATGTTCAAAAGAAAGCATTAAAACCACTTTGTGATTTAATCTCTTCAAAACTAACATTAACGAGAGATTTTCTTAAGTTTTTTTACAAAAAAGAGTTATTTCGTAAATTAGGTTTCGATAATTTTTTCAGAAATTGAAGGAAAATGAATAAGAATTTTTTTTATTACAGTAATGATGAATGATAAAATTACTGCATTCAAAGTTTGAACCATCAGTTATTATCTTTTTAGAACTATCTGTTGCAATAAGTATCTTTGAAAAAGTGCTTAACTTAAGATTAACTTAAAACTTTGATGCATTTTTATAACAATTAGATTTAATTAATTTCTAACTTGATATTTGTTATGCGATGATTTAAAATCATTTTTAAATGTAAATAATGATTCTCCGAAAAAATTTATTATTTTTGGACAGTTACATTACAAATCAAATACTACCCACCTGAAAGGGAAAATTTTGCCAAATGCAGGTGTCTTTACTTTTTGCAAGGAACTGAAATTATTTTTCTGAAAATGTGTCTAAAAAAATATAAGTGCAAGAAAATTTATTTTTATGCATATATCTGAAATAATTATTTTTTAGAATGTATATTAAAAATCTTATTTCCTATACAGATGTTGGAAAAAATTATTAGTCCGACTATACAGTGCACACAAAAGAAAAAAATTAACTACTCTGAATAACTTTTGATATTATGATCGGATTTTAACGTACCAGGACACAAACTTAATGGTCCGGAGGCGGGTCATTTCAAGTATACTAATTCATTTGTGTAGACAATATTTAAAGTTACGTAATCAGACACAAAAACGTATTTTCTCTGAATAAACATACCCTCTTTTCGACGAGTGTGGATTTCTTACCCTCGAAATATAGAGGGAAGCTTCAATCTGCCAAAGAGGGTTCCTATCATTTGGTCAGGTGAGCGGGTCGCGATTGTCCAATCCAACGGTCTTTAACGACTCGCTCAATTTTTTTAAATTAAAAAAAAACTTGATTCTGGTCATTTTTTTTCTAGTTTAGATAGCAAATTTCAAAAGAAATAAAAGCTTAATATAATTGGTACCAACTATCTAATAAAATATTCAAAAAAAAGAGCAAGTCGATAAACGCCGCTGGATTGCAAATTGGCGAGCGGGTCCAAAGTTTGGATCCCTTGATGTTAATTTTGCTTTTTGTGTGTTTCGCTATATCTCGAGTATTTTTAAAATGAATTGAAAAATTTTTACACGCA
Organism: Parasteatoda tepidariorum; assembly: GCF_043381705.1. Classification (NCBI taxonomy): domain Eukaryota; kingdom Metazoa; phylum Arthropoda; class Arachnida; order Araneae; family Theridiidae; genus Parasteatoda; species Parasteatoda tepidariorum. Next base: position 33,667,718 of record NC_092215.1, on the reverse strand, counting down.
ATTATAAAAATCGTTTGTCCAAAGATAATTCCATGCAAAAAGTAATTTTTAATAATTATTTACTCTTTTTTTAAAAATTACTTTAATAATAGTCGAAAAAAATTTAATGTCAAGATAAACAATTTTTATATTATTTCAAAGAATGTAATTTTAAATGACAAAATATAAATTTTGAGCGATATTAGTTGAATATTTCCTGAGAAATTGAGTTTTTAAAAAGTCGTATATTTATATTTAAATATTTCTAATCGATTATAAACATATATTTCATGCATTTATAAGAGATTGGAGTAGTATTCTTAAATGTTAATAGAAAAGTAAATTGAAATAGTGCAAAGGAAAGAGTGTGCAGGGCGTCATTGATCTTATTTTCACTTACACGAGTGTCTAGTCCATAAAGTGCAAATTATTTAGATAGTTTCCAGATTACCGAGTTAATTTGAGAAATGAAGCAATTTTTTGGCACTTTAACAAATCACCCTAGTTAAACTACACATTAGCTAGATAACCCATAGAATGGCTGATTTCAACACTTTAGTTGTAAAATATGTTATAAACAGGGGTGGGAAAAAATATGGGAACACTTCGACACTAACTCTATGTAAACATCTTTATATTAGCAGCAAATGTTTTGAAAGATTTTACATGGCAAAACTGTTGCCACAGTGTAAAAGATCGTACTTGTAGCCTTTAGAAATGGTGTCCTTTTTACCCATGTAAAATTTGCATTGATTAAACTGAGTATAGGAAGTTAGAAGCTTTTTATTCTTGTTCAATAACACTAGGATAATTAAAAAGCATTTTAATATGTATATTGTAATCCTATCTCCTTAATTTGATCCATGGAAATTTAGCATGCACAAACAGGACACCATTTTTTAAAGCTTCAATCATGATCTTTCAAACTGTGCCAATAGTTTTGCCATGTAAAATCTTTCAAAACATTTGCTGCTAAAAGAAAGATGTTTACTTAGAGTTAGTATAGAAGTGTTCTCATATTTTTATCCAACTCCTTTATACAACATATTTTACAGCTTAAGTGTAGAAATCAGATATTCTACTGGTTATCTAGCTAATGTGTAGTTTAACTCGGATGATTATTAAAGTGCTAAAAAATTGCTTTATTTCTCAAATTAACAAGGTAATCTGGAAACTACCTAGATAGTCTGCACTTTACCGACTAGACACTCGTTCAGGTGAAAATAAGATCATTTTCATCACAGTTTTTCATTGTAAAATCTTCATTCATTGTAAAACCAAATCATCTTTCATTGTAAAACCAAAATATCTGCTACAAAATGAAAGATTGTTTACATAAAGTTCATTTCATATTTTTGTTCAAATCCTATACTTTCTATATTAATGTCTCATTATATAATAAATTTACATGTTTTGTAATTTTTTTTATCAAAATCTGCCTATCCGGGACTAGGCATTATTTGAAAATTCAGTTAGTTACGGTATTAAGTACAATTTAACCATCTACCGTTTTAATTTAACCTCGAATAACTACATATTTCTATTTTCCATACCTAAACCACTGCACTGTGAACAATAAAACGCGTATCACGCTAGCATATAAAAAAAAAAATTTTGAAGGACAAAAACACACGCGTTTAAAGACGTCTTTTAAAATTATCATAATAGTTAACATAGATTTTTATTTTTTAAGTTCTTAAATCAAACCCACTAAATACTTTAAGTTGTGTTAATGCCTCTCCGTAAGTTTTTTAGTAAATGGTTTTCCCAATATATAAATAAGAAAAAGTTTATTTGTTTATTTCTTTTATTTTAACTATTTAAGTATAGTCAAGGTCTTAAATTGAAATCAAAATATCGAGCTTGTGCTCGTAAATACATCTGGTTCAAATCAAGGACAACTTTTTACAATAAGAGATGATCCATGAAATGAATTAACTTATTATTCATTTCCTTTATTTGAAAATGAATGAGAAAAAACAAAATACTATTTTTCTATTACATAACTCATTGTTTCGTTTATTGAAGATTTGAAAAAAATCACTTTCTATCTTGATTGTTAAGAATAATTAAGTTATAAAATGTTGAATCTGTAAGTAGAGGTTCTTGTTTAAAGTAACCGCGGCCTTCAAAAGTATGAAAACTTTTGAATACTTTTGAATACTCTAGTTTTTTAGTATAATACTGGGTACAATATTTAAACTGAATATCGTTAAAACACCAGTTTTAATGTTATTTTACAATAATATTTTGTCTTATTTTAAGAATTGTTTGGTTGACAGTCATTTCCTAAAATTGTGATATTTGTCTCTATTAAACCTTTATGTCACCATTTTTAACAGTCTTAAATATATTCCATCCATCATTAAACTTATTCACAGTAATGAACGAATAACTTTTCGAACGAATAATAAGAAAAAATGTGAGGTTTCACTCTTCGGTAATTAAAGTAACGCCTCCTTTTCCTATTTCGTTATAACGGTACTGTCAAATACTACGCTTTTTACAAAGTATTTTATAGAGTAATAGGCAATCAAAAATTAAACTTTCTGTATTTTGGTTAATTTTATTACTTAATTTATAATTTTAATTTATTTCAAAGATCTCGCCATGAATAAAGTGGCTAATTGTATGAACTTTAGGATTATTTATATGTAGTGGTGTAGAAAAGAACTTTAAATCAGTTTTACTAATCAAAGAATAATACATTAAAATATCAACTTTGAAGGAATTTTCCGACACAGCGCAGAAAGTTAGCACCCTTGTTATAATTCTCCTTTTTTTTCGTTGCTATGGTAACCAAATAAAAAAGTTCAATTTCAACAATATTGTAGGCTAACAAAGAGTGAAAAATATTTCACAACTTTTACTCCTTTAAATAGTCTTATATATTTTTTTTTCATTATTAAATAGTCTAATAAATTCCTCCAATTAACGCAGTTTTTTTTATTTCTGTACGGTAGAGGGCATATTTTAATTTGAAAATGAAACTTTCTTTTCAATATTATTATTTTATTTATAGAATTCAACAATTTCTTTTTTCAGAAAGTGATGATTATTTCAACAAATACCTGAAAACTTTGACTTTACGACTTAACGTAAGACATTGCAGTTCTATTATTTACTTACAACCTTTAACAATTTTTTTTTTCAAAAAGTACTTACTATTTCATATGATACCAGAAAAGTTTGTTCCATTGTTTGTTCCCGGAACCAGAGAACCATAAATCTCCAATTCAGTACCTCCAGAGGTATTAATTTGTTATGGAAACATGGAGGACTTTGTGACCCGACAGATTTAACGTGCATTTACTACACGGAGTATCTTCGGCTGAGGGGTGTCGAACTCATGACCATTTGGACATGGTCCCAACGCCGTAGCAAGCAGTTTATCCCGGCCTGAAGTTAAAGCAAATTATAGTTAAAAGTTTTTGTACTTTGCATTCATACATTTTCCTTTCAAAAATTTATCTGAATTGTCAACAAACCATACTTTCGGTGACCCTCTGACGCCTGACTTCTTGAAGTACAATTACATGAAAAGCGTTGTTATGTTATTATTTTTTATTTTATAATCAGCGTTGAACAGTTGACTTAATTCTGAGTTTACAACTATCAATGTTCAACTCCGTAGCCTTGTAATTTTGTACCCTAACCGGAAGACAAGTAAACTCCTGGATCAAGCATCGATAAAAACTAGTCTTCGTGGAGGACTTTTTGATGGAACTATCTCGTATTTACGTTACATGGTGAGAAAAACCACGCAAACCTCCTACGGTTAGTTCGACAGCAAGGGAAATCTAACACATCATCCGTCTACCACTTAAGATATTCTACATCAGCACTGTGGTCAGAATAAGTCGGGTGCAGGATTCATATCGACCGGCCATCACTGGTATTCGAACCTGCGACACCTCCTTGATAGGAGGGTGCTCTATCCTCTGTGCCACTACTGCTCGTAATATTATGATATTAAAATTTGTGAGCCTCTTCATCAACTGCCACTTAAGGTTCAAAAAATTTATAATTCTTTAATTACATATCGATATCAATATCTCTATGTGACAAATCACTGTGGATTTAGATGTATTTTTGTTTTTCTTGTAGATAAAAAGTAAAAGTAAAGTAATTGTGTTAACAGTTTTTAGTTTGTATACATTTCCATCAATTTAAAGAAAAATTTATTTTTAATTGAAGAGACTAGGAGTGAATGTTATAAATTAATGCCTTTTCTTCATCCAAAATATCATTATTTATAACATATATAATTATAATAAAATAATTATTTATAATTATTTAGTAAATTTATAACAACATTTTTTTTCAAAGAAAATGAAGTAACATTTTAAATTTTTGAAAAGGTCTACTTCTTCAACTTCACTCAGTGTTAACTGAAAAATAATTTAGCATCTCAAATCAATTTATAACTCTCAAAATCTTTCAATAAATCAAAACCGCACCTCACACAACTCAATCATTAATTTTAGAAGTCTTTTTACGAAGCTGCCATTCATTAATTATTATACTCTCATCTTATAAATAATTAATATCTTTAACACGACTAATTTTTTTTAATTTAAACTTTTAAAAATAGTTTACACTATCTTAAGTATCCATAACTATTTCTCATGCAATCAATCAAGTTTATTTATTAATAATCAATCACATGCTTGTTTTCAGTCATTTATCAAGAATAGTTTCTATCATGATCAATCTCTTTTTTCCATAAATAATAAAAGCCGAATGTCTTTGAACAATATTAGATCTAGAAGTAAGACCGAAAAAGAAAAAAAAAAAACAAGTGGAAAAGCAATTTATTTCTAGTTTCTCTGTGAAATATCGAGGTTTACGTAAAAATTATAAATATATACATGACTATTTACAACACAGGTAAATTAGTTTTGAATGGCTTGAAATTAAACCTTACAATTTTAAAATTAGATTAGTTTAATGTAAAGCTTTAAGAGAGGGTTCTAGCGCCTAAAAATGAGCGCCAAAAGAGTTTTAAGTAAAATTTATTAAACAAGAATCAAATTTCCACCAAGTGATTACCATCGTTTGTAAAATCTACCGGAAAATTACGAAGAGTTATCAGGTACGAATATTTATTAAATGCAGGGTAGTTAAAAATAAACTGGCATTGCGCCGTAAGCTCCTGTTATAAAACAGATCTCGATGAAACAATACATGATATGCATATCATGGGGTCGAAGTATCCGTCGAAGGCTAAATAATTCACAAATTTGCCAGCAGATGGCGCTGTATTGTTAAAATCATATGCAAGAATAAATAGCGCATGTAATTTTTCATCTGTTGCGCTTACATGGGCCCCTGATGGTAAAAGAACAAGTGGAAGACCCAGACTTACCATTCAGCCCATGTTTTGGGGCGAATTAAAAGAATGTAGAATATCTGGCTGGGAGGAAGCAAGATCTATTGCTAGAGACAGGAGGCGTTGGAGAGATATGCTAGAGGCCTTAAATGCCCAAAGGCACGTAAAGGATAAGTAAGTAAGTAAAGTAAGTAATTTTTCAATCTAATCTATGTCTATTGTTTGTAGAAATCATTTGACTGCATTTTTATTTAAAATAATTTGTTATTCCTTTGTATTTTATCTGTAATATTTTTATTTTCTTTATTACAGCGCCACCTGTTAGCGAAATTTCGAAAAAAAATTTACAAGGAAAACTTTAACCCGTTATCTATAACATGTATTTGAAATTTCATCCGAATCCGTGCAGTAGAACCGGAGTAATGGTCCTCTGAGTACAGTCACTTTAATTTTAACCATCCTGTGTATAATATTATTATTGTATTACACATAAGCAGCAATTTTGTCGCTCAATTTACTAAATGCAGACACACAGCGTCCGATGTAATGGTTTAGATTTATCACTTAATAATAAATAATAAAAAAAAATTCTGTTTTCATGCCTATACAAAGTGTGATTATCTTAGTAAAAATATAATTTGAGTTACACTCTCGGTAAAAGTTCTCAATTATAGGGAAAACTTTTAAGAAAGGTACAAAATTTGATTCAAATAGCCTTTTGGACAATTTTAATGTTTCGCGTCAAATTACTGATTTAAAAAGTGCACCGCGGGGTTGGGATAGTTTCATAGGACGCTGGCTCATGTTCATGAGAACGAGAGTTCAAGTCCCGCTGGAAGAAGAATCCCCGTGTGACTGGTACACGTTAAATCTGTTGGGTTCACTATGTCCTCCAACTTCTCATAACAAATCAATATCTATAGGGGTACAATACTGGAGATTGTTCGTGCTCTGGGTTCAGGTCAATTTTACGATCTATGGCTAAATGAATGGAGTATGAAGGGGTCCACCCTGTAAAACGGGCTGTAACCTGTGTGTAGCTGAAGTTGCATTCTTCTCCATAGATGGCGCCACTGAAAACAAGAAACGCACTCTCTACCTTAAAAATCGCTTCCATTCCCAAGTGGCATTTTTAACGAAAGAAACAAAAGCTCACCGCGATGAAAAAGTCTCATTTAATATCAAATCAAAAATAATTGTAATCAAAATACGAAGTGTTTATTCAACACAACAACAACTTTTTGATCAATACTGTAGTATGAAGCTCCTTGCTCTAGTTAAAATATTTATCTTTATTAACACGAAGAAAAATAATTACAACTAGGAAATCTTTAAGGACAATACGTTTTTTTTTTCTTTTTAAACAGAATATAGATTCCTTTGAAGTGACCTTTTGGATCAGTCAAAGAAACAAGCAAATAGTTTTATTTGTTTGAGAAGGCTATGTACGTTTTATGGAGTGTATTGATTAGCCAAATATTTTTCATCTTTAAAACTTGTTTTTTAACAGATAAAATAATAAAAAAAATAATGTCGAAATAATTAAAGTGATGTAAATTATCAAGCAATAGCAACTGAAACATGAATGGAAAAGAAACAACTTATCCAATAAATATTCATTTGTAACGGCAATTTTAAATAATTAGCCATGACTTTTAACCTCTTATCAATCATAGAATTATAATTTTATGACATTTCAAGTGCTATGAAAATTATATCTGTAAAGCAATGATGTTTAAAAATGAGCGAGTAATTTTGGTGTTTTGTATTGTAAAGATTTTAAAAAAAATTTTCTTATAATTAATATGTATGTTCTATTTATTTAAAAATAATGAGAGCTACATATTTAAAGAAAAAAATTTAACTGGAATTACTTAGTCGTTTTCTGCCTCAATATTAGGCTTTAAAGGATTCGGGTCAAACTAATGATAAGCCATATTTTAAATTGCTTAGAAGAGGATTTTTAAGACCCCTATTTTGAGAATAACATAACTATTTCCATGTACACTATAAGATTTTTCTGTGTATTGCATTGTATTGTTAACAAATTTTAAAGTACCTGCATGGAAGCAAAACTAAGGATTATTTTTTGGACAAACCATAGATTTGGAAATAGTTTGGGTAATTACTATATTTCTAAAAGTGTGCGTCTTGATGAGTGCCGCACACTTCTCAGAGCAACATACTTTTTTTCTGGGTCACAATTGGGACAGATATAAGTTTGAAAAAAAAATCCTAAAAAAATTTAAGTAGTGCCATGTAAATTAAACCGTACACAGAGGTTAGACAAAAAATATGGAGTACTTCTATATTAACTCTATGTGCACAATATTTCTTTCAGCAATAAATGTTCAGTGAGCCGCGATGGCTCAGGGGATAGAGCGTTCGCCTTCCAATGAGGCGAACCGGGTTCGAATCCCAGTCGATACGAATTCCGCATCCCGCTTGCACCGACCACAGTGCTGGCGTGAAATATCCTCAGTGGTAGACGGGTCATGGGTTAGAGTCCCCTTGCCGTCAGGCAAGAGGTTCTCGTGGTTTTCCTCTCAATGTAACGCAAATGCGTGTTAGCTCCATCAAAAAGACGAAGGCAAATTTCTTCCAATACTCAATCCAGGAGTTCCCTTGTCTTCTGGATAGAGTTCAAAATTACAAGGTTACGAAGTTGAACATTAGTAGTTTTTAATATAATTTAGGCAACAAATGCACAAGATTTAGCTTCCATTTTAATTTAAAAATAACGCAGTATAAATAACGTATATAAAATAAATATCATTTCTCACATTGTTAATATAAAGTGGTAGTTAAAACATCTCGTTCTTTTAAAAATAAAAGAAAATTTTCATCAATCTCTTATTGCTATATCAATTTTAAAATGAGGCTTCGACCCTTGCGTTTCGTTTTCAATAATGCAAGTCCTTCATTTCGTAATGGTTTAGATTAAAACTAGATTAGTCTCAACATTTCCTTCAAAAGCTTCTCATTCGTTAATAGCACTAATTTTGAGTAAGGATCAAGAATTGGGCAATTATGGTCTGTAATATCATCAATCCATCTCAATTTGAGGAGATTTTAACCCAACTATTAATAAACTTGAACCTTTAAATATTATTACTCGATAATTCCCATTATTTAGCTGCAAGCTTAATAACCGATTAAAAAGCAATACTGAAACATTTGTAGCACGTAGTTCACCCGGGGTTGCTGTAGGTATCAACAGTAAGTTTATAAGTGATTCTATAAGGTCTAATTTTTTACACTTGAAATGTTTTTTAGCTTTTTCATATCTGGTAAATTATACATTCATACACCAAAATTTAAAAATGGCAATGAAATAACATAAAGTAGGAAGACTCTTCTAAACATTAAACTACTTCGGAAACACCTGAAAGCATAAAGATCTGATGAAAAGATAATAGCTGATGAATAGATTTAGCTTTTTTGTAGCTGTTAAATTATATATTCGTAGACCAAAATTTCTCAAAGTGTCAATGAAATAACATAAAGTCAATTGTCCATCAGCTCTTGTGCGACGTAATTAACACGTTGAATGCCATGCTAATTTTACATAGCTTGCCAGTCTGGCCAAACGGTAAATAACTTCAAACTAAATTTGAAAATATTAGGCAGATATTGCTAGTATTTTGAAAGGTTTAGCATGAAACGTATGAACTTGAACTGGTGTTTCTTACAGAGTGCCTGTCCGCGAAGCGGACAATTGACTCCTTCATATGAGCTTGAGCCCGTGGGCGCCTGTAATGTTGACAATGGAAAGAGTAACGTATGAAAAAAGTGGCGAATTATATAAGCGTACGAATAGTTTAGAAATAGTGGTGGATAAAAATATATTAAATTAAATTTATTAAACCAGGAATCACAATTAAAGAACTACCACTTGAAAATATTTATTTGCTGTCAGGAGCAAGTTGGCATCTCTGTGTATATAAATAAAACTATTTTTGTGTGTTCTATATTGCATTAATTTCTTCAAACCGTTTTAGTAACGATAATAATATTAAAAAAATTAAAAATTTACTCGAATTATGTGTTTTGCCAGTCACCGGTGACACCCCTGGTGACACGAATAAACTCAGTGCCGGTTTCTGGTGACCTCCGTGTCAACCGTCTGGTGACCTCCGTGATACCTACAAAATGTACAATTTGGTGATTGTCCTCAAAGTAGTAATAAGTCGGTTTTATTTCTTCATAGGTACAGGTATTTTACGATAATAAGTCATTCTGGACCCTATGAGAGGACCCTTAGAACGCCATTTATAAAGTCTGCAAATCCTTAAATTCTTTAATTATAAAGTCTTTGGCAGTTCCCCAGCTTATTAATTATTTTTTTATATAATTACTGGTATCAGTAAAACGAATAATAGGCAAAATTTGGTGATTAACTTCAAAATAGTATTTTTTTCTATTGGTACAGGTTTGTTATGATCCCTAAAATATAAAAAGTGGAGGGCAAATATTTGATAAGACAATTGAAAATTTTAAAGATTTTAATTAAGATCAGTCTAACTTTGGTATGTAATATATTTAAACACTTTTTGTCAATAGCACAAGCATGTAGCAATTAGATATCAAAAGAATTAAATGGATAAATTTTGCATTTGCGTTAATATTAAAATCATGGTTAGTACGGTTCTTAGAAAATCTAAAAATATTCTAATAAAAAAATTTCTACTGAAGCTAATATTATTTTATTAGCTTTCACTTAAAAATCATAAGTTTTATTCAACAGATTTTCACGATATTTATTAGGAAAATTTAATCATAATGGTGATTTTTTTAAGGACTGTGCGAACCCTGATTGCAACTTATTGCAAAGCTTTTCAAAATAACTTATTTTTATTATACTATGCATGCATTGATTAGACAAATTTTGTTACTGTATTAATATTACAACCAACTAAGTGAAATCAAATAACAGATCTGAATATTTCATATCACTTTTACTTTTTTTTTTTTCATGTTTCCCAGCTTGTAACAATTCGCTCCATAGTGGGATCAACAACACTTAATTCAGCTCTAGTAGTGACAAGACAGGTATAAACCAAAAGCTTAAAGATATAAGCTTCTTATTTAAATATTCATCTTCTTCTAAGAACAGAAGTATATTTTTGCTCTTAACATAACTCCTGTATAAACTATATAGTCTATAAAAACGGGTTATTTTACGACTTGGTGTGGGAGTTTACGATCTCACTAGTTCTTTACTTCAAATCCTTTCGTGACTAAGGTTCGAGGAATCTTGCAAGAGCTCCATATTTCACGCTAAACTCTAAGAAATAGTGGAAGAAAAAACTCATAAAACCGACATTGGTCTTTTGATTTTGTTGTAAATGAATGTGAAATATCACGTCTTTTAATTTCTTTTTGAGTTGCTTCTTGCTTTTGCTGACACCATAAAAATTTTCTAGTTTCTTCACCCAGTTGGGTTATTGTCATTTCTTAAGTTGCGGTTTGTGGTTGGTTATATTTTATTTTATCTTACTTTTTATTTTATCACTGAGCACTAGATTTGAGGCAATAACGTTCACTTTCTTATCCATGAAATTTGAAACCAACTCAAAAAAATATTGGAATAATATGCTGAAATTTTGTATCCATTTTTGATTTTTGCATTTCTATTTTTTCTTTTTTCGTATTTGTATTAAAATTTGTTTTTTTTTTTTTTAAATTTTTATCGTTGTCTAAAATCACATCAAATGACTATCAGACATTTTATGAAAATGTTTTAAATAATTAGACAATATTGTCTTAAATCAAGTTTATTAAATATAGAATTAGTAGTAAATGGTGACTGATGCACGTTAAATTTGTAATGTCACTAAGTCCTCCATGTTCCCATAACAAATCAAACCTCTGGGGGTACTGATCCAGGAGTTTCCTTGTCTTCTGTATTGATTCATAATTACAAGGCCACGGAGTAGAACATTAATTGTTGAAAAAACCCAAAATTGGGTCGGCTGTTCAACGACGGTTGTAAAATAAAATAAAATACGGAATTAGAGCAGTGTAGGCTCAGAGGATAGAGCGTTCACCTCCAAATGAGGTAAAGTTGGTTCAAATTTCAATGGTCGTTGATTGATACGAATTCTGCTCACGGCACGCACCGACCACAGTGCAGACAAAGAAATATCCTCATTGGTAAACGGATCCTGAATTAGAATCCGTTGCCGTCGGGCTACCCTTTTGAAGTTTTCGTGGATTTCCTCTCCATGAAACACAAATGCGGATAGTTCCGTCTAAATAATTCTCCACGAAAGTAAGTTTTCCTTGTCTTCTGGGTTGGGTTCAAAATTACAAGGCCATGGAGTTGAACAATGATAACCGTAAACTCAGAATTGGGTCGCTGTTAAACACTGGTTATAAAATTTAGAATTAACAAAGCATACGTTTTGTTTCCTTCTTAAATATCATACCTGGCATCTTTAACGGTTTTTACGAAAGGATTTTTCGAGTGCTCACAAGCTTTATGCTTTAATTTGTGATTCTAGGTTTAAAGAAACTTGATTTGAAATTATTATAATCACAACAAATAAAAGAATTAAAATATATGTATTAAAAATCTAGAAACTGTTCTATAGTTGTGTGAAGTGATTTCGAAATTTAAAAATTTGTTAAATTAAAATATTATTTTACTTCTTTTTTGACTACCAGTGGGATAAATCTTGAGTGAAAATCGTAAAAATTGGCAGCTATGAAATGAAGGGGTGCCACAGGTGACTAAAAGTGTAAAAATTTAAAAAAACTCAATTCATTTTTAGTTATTTATTTACTTTTTAATTATTCAATCGTAACTACAGTAATCGTAATCGTTCTACTATTTTTAATTATTCAATCGCAGTTTATTTAATAATAGTCAAAAACTACTTGGCTTGAATGGTATGCAATTTTTCCTATCATTTCAAGGAATTTTACATGGAAAAATACACAATTTGAGAGAAATCGGTCAAATAGTATCTGAGAAATCAATTTTTTTTTTAAAATGATATTTTTTCGTTTTATTTATTTATTTATCTATTTATTTTCATTGTGTATTGTTACTGCCTCTATTTTTATACTAAGCACTTTTCATATTACTGCAATATTAGTTACACCAATTAAAAGTTCGTGGGATTTTAAGTTACTGTAGGGAAAAGTGAAAATACCACGCATTCTTCAGGATTCCGAGGTCCCATTATTCCATAATTATTTTCATTGTACTAAGACTTAAAAACAAAATATATCTACTTATATATTACTAGCTGTAAATTTTAATTCAACTTGAATCTAACAAAAAAATAAAACACTGGCTGATTTCATAAAAAGATATCTAAAATTTACATGAGAATAACTCCCTTAGATGAACTTTTCTCTTAAGCAATTATCTCCAATATACTCGAAACGCGCTCTGTTGAATTAAAATTCCGACCATAAAAATCTCTATTGTTCTATACTGCTTTTCATACTTAAGGAATTCATGAGAAACGAAACTACTTTAAACGATATTCCTTGACACCTATTTACATTATCCGGAAGTAAAAATTAAAAAAAAATATCGAACAGAAATATTGAAAAATTAAATAATTTCACCAGCTTAAAAAGTGTTGTTAGTAATTTGATTATGCAAATATTTCTCCAGAATATGCATAATTGGGCATTGTTAGATTTTTCCAAACCTTCCTCAAATTGAGAAGAAAAAAAAAACTTAATTCTTTAGCGTTCCTACATGGAGAGTTTTATTGTGCTGGCTTCGTCTCATCGAACTTATTTTTCAAATTGGTTAATTAAAAGCCTTATCCACAGAATGGATTGCGAATCAGGTTAATGGCAAATAAGAAAGGTCAAAAGTCACCGGGAGAGGGCGTTGAAGTCGAGGCCGACTTAAATTGCCAACACCAAACATATAATTATAAATTGACGAACGACTTCCAAAGTTGACAGATACAGTTGAACCACGCTTTACTTTGCAATGAATTAATTACGATAATAAAAGCAATTTCTAATGACCATGTTAGTGACATACAATATAAGAAGATTCATAAAATGGTCTAAAGCAAAAATTCCAAATTAAAGTTCAAGAAAAAGAAAAACTAATTACATATTACTTTTATGTGAATTTTTAGAGGAAGTAAATAACGTAAGGAATATGTTTGTTTATTAGTTTATCTTTTATTATACTAATTATTTGCTACATTTTCACAAAGAAAACTTTTGAAGCCAGTTCATATTTCATATTCTAAGTGCTGTAATAATTTGTTCGTTGTAATTACGTAAATGATTTGAAGAATTTTAAAATTATTGCATTAGTCTAATTAACTAGTCTAAATGCATAATGGATTGTGACCACAAGTTCACACGCTTTATTGCCTTTACACGATTCTGACAAAAAAAAATGCACTTTTGAAGAGTAATTTAAGGCTATTTCTTGAAATATTTGGTACTTTTTTTTCATTACTTATAATTCAAGTAATTTTCAAAGTAAATTTCGTGACAAGTCTTATGCTTCCTCTTTGCTCATCTATTATGAGAATTATATTAGTTGGCTTGAATTCATAGAGATTGAACAAAATAATGTGAACTTTACAAAGAATATCGAATTAGTCTTTGCTTTAGCTGCAACTGTTTCGGAAAATTTTACATTTTATCATGATCAAGGCGCTTAGAAATTTCTTTTTCTTTCTTATTCTTTTTTTTTTAAATTTTCTTTTCCTTTTCTTCTTTTTTTAAATTGAGCTTAACACTAAGCACACCAACATTTAATATATACCTATTTCCACCATAGCCGATCAAATGACCAAACTTTATGTTTCTTGATTGAAAGTAATATGAATGTTAGGAAGGAAATAAACTAAAAAAAACTTTATTTTAATGAAACAAAATTGTATATTGCCAATTTTTATGAATTACAAGCACAAAGAATAGGAATTTTTAATTCATTGGTCAACGCATTTTTTACATAGACAGGGTGCTTCCATTGTACATTTTCTTCAAACATATTTCTTCTAATTATTATTATTTCTATAATTCTCATAATTATAAGAATACACTCTATAACAAAAAAATCGACGCACCAAGAAGCAATCATCCGATTGCTTAGAAATTTCGTATGCATGAATGTTTTGAACAGATCAGGCTGGAATGATGCCGACTGGGGACGTATAGTCTTTAGCGACGAATCCCGGTTCCAACTGTGTCCTGACGATCATCGAAGACGTGTTTGGAGACGCACAGGGCAGAGGCGTGATCCTGCTTTCACTATTGCACGCCACACCGGCCCTCAACAAGGCATTATGGTCTGGAGTGCCATTTCCTTTGACAGCCGGACCCCTTTGGTCGTCATTAGAGGTACACTTACTGCACAGCGGTACGTCGACGACATCCTAAGACCTGTTTTGCTACCGCTCCTTTTGCAGCGCCCTGGGCTGGTTTTTCAGCAGGACAATGCCAGACCACATACGGCACATGTTGCAATGAACTGTCTGCAAGCTTGCCAAACTCTTCCTGGCCCTGCCAGATCACCAGATCTCTCTCCCATTGAACATGTCTGGGATATGATGGGAAGGCGATTGCATCTGTCACGGAATGTTGATGACCTTGTTCGACAATTGGATCGAATTTGGCAGAAAATACCGCAAGAGACCATCCGGGAGCTTTATCGGTCTATGCCACACCGTGTGGCAGCTTGTATCCAGGCTGGAGGCGGATCAACACCTTATTGAACTTGTTGCTGTAACTCTGCAATAAATTATTCAATTGTTCTAACATTTTAATCATTACTATTCTGTACATTGTCTTCCTATCCTCAAATTTTCATTTTAATCGGACAACTCCTTCTTGGTGCGTCAATTTTTTTGTTATAGAGTGTATATGAGAAATGTAATTCTTATAATTAATATAATTTATTCTAAGAACTTGTGCTGTCTTGATTGTTTCGACATTTTTCTGGGTGAAAACTAACAGTTAGTTAGAAATGATGTAAAGCTATCAAAATTAAATATAAGCTACTTACCAAAGCGTTCCGTTTTTGTCACTTTTTCTTACACAAAAATGCCAATCTGAAATGTTGGATGCTTTATTGAAATTTGAATTCACAGTTATTCTGATTGAATTAACTAAGCAACAATATTTGCAGAAATGTGCAACTAATCGAATGCAATACGTTGAACACGCATTACATTGTAATTTCTGATCCGATAACCTTATAAAGCAATAAATTGTTCTCCCTGTCAAGTGACCGGTTGTAGCAGAAATAGGTATACGACAAGTATTATTCGAAGCAAACAAAATATGTATTAAAAAAGATAATCATTGATTATTAACTGTATATGATTGTTAGATAAAGACATGAAGTCAAATGTGCGAAAAGAGTGAGATGATAAACACATTTTCGATGCCGAAGTTCTTAAACGGTCATTTAACCGGATATTGTATGTTTAGTGTAAAACTAAGCAGACAAGTATCCTCAGGAAACAAAAAAAAGCTGTAAGCAAAATTTTCAAATTAACATTCGATAACTCCATTTTATCTTTCGAATTATTAAGAAAAATATTTCTGTATTCTGTTGTAAAATTTCTCTGTGAAGAATTTCGGTGCTTGGGATAGCAGTGAGTTTTTAAACATCAGTCAAGAAATTTAAATACCAGTTGCTTTAGTTTTCTAAAGAAGCAGATCAGCTTTCGTTCATTCGTTGTAGTGGAACTGGGCGTCTGAGGCCTTACGGCCCTTTTCCTATTCATCCTGAAATTAAACTAAGAAACATACATGACAAAATTAAAGTTTGGGGAGCAAATGGAGTTCTTGAGAAAAGAAAAATGGCACTTTGCCATTATTAGGCAATAACAAAATTACAAGTAATAAAAATGTACATGAAAAAGGTAAAATTAAAGTACAGTGGGAAAATAAACACTAATGATTGTTTACAGTATTTACAGTTTGGAAATACATACAAAAGGGAGGCGAGTTAAAGGATTGTGAGGATGAGTGTAAGTAAGTGTGGCTCTGTTAACCCCTTGGGGACGGGTGATTCAGAAAAACTTTCGTACAAAATCAGAATCAAGTTGTAATTAAATAAAATACGGTAACTTAAATGTAGTCGTTGCTAATTTGACAGACTTACTTTGCGGTTACTTTAATTATTGTTAGTTTAATCATATATATAATCAATGTTAATTCAAAGTATAACTAAATAATTTTATTTTGAAAAGTAATGGTGCATTAAATAAATCAGACAATTATTACCCCGCCCACAAATTAACTGCTAAAGAAATACTTTGATTACCAGTTTTATATTTTTACCCTGATTGAAACGGTTTTATGCTGTCACGTATTTGTGACAGTCGGCCCGAAAGGGTTAAAGTAGAAACCCGGCCGTCCTGGTAATTACCACTCGTTCCGGGTAGCTCTCTGCACTTAAGTTACAGGGATTAGCTAACCCCTGATCAGACCCCGAGGGGTAAGCAGATCAGCTTGCCTTAAAACAGTAGTTTCAGCGTTTCATTAAATTATAAAATATTGGTAGAATATTTATAATGTTTTTTGTTTATTTTTAGAACAAACGAGTTGCTACAGCTTTCATGTTAACAATAAAATTTACGATATTCTGCTCTAAAAATGGAGGTGGTGTTAATTTTAAACTAAAGAGAACTCTAAAAATTAACTATTCTGTTAGCTTTAAAATAAAAGAATGCTTTTGCCCCTGAGTATAAATTAAATTGGATACGATATTTACATTTTTTAAAGGATGATACAGCCATCGTGTAGCAGCAAACCATCCAATTTTTAAGGATTTTGTGAAATGTTTTGCTTTGTAGACTTGAACAAAAACTGAAATATGTTAAACAAAAATAAAATTTTTAAAAAACTTTTATAGAAACTTAAGAACAAAACTTATTGACTATCTGAGTTTTGAGCATTTTGTGGGGGGGATTAAATTTTAACTTATTAACATATTATATTATTCAATATATATATATATATATATTTTTGTATACTTCTTTAGATACACTTATTGATATCTTATAGAGAATAGTGTAGTTTATTGACATTTGCTCGAGAAAAAAAATAAAATAGAAATTCAACAAATCTTGAATACCAGGAAAATGACATATTACCTTAGAAGTTTAAAAAACAGTCATTTTAATTTAATAGTAAGTAACTAAACTTAAGTTTTAATGCTAGATGGACCATAAATTGTTTAAATTAATTCTTTTTACCCACTGTAGAAAGAAACAAAAAAAATTTTGTTGCTGATATGTACAGAATAAAATTGTGTATAATGATCAATCAGTAAATAAATAAATAACTTTGATTACATCCAAGTATATTACAATCATACATAAACTTGGTATTAAGTTATATTTGCTTTCCCTCTTTACAGTATTAGCAGTTAAAAAGAATTTCTGGTAACAAGTTAAAAAGAATTTCTGGTA
This sequence comes from Parasteatoda tepidariorum, assembly GCF_043381705.1. NCBI lineage: Eukaryota > Metazoa > Arthropoda > Arachnida > Araneae > Theridiidae > Parasteatoda > Parasteatoda tepidariorum. The sequence continues at coordinate 33,649,985 of NC_092215.1, read as the reverse complement.
ACACATCAATGTCCTGGCATTCATAAGCCAGGAAAGTGACAAATTCGCCATTTTATAGCATATAACTTTACTTTAATTTAACATTTTGGCCGAAGACGTTTATATTCTGCAGAAAACAACAGTATTTCTTAAAATAGCTCAGATAAATCTATGTAGTTTTTGTTATTAATGATTTCAAGAAGCCAGAAAAATGACAGCATAAAAACCTACTCACCTTGAAAAATTTTTTGAAATTGATTTTGAGCCGGGAAATTTGCTCTTTATTCATGCAACAAGATATGTTCAGATAGGAGGGTATCTAATCAATCTATTAACATAAGATATTGATTCCTGGTTTTTGGCTATTTTGGTTATAAATCACTAAATAAAAGTAGCCAGGAAAATGACAGATTTTCATGGGACAGACAAATTATTAACAGAAAAAATTATTTTTAACGACGTTTTAGTAAGCAATACCCTCTGCGTATATTCTAGAAATGCTTACATGGGATAAGATAAAAAAATTAAATTTTGAAAAATGTATGGGAAGTTTTGAAGCTAGTTATTATTGGAAATATTGTTGGGGACATGCCAGGAAAATGACATTTTGATATTCAATTAAATTTTTTAAGTATACAAAACAGTCAATGCTAGTAAAAAGTCATTTTAAAATGCTAACAGCCATGCTATTTATTAATTTTCTTTAAAAAAAAGTTCTTTTAGCATTATAGTATTAGATCTTGGAGCAAGGGACAGTGAATTGTCATGTTTCGTGAGAATTATATATATATATATATATATATATATGCAATAATATGTTATTAACCGCTACCGTCATGCTACGGTCTAAAAAAACTGAAAAGTGGTCGACATATTTCCTAAAATCAAAGTTTAATTAAAACCTTTAAAATATCAGTTTCATGCAACATTTGCCTTCCTTTTTTCACATTTTACAGATCGTAACAAACCAGTATCTATGAAAAACTAAATACAAATAAATTACTATTTTTGGGCTTTTTTATGGTAATCACCGAATTTAACTCTACTTTGCATTATGTTTCTTATTGATACCTGCAATTATTTGACAAAGCAATTAATTAAATGGGAACTGCCAAAATAATTTTGAGTCTTTCAGAAGCCAAGAGTAACATCGCTCTAAGGGTCCTAGCTTGAGACCCAGTATGATTAATAGAGGATTGACGTAACTATGAGGTTGCTGAACAGTTTTTTTCTTTTTTTTTTTACCGGGTATGGCTCATAGGCTTACTCCCAGTCAGGGAGTAAGCCTACTAATATAAGAGGGCCAACTAATATAAGAGGGCTGGGAGGATATATATGGAGAAGTGTAGCATCGAACAGATCTAAATGGGGTAAACCATCACCTCCTACATCAGAAAGCCTCTACACGGTTTTTCTGAAGTAGTCTGCTCAGAGTATATAAAAAGTGACCCAGTTGTGCGCATGAACCCAATTTCTATTTAATAGTAATGAAGAGAAATTTATCCAAGCGATCCTTGAAAAGTTTTAGTAGTGGTAGCAAATTCAGATTAATGTTAAAAGATATTTCTTATTGTAACATACCTTTTTGCAATTAAGTGGTTTAGAAAGCTGGAATTTTCACGCAGATGTACTTTTTTTGGAAAACAATATTTAGCAGTGGTTGCACAGAAATAAAATTATCGACATTTGTTTAAATTTCTTTGCTACTTTTAAAAATTTACACGGCCCGTGAGATTCCTAGGTGTTTAAGAGCTTCTTTCCTTTCTCAATACTATTATAATTATAAAAGCACTTTAATACGAATTGAGCAATTCTATAAATTGATTTCAAAATTGCTGGCATAAAAACTGGAAGGAAGTTTTTCGTTTTCTACGTTCATTTTGGTCGATGCAAATTTAGCATGAGTAAAAACATCACTTTTCTAAAAGCTTCAATCTTTCAAAATGTGCCAATGCCAACAGCTTACAAACTGCTGGCACATTCTAAAAGCTTCAATCTTTCAAAATGTGCCAATGCCAACAGCTTACAAACTGCTGGCACATTCTAAAAAGCTTCAATCTTTCAAAATGTGCCTACAGATTACAAACTGCTGGCACATTTTTAACCCTTTTCTTACCAGCTTAGCCATACAAAATCCTCTAAAAAGTTTTCTGTTAAAAGAAAAGCAGATCCGGATAATGATAATGTTTTTGCTCTACTTGAGGATATACATATATATATAATTCAATCCTCTATTAATCATACTGGGTCTCAAGCTAGGACCCTTAGAGCGATGTAACTTTCGGAAAATTAAAAACCTCAAATCTCTTTGGCTGTTCCTATTTAATTAATTGTTTCGTCAAATAATTACTGGTATCAATAAGAAGCATAATACAAAGTAGAGGTAAATTCGGTGATTACCATAAAAAATCCAAAAATAGTAACTTATTTGTATTTAGTTACACTTTATTTGTATTTAGTTAATTCATTTGCATTTAGTACCCATGTACAAACCTGTACATAGGTACAGGTTTGTTACGATCTGCAAAATGTGAAAAGTGGGGGGCAAATGTTGCATGAGACTGATATTTTAAAGGTTTTAATTAAACTTTGATTTTAGTACGTATATATATATAT
>NC_092215.1:33562680-33647193 GCF_043381705.1 Parasteatoda tepidariorum | reverse complement strand
TATATATACATATATATATATAATTTTATTTCACCATCATAATCAGAGAATGAATATTCAAGTAACACAAAATCAAAGTGCTCTTCAGTAGAAGTTAGGGAAAAATCTTGCAAAATAAATCCGCAAAATTTTTTGTCTTAGGGAATAAGGGTAATCTCAGTAATTATAATTGGAATAATAAATAGGTCAAAGGAAAAAGTCTTTCTCACGGTTCAAATAAAGGGAAAAAATCAAAAATGGTTGGTAATGCATTGCTTGATGCCAAAAATAAACAAAAATCCGGGATGTGAAGATTAATGTGTGAGAAAGCGCGTTCTGTGTAGAATAATTAATTAAGAGAAAAATTTAGATAAAAGAATAACATAGAAATAATAGTTGAAACTTTTCATGCTATATATAACTTAAACTAATGATAACATAACGGTCTATCGTTATTTTTTTTCATGCAATAACAAGGTAAAGTCAGAAATGTTTCATCTATTACATACTTTAACTAACTTACCTGGTTATTTCATGAAATATCCAGTTTTTCTATTAAATAACTGAATTATGCTTGTTAATATTTAATTATCTTCTAATTTGCAAAATCAGAAAATTCAGAAAGAAAGATCAGCATTTTTCATAACCCATTTCTGCCGAGGGTCTTTTTAAAAGAATTGTTTCTTTTTTCAAAAATGAATAAAGGCAATACCAGTGCTCAATTACCAGAATTTATTTTGCAAAAATAAGATGATATAGCTTGTTAAAAGTCATTAATAATGAAATTGTTTATAATTATCAGTGCATTTGTTTATATTATATTTTTAAGTCAACTCCATACCGGCCAACTATTAATCCCTTCCATTATGATTTTTCCCAGTGGTATTAAAACGGAATAAAAATTTCAATTTTAAGCAAAAAAATACGTTGCATTTGAAAAAGCTTAAGCTGCCTACCATGATGGTAACACATATTAATATATATGCTTAATTTTCTTAAGATTGGTGATGAAAATCATTTAAAAATTTAGTTTATAAAAGAAAAAATAGTATATATTTACTACCACTTTAAATATAAAAACTAAATTTTACGCCAAATGCGTAAAAGTTGGCAGGTATGCAACTCGCATTGGCTTCTATAAAGCTCAAGTGGTTGGTAATAAAAATAATACATGATATAAACCAAAGTTTGACAAGTCTTGCTTGCTTTTCAAAAGGTATAGCATGACGTAAGTACTATAAAGTGTTGAATTATATAAGCCTACGAATTATTTAGAAATAGTGGTGGATAAAAATCTACTGACTTGAATTTATTAAACCAGGAAACACAATTGATAAACTACCAGTTTAAATTATATATTTGCTGTCCGGAGCAAGTTGGCATCTCTGTTGTAGTCGTATGCCGTAACGGCGAAGGGAGTGCGCTTCTTGTTTTCAAACGGAACAATCTATGGCCTAGAATTCGACTTCCGATGCACACATATGTCACAACCCGTTTAAATGGCAGACCCATTTATTCATCCACAGACTGTAATTTTGACCTGAACCAAAGAGCGATCAATCTCCAATTTAGTACCCCCAGAGGTATGATTTGCAATGGAAACATTGGGGACTTTGTGACCAGACAGATTTAACATGTACCAATTAAATTTACTACACGGGGAGTCTTCGGTCAGCGGGGATTGACCTCTTAGATACGGGCCCAATGCCTTACCAACCAGTATATCCAACGCCTCCTACAACAGAAAGCCTCCACACGGTCTTCTATAGGTAGTTCGATCAGACCACTATGAAGGTATAAAAATATTCGTAAATAAAAAAATTTGTAACTAAATATATTTGTAAAATAAACATTTGAGATAAAATTAGACAACAGAATTTCTTAATCCTTTCCAATTCCGTGGTAAGTATATTAACCACCAAAGTCCATGGTGAACTTTATTACAAATTTTAATTAGTTTTTAATATAAGCTATTTTTTCTAGCAAATGTTTCTTCAGTTTAGTACTGAAGGTAAATGCAAATAATGTTTTTGTTTTAACCCTTTCTAAGTCCGTGGTAAGTATACTTACACCAATTTTCAAAGTACACGATGAACTTTTTTTGCCATTTTTAATCTAGGTCTCCATTTGTTAATAACTTCAGCTTTCTTAAAGTGTGTTTGAATAAAATTGGCAACCACTTTTTTAGTATAAGAAAACGTATAAAAGTTATAAAGTGCATAGTTCCATACCTGCCAACTTTCACTCTTTCCGAGAATGGATTTTCAGAGTGGTTGTAAAACTATAAACGAAAAACAATCTGACTCAAAAATAAATTTATATTTTGATCCCGTTGAAATTCGCTTGAGGAAGTCCTAGTCCTAGTGTTTTGATTTTATTGGGCACCTGGGCCGCGAAGCGGCCCCTATCCCATTCATCTGGAATTTTAGAACAGTTTTGGTTGAGCAATGAGGTAAGCTGGCAATGGAGTTGCTTTTATGAATGTTTCAAGCTCTTTGCTTGAATAACTAAAAAGGAATCAAAAATAAATTGAGCAGCTTGCTCTAAACTGTGTCTGTTTGATTTTGGAGTTGTTCAGAATTGGATCAGCATGAGTAAACGTTATTTTCAGAAAGGTTGATGAAATTATTGGTTTTGATAGTTATGATATGAGGTGTCGGAGGTCGCTTGAGGAAGGATTATTATGCTTTGATATATTTATTGTAATTATTTATATGTAGTGGTGGTCAAACTCATTTATAATTATCATTATAATTCAAAAAGTTAATTGGAATAACCCGAGTATTGCTACCACTTTAAATAAGAAAGTTGGCAGGTATGTAGTTCCTTCTGAAGTTTGTAGCATTTATAAAATTTATTTTATAAATAAAGAAAAATAAAAGTCAATAAGTTCCTAATAGCTCGTGGTAAAATGGCATTAAAATTTAAATTAATTTTTTATAAACCAAATGAGTTTTTCTCTTCTTATATGAATTTCAATGCCGAAAATTCTTTAATTTACCTTTACTAGAAATAAATTTCCCACTAAAAGGTTGAACCAAACATTATAAACATATTTTAGTATTAATATAATGTTTAAATATATCTACATATTGCAACATGCATGCAAATAATAAAACATTGACACTGGAATAAAAATTATATGGCAACAAAAACCTGGTAATATTCTAAAGGTATGTGCTTTTATAGGAGACAGTGCGAAATAACCAAACAGATTTTGCAACATATTACCAGAGACGCCAACTTACTCCGAACAGCATATATATATTTTAAAGTGATAACTTATCAATTGTAATTTTTGGTTTAATGAATTCAATTTAGAAGATTTTTATCCGCCACTATTTCTAAATAATTCGTATGTTTATAAAATTCACCACTTTATAATACTAATGTCATGCTATATCTTCAGTGATGCTAACTGCTCCGGGCACGCCAAAATAATTGGAAAAACGGTAAATAACTACAAAGTAAATTTTGCAAATATTTCACTATTTTTCTTGCTTTTAGAGGGTTAAGCAAGACTAAAGTACTATATAATGGTGAATTTTATTAGCCTACGAATTATTTAGAAATAGTGATGAATAAAAATCTACTAAATTGAATTTATTAAACCAAGAATCACAATTGATAAACTACCACTTTAAAATATCTATTTGCTGTCCGGAGCAAGTTGGCATCTCTGTATCGTTTAATAAGCAAGCAAAATTAGTCAATTATTTGCAAAATTTACTTTGTAGTTTTTTACCGCTTTTTTTTATTATTTTGGCGTGTCCGGAGCCGTTGCCATCTTTGTATTGCTCTTTTCAGCTCACGGAACTCAGCTCACTGAACTCACTCAGCTCACTGTTCCTGCTCCCATACTTAAGCGTTGTTTTGTACAAAAATGGCTGGTGCATGTAACACGTTTATAATTCAAAAATTTTTTAAAATGCATTAAAAAACTTTAAAAAAATTTGCATACTTGCCAAATTTTCACAGTTTCCGAGAATAGGTTGTCCTAGTAGTGGCAGTAAAACAATTACTGATAAACAATCTACAGGGCTCCAACGACCTGGAAAAAATTAATGAGTAGTAGCTAAGTTTTTTCAAGACTACTGAAAAATGCTTACATATGTCTTCCATTTGTGAATTACTAAATTATTCACGAGTTAATTACTTACTTAATTACTAAATTGAACTTATTAAACCGAGAATCACAATTAATAAACTTCCACTTGAAAATATTTATTCGCTATCCGGAGCAAGTTGGCATCTCTGTGTATATAAATAAAACTATTTTTGTGTGTTCTATATTGCATTAATTTCTTCAAACCATTTTAGTAGCGATAATAATATTAAAAAATTTAAAATTTACTCGAATTATGTGTTTCTAATAATCTTAGCTTCGCCGGTCACCGGTGACCCCCATGGCATTCAACGTGTTAATTGAAACATTTTTAAGTCATACTAAAAACTTGCTTTATTGTTTTTTATAATATATAATAATATAAAAATATTAAACATTTATTCGAATTATGTGTTTCAAATAATCTTGGCTTCGCATGGAAACGTGTTAATTGAAACATTTTTAAGTCATACTGAAAACTTGTTTTGTTTTTTTATACTATATAATAATATAAAAATATTAAAAATTTATTCAAATTATGTGTTTCTAATAATCTTGGCTTCCCATGATATCCAACGTGTTAATTGAAACATTTTTAAGTCATACTAAAAGCTTGTTTTATTTTTTTTTTATAATATATAATAATATAAAAATATTAAACATTTATTCGAATTATGTGTTTCTAATAATCTTGGCTTTCCATGATATTCAACGTGTTAATTGAAACATTTTTAAGTCATACTAAAAACTTGTTTTATTTTTTTTATACTATATAATAATATAAAAATAATAAAAATTTGTTCGAATTATGTGTTTCTAATAATCTTGTTTTCGCCGGTCACCGGTGACCCTATGGCATTCATCGTGTTAATTGAAACATTTTTAAGTCATACTAAAAACTTGCTTTTTTTTGCTTTTTCTCCAAAAACTAGAAGAAAGTCGAATCTAAAAGTAATTATAGTTTTGCTTACAAAAAGCATTTATTTAAATCAAAATTTTATTTTTATATTATTTTCCTTATTAGAATTAATAGGCCGTTTATTCATGTAAATTTTAAAATATCCTTGCGCCATTTTTAATCCATTATTTTATTCCCTCATCCTTTCCACAGTTTCCAATACGTTCAATATGGATGAGTCTTAAAAGGTCAAGGTGGGCAACATTCTCGGCGACCTACCGTTTCGCTTTATAAATTGCTCTACATGAGGAATTAAATCGGCCTTCACAATATCACTTGTTTTCAAGAGGTGATCTCATTTTCTAGCGTTCGTAAAAGCGATACAAGGAAAGGGGGTAGGCACCAATATTCCTATGTCACGATCGCACTTGGTATTGAAGATCTTTCATTGATTGATGTGACCATGAAAATAACGATCTAATGGATCGCACGAGAGCAAAAAAAAACCCGTAAAATACGATTGACTCAAGTGGTGCATAATGTTGCGAATATCAAATCGAATTGGAATAAGGGCCACGAAATGGAGATTTAAAGCAATAATTCTAAAGAGAACATAATCGTTTTATTTATTTTTTTATTCGGCGTGGATAAGCAATCATCACACTTTCATGGTGGATCGTTTCATGAAATGAAATCAAATTCTATCTTCTCTGATATACTAGAAACTTTGGCCCTGTCCCATTTATCTGACCATGTTGATGGTTAATTTATTGAAACAATAAATAAATGGTTTGCTTTAAAATCAAGTTCTGTGACTCATTTTTGATTTGTTCATAAGATGTAAATTAGGACGAATTTTGTTTCAAACTACATCGTTATCAAAAGGTCGAATGACATCTAATAAGTTGAATTACAACTCTCACTATTGCGTCACCTTGTAAAATCCATCTTTTCTAACACTTTGTTGTTTAACCAAATGACATTATCTTGTCATTTAACTAAGTATCATTAACTTGTCATTCAACTGAGAATCTTTACTTTATAACCACTTTCCGTCACGTAAATAAATAACAAGCACACTTTTGCGGTGAATTATTTTATGACGTGCCGTTACTTTAAAATCTTCCGTTTCATTACCATTTCTTGTAAATTTGGCCCTGTCCTATTTATTTGACAGTATTCATATTTAATTTATTAAAACAATTACCCAAATGATTTGCTTAAAATTTCATGCTCATTTCTGATCTGTTCAAATTAAGATGAATTTACACTGGGGATTAAATTTTTTGGGTGCATCATCATACCTAATTGAAGATTTTAAAACTGAGGTTAATTTTGTTCAGAAAGCTGCAGATTTTTTCAAAGTGATATTTTATGTTTTTTTTTTTTTGTCTTCATTTACAAGCTTCTAAGAAACATATAGGTTTATACACATGCATAAATACTTGTCTGCTCTTTTTAAAATAACATTTATGAAAAAAAAGAACACATGCCTTTAACCCATCACTACATAAACGGAAACATATTATCACCTTCTTAAAACCACTTCCTACGTAGCAGAGAAGTGGAGACACTTAGTTGTAACTCGAGTGAATTGTAAAAAATCGTGATTAGAAATATATGATTAAATTGCATAAAGACTGTAACTAGTGGAACAGATTGTAAATCTTCGACTCGAAAACAGCTAGGTTCTGTGCAAAAATCACATGCTGCAGAAACAAGACAAAAAATTATTCTAAAATGTTATATTTTCGTTGTTTTCCTCTGCGTGTAAAGCAAATTCGGGCGAGTTTCATTAAAAAGTCCTCCACGAATGCAAATTTCTCCCAAAACTTGATCCAGGAGTTCCCTTGTCTTCTGGATTGGGTCAAAATTACAAGGCTACTGAGTTGAACATTAGTTGTCGTAAACCCATAAAATTGCGTCAGTTGTTCAACGACGGTTATTAAAAAAATAGGAGTAGTTTCAGTTTGTTACAGAATTGAAGGATAAAATCATTGAAACTAGGCATAATATTGATGCTACTGTCTTGGCCAAATATTGGTAAATGGTAAGCAACATAACTCATTTCAAATCTTATATAATCGTGAATATTTTGACTATGATCTGGAGCGACTTTATTTCGATGGGACATTTTTTTCTCAGGGAGGGAATTACTTATCATAAATATGTGCTAGACATCGACTTTCTTAACATATTTGATTTACATTGATTTTCTTTGTGACTAATTATAGCACAATATCAATCTGTCTTTATTTAAATAGGATGCCGTGTACAAATCTATAAAAAAATAATCCCCTTCTAATAAATAATCTGACCAAAAATGATGATAACTTATTTTATAACTAATAAAGGTTAAAAACTTTATTTCAAAGTAAAAGAAGAATAAAACAAATATATTGAAATATAGAAAACGTAATGCATATGCATGTTTCATACAATTTAAAAAGTATTACCCCTTTTATGATTGATTCAAAATGTTCCATTTTAATTTTATTATTATTATTTGCCTTTTATAGGTCAAAATTTAAAATGAAAAATCAAAAGTATTGTATATTAAGGCAATGTATTGCTATAAAAAATATGCATACATTTATCTTTTCTTATATATTCATTAGCTACTAAAGTACAATGAAACACGTTTATAGCAAGATTACAGAAGTCGACACCATTCGCTCGTCAAATGCGAGTTGACCAAAATTATCAAAAATAATAGCTATAACGTACAATAATAAACAAAAAAAAGTGCTTTAAAATGGCTTACTTTTTCAAATTTTTTATTACGCAGATTGAAATAACCTTGGAGCATTTTCGTGATTGAATCTCGTCAATACACAACAACAAAAAGATTATAAAATACAAAAAAGGCAATTTAAAAAAAATATATATATACATATATATATTCAATGAACTTTACTGAAAAGACTTTATTATTTAAAAAAATAATAAAGTCTCTTGCCAATCACAATGCAGTTGTTATCAAAAAATTCGGCACATATTTCGACACAAAAATCTGTCTTGTTAGGCTTTTCTGAAGAGGCTTTATGGTTTTAAAACAATTTTTTTTTAATGAATGGATATTTTCATTAAAAGCATTTTTTACGACGATTTTTCTATCACTAGAAGAAAATTTTATTCTAAATCGAAATAGAACTNTATATATATATTTATAAACTACTCTAAAAATTATTATTAAGAATATAAGTCTAAGTTTTTGCATAACAAATTTTAAATTTAAAGAGTTTAAATAGTTTAAATTCAGAGTTAAACGAGTTAAAGGAATTTAAATTTACATAATAGTAATAACATAATATTAATTACATTAAAGATATATATAAAGAGCGTCTTAGTCTAGAATGTGTAAAAATAATAGAGATTTCATCGTATCCAGCTGAAAGAGTATTAACTAAAAAAAATTTTTTTTTAAATAAAGAACAGAATGGAAAACATTTAACTACATAGTATAGAAAAAATATTTTTTAAATGTCATATCCCATATTATTTTTTTCAAATTCTAAATGACATCGAATCTGGAAAATAACCTTTACATAATCATATAATTATGATTCCACATTAATATTTCATTACTATGAGACTATTTTATTCTTTTTTAATCCCGACTTCAACAAGTATCCTTCTTGTATATAGAAATATAATAAGGATAATTGTAAAATCTTATTATATCCTTCTTATAAATACATAGTACATTAAATCATTCGCTCAACAATATATAATTTCGAGTAATAAATCCTGTCATACGATTTCCAAAAAAGTAACACTGTTACTTTTTAGTGCTTTTTTTAATTGCTATTTTTTTCTGTAATACTTACGAAACCTTATAAAAATATCAAGAGTCGTTATTGAAGGAAAGCTACTCTTAACTTTATACGAAAGCTTTGAAAGACTTCAAAAATAATTACATATTATATTTTCATGCAAATTTTACAACATTTAACGATGCAATTGTAAATGACCTTATTCTATTTATACAACTTAAAAGAAATCGCTTGGATTATTTCCTTATTTTTAAGGGAAAATACTTTTAGTTTTTGGATTCTTAAAACCATTCGCAAAACTTTATTTTTAATTTCTTTTAAATTAGTTTAATACTAAAATTAAAATTACAAAAACATTTCATTTGGGTAATATTTTTAAATTTTTGATCTGAAAAGAAATAACTTCGTTAGTGAAAATATTTTATTAGTCAATCGTTAGGATATGTACTGTTTATAAACGTAGAATATCTATATATATCTCATCCTCTGATGTTCGTTTAGATTAATATCGTAATGGTGCGCAATTTTTTTATGCAGCATCGAGACCAGCTGTTTAAAAAAGTATCTCTTCTAAATTAACTTACTTTTTTTACAGTATAAATTTTTTTCTCAGAGTATAAAGAAAAACTAAAAATATGAATTTAAAAGAAATAAATTTTAAAAAATACTAAAAGTAGGAAAAAATACTTTTTTTTAAAAAAAGAATGCAATTGAAATTTAAATCTTCATTATTTATTTTTACGTTTTATGCTTTTTTACTATGCATATTCAATATTTTTTTTTAGTTTTAATGAATAATAAACATGTTTTAAAAATCATCGATTGTTATAATCAATTCTTGAATATTATTAGAATAAATTGATAATTTATTCATTTCCCGGATTATTAAATTTAACTACAATTTATATTTTAAAGCTACTATTGCTATTGCTTTTTTCGCAATTTATAGTTAATTACAAATTATTTATTTCTATTTACTATTTACTTTTTAAACTTTTAATTTTTCATGATGTAGTTTCCATAAGATTAAAAAGACATTGATTGATAAGGCATTGAAAATATATCAATTTTACTTATTTTAAAATATAGGTGAAGTAAGTTAAACAAATAATGCATTATAAAATTATGGATGATAAATAAAAAAAGAAAAAAAAATTATATTATCATTTCAATAGATTTCTTTTTAAAACTAAAATTATAATAAACAATCTTTTTTCAAGCTCCATAATTTTTAATGCAAAACTATAATTTTTACGTTAAAAATTAGTTATTCCTAACATCTTAATAATGTGACACAAAAAAAATTTTGTGTCTCTTTCAAGCATTCCATTTTATAATAAATTATTAACGAAAATTGTACACAAATGACGAAATTGTAAAACTCACTTCTCAATAATTTATTATGGCATAAAATTGAAAAATATATCTCCTCTACTTTCTGGTCTTATAGTATTAGTATATTAAATATAATTCTTGAAAAAAATCTCAAATTAATTATAAAAACATTAAGAAAGCGATGGTATATGGTTCTGCAATCATTATTATAATTTTTTTTTAAGGTGAGAGCTAAAGAAATGAAAATTTTAACTTCCTTATTACAATATTGACACATTTATTCGCCGTTTTTAAAGACCGGACGAACCCTGTATTGGGGTTCAAGGGGTTAATATGTTTCACTTCACTAAAGGCTCCTTATACTAAGCAGACCAGCGTCCTCGGAAAAATAAAAAACTGGTAGTAAAATTTCTAAACGGGGATTTTGAAAACTCACTGTTTTGCTTTTTTAATTTACTATTCTAATCAAACCAAAATACGTCACATATTTTAATATACAGTAGAGTGATTATTCGAGCTCCGATAATCAGAGTTTTCACTTTAACCGAGCTATCAAATATTTTAAGGATTTTTTTTTCTTTGTTCCAGTTTTTTTTTCTTTTCTTTTTGAAACTGCATACTATTCTAATCTAAACTAAACTATGTACTATTCTAATTCTAATATACTATTCTAATCAAACGAAAACACGTCACATATTTTAATATGCAGTAGAGTCGTGATTATTCGAGCTCCGATAATCAGAGTTTTCACTTTAACCGAGCTATCAAATATTTCAAGGATTTCTTTTTTCTTTGTTCTAGTTTTTATTTTATTGAAACTACATACTATTCTAATCTAAACTAAACTACATACTATTCTAATTCTAAGATACTATTCTAATCAAACCGAAATGCGTCACATATTTTAATATACAGTAGAGTCGTGATTATTCGAGCCCCGATTATCAGAGTTTTCACTTTAACCGAGCTATCAAATATTTCAAGGATTTTTTTTTCTTTGATCTAGTTTTTTTTTAAAACTACATACTATTCTAATCTAAACTAAATTACATACTATTCTAATTCTAATATACTATTCTAATCAAACGAAAACACGTCACATATTTTAATATGCAGTAGAGTCGTGATTATTCGAGGTCCGATAATCAGAGTTTTCACTTTTACCGAGCTATCAAATATTTCAAGGATTTTTTTTCCTTGTTCTAGTTTTTATTTTTTTGAAACTACATACTATTCTAATCTAAACTAAACTACATACTATTTTAATTCTAAGATACTATTCTAATCAAACCGAAATGCGTCACATATTTTAATATACAGTAGAGTCGTGATTATTCGAGCCCCGATAATCAGAGTTTTCACTTTAACCGAGCTATCAAATATTCCAAGGATTTTTTTTTCTTTGTTCTAGTTTATTTGTAATTTTTAAAATTACCACCGAAAAAAAAATCTGAATAAGTTTTTTAATTATAATATGAATTGTATGTGGTGTACTAGATTAAATTTTGTATTCGTTAAATATATTACAATTATACCTTCGGCTTAACCGAGTTTTTCGGTTATCCGAGTTAATCAGTACCGTCTTTACTCATGGGCACACCTGGACAGTGCCCGGGGACCCCGGGCACTCAAGGGGTCCTTGAGAATCTTAATTCTTACAAATTGCGCTTAAAAAAAGCTAAGAATAAACAACATTGCTTTATATACTTGTCAAGTTATTTCATGAAATATGCCTCGTTATCTTATGGAATTACTGATTACGGTAATATATATGATACTGGACAGCTTACCTTATGCCATACCTATCAGACATGTCCCTAACTGAGAAAAATGGAAAAATATAATGAGAAATATAAAATTATGACGCATTAAGGAAAATATAATACTACGATTTTTGTGTGGAAGATTAGTAACAAAACTGAGATCGACAATATAATTTAAAAGTTTTGAAAAAAAATAATAACTAACGTAAATGTCATGATTCTAAATTAATATATTACAGATGAGATCTAATTTCTAAATTCTCTACTATTTTATCACACTCAAAATCTGACCAGCTGAGAACGCAGAAAGAAAATCAAACGAAACATGAAAAGAAACATGTAAAGAAAATCAAACGAAACGTGGCTTGCTACCGCCATCTACATTCTAAGTATGTAACTAATGTACAACCCGTGAAACTCGCAGAGCTTGTTTAAATATTATTGGCTGATAATTTTCACATTGGTCTAATGCTTAATAATAATTGGATTTACTCATATAGTTTTTAAAAAGAAAAACATTCTTAGTTTTACGAGAAAGTCTTTTACACCTAACATTGCAACATATTTTAGTATTAATATAACTTTTAAACATACCTACATATTGCAATAAACACGCAAATAATAAAACCGCGTCACTGGAATGAAAATTATACGGCAACAAGAACCTAATAATATTCTACATCTATTTGCTTTTATAAGAGAAAGTGAAAATAATCAACGAGAATTCGTAACATGTTATTCGTCCAGATTACTCAATTCAAGCTCCAGAACTGAGGTCCAGAGCCTTAATTTAAACGGGCACTAACAGGAAGCAAAGAAGGTAAGGAGCTTTTCATGCTCCTATACTTAAATGTTGTTTTGTTCAAAAATAACTGGTATATGTAAAACGTTTAAAATGTAAAAATTATTTAAAACGCGTTAAAAAAAAAAAAAAACTAAAAAGGATTTGCATACTTGCCAACTTTCTCTGCTTCCGAGAATGGATTTTCCTAGTGGTAGTAAAACAATTACTGAAAAACAATTGACAGGGTTCCCAGGATCTGGACAAAATAAATGAGTAGTTGCTAAGTTTTTCAAGTCTACTGAAGAATACTTAGATATGTTTTCCATTTGTGAATTGCAAAATGATTCCCGAGTTATTTTTTGCATTCCTATATATTTCCTTTAAATTAAATATTTATTAAAAGCTTACACCATCTAGATATATCCAACTGTTATTACCATTTTAAAACAATTTCCAGACCGTGGGAACCCTGATCTTACTCAAAAATATATTTATATTATGACCAGGTAGAAATACCTTTCCGTGAAGATTATTATGCTTTTATATATTCGTGGTAATTATTTAGATGCAGGTCAAACTCATTTATGATTATTATCATAGTTCAAAAGGAATAGAATAGCATGAGTTTAGCTACCACTTTAAATTTGAAAATAACATTTTCCGGGAAAAACTGGTAGGGTTGGAAACAATGGATTTGAGACATAATTATTCCTTTTGCCATGGGTGACACAAAAAAGCAAAAGGTGATAACCCGTAAAATTCAAAATTTTATTAAAAAACATTAATATTAGCAATTTTTTCTATCGTATGTTTTTTCAGTTTAATACTGAAGGTAAATGGAAATAATATATTTGTTTTAAATATGAATAATTTGAAATGTTTGTCATAGTGCAAATGCAAAAAAGTGCCAACAAATAAAATTCAAAATTTTGTTAAAAGTAATTAAAATTAGCAATTTTTTTGGCATTTTTTTTTCAGATTACTTTTGAAAGTTAATGCAGAGGATGTTTTTGCTTTATATAAGAATAATTTGAAATGTATACCAAGGTTTTACGATTGAATAATACGATTGAATGATCTAAGAGATGAAAATGAATTGAGTTTCTATCAATATTTTGGTTTCTAGTCACCTGCGGCATACCTGTAATTAAATGTTTTTGCTTACCAAAACCAGACAAACCTTTTGCTCACTAAAACCAGATCGATTGACAATTGAACAATTGACTTGTGACTGTGACATTATCCATCTGCTCGTGCTGTTGCTACTCAGCTTCGAGCACACACAACGTACAATGTATACATTTGACAGCTAAAGGCAACACAAGAGCGACCACGAACTTAATACAACTCTCACTATCATGACTCAAAAGTACGGTGATCTTAATACAGCTCTTCCGGCTTCTCACAAACCGGCTTCTCACAATTAGGCTTCTCACAATTAGGCTCACTTCCGGCTTCTCACAATTAGCCAGTGGTATCAGTTCATTGAATTCTATTACAGCTGTAATTCTGGTAGGAGAGTATTGTAGCATGTTTACCAACACAATTCCAATTCACTAGTATGTAAGACATGTTAATTCTATTCTACGTTGTGGTACCTTTTCATAGATGAAGGTTATCATTGCCGATAACTACGATCCCCACAGGTTGTTAAACTGATGACACTTCACTATGACAACTCCAATTTCGAGTAACATGCACTCGATTCGCCATTTCGAATCTGGACGACAGATAACCAACGCATCTTCGGATGGTTGAACCGTAGATTAATTAACATGAAATCGCTAGAAATTATCGTTGACGATAATAAATGACAAACAGAAAATATCGTCAAAATAATCGTCATAATAATAATTTGCGGCAAAAATTAATGAAAGAGCATAAGTGAAATTTTTAAAAAATATATTTTTCCATTCATTATCGAACAATTAACGATATTATTTTATTTTGATACATATTAACACTGATTTATATCCTTCGCTGCTTGGTAAAAATACTCAACATTGGCGCGCAATTATCCTTATTCTACAAACTTCGCTGTTTAATTCCCTACCAATTGGTTAGAACTTTTGTTTGAGGTCGAGCATTTAGCATCGCTGCAATGTGTTAATAATCACTATTTTTTTTTTTTTTTTCATTTTATATTTCTTAGTTCTACCAGTGATTTTTATACAAAACAACTAATAACTTTAAGAACAGCCGAATAAAATACTCTCGATCTTTGATTCTTAAAGGTATTCTTAAAAGGATCCATAATTGGGATCCAGTATATTAAATAGATTATACTCGGTACACTGTTTGGGGGAATGGAAAACGAGGCAAGTAGCAGTTTTGTACTTAAACCATTTGTTCCTGGTCGCATAGTTAAACGGGACGAAATATTTCCCTACATTTTGTGTCATTAAAACTAAGCAAGTGGTCTCAAGATCTATATTGCAGAATTGCCTACTGCTCCAGATCATCAACTTCTACATTAGAAGGCCTCGATACGGTTTTTCATAAGTAGTCAGCTCAGATTATTTAAAAAGTGAACCAGTTGTGCGCATAAATACGAAATCTATTTTAAAAGTAATTGAGAGAAATTTATCATAGATATATGAGAATTGAATCTGTAGTGGTTGACAATTAAATAAGACAAACTAATCATATTCATAAATTAAACAAATTTTTAGACACATATTTGCTACCGCTTTCTAATTTTTAATAGATTTTCTATTAAATAGCTCTTTGGTAAACTGGTTTACTTCCGCAGTGGTCTGATCAGACTACCTATAATAAACCGTGTGAAGGCTTTCAGTCATAGGGCGTTGTCCAGATTCGACAAAATACGTATTTTATGAAACGATAGAGAGCTTTTCTAAGGCAGACACAGTCCCGTATTAGTCATTTATTGCAAGTAGCAACTCACGAAATATATTTTTTAAAAAAATTTTAAAAATTGCGTCTACTTATAAAATGAATGTTCTCATAGGTAACAAACACAATTTATTAATGTCAAAAATCTAATAATTCATTATAGCATTTACATCATTTATTTCATTTCCAAAACAATAAGTAACTCAATTTAAGAACATTACAAATAAATTTAATTACTTGTATATTTTTCGTACAACCTCATTATCATTGTAATAAAAACAAATTTATGTTAATAAATTTGAACTCTTCGTAACAGCTTTTGATTTATGTGTCAATATTTATTAAGTCAAAAATAAAAAATCTTTTGTTTAAAAAGTAAAACTTATACTTCTCTTTTGAAAAGAAACGCATGTCAAAAGAAAATAAAGGTTTAGTTTATGAAGTGAAATGTACAATAAAGAATGAATTTCTCCTCTTTTCAAATAATATTATACCTCCCACGATGTGTAAGTACAAAAGCTAAAAACGTGAAGTTGCATTAGTTTCACCATAGGGGATTCCTTTTCAAATAATAGCAGGTGTAAAACTATTGTGATTTGTTATTATTCTGATTTTGAAGGAATACAAAACCTTCAAGTTATGTTTTCATAGCTATCGTTCAATTTTAATCTATATTGTTACTAAATAAACTATATCGCATGCGTTAGTTTTTATTTCTAACGTAAGATGAAAGGAATCATTATAAATTACTCAAGGAAAGTTTGATTACACTTTAGTTTAACACATTGCATGCGTTATAAATGTACTTACATAACAGTGTTTAACGCGTTGAACAGGGGTGAAAGCGAGACGGAAAAGAGGAAAGGCTGGTAGTAAAACCATTTCAGTTATAGCTAGTTTAGGGGAGGAGTTTACTTATTCTTTTTTTAAATTTTTCAACAATATCTACTTTATCTTGGAAAAGAAGCAGTTTTATATATATGCCAGAATTATAAAAGAAATCTTGATAGTTACAGATATTTCATTTTTTTTGAAAAAAATGCTGGAATGAAATGTTTTACGTACCAGGTTTTTCTCTTTTCCGTCTTGTTATATAAGGGCTTTCACCCATGGCGTTGAACGCCATGCTAATTTTACATGTCTTGCCCGTCAGGCCACAACTGTAAATATCTGCAAACTAAATTTGCAAATATTAGACAGATTTTGCTAGTTTTTAAAGGGTTTAGCATGACATGTCTGAAAAAAGTGGTGAATTATATAAGCCTACGAATTGTTTAGAAATAGTGGTGGATAAAAACCTATTAAATTGAATTTATTAAACCAAGAATCGCAACAATTAAGTAAATTTTGAATAAATTTTCTGCAATTCCATAAAAGAGTGTAAATTTTATAGTTCTATATCATGTTATACGCTGTCAGTCAGCTGTTTTTCGAGGCCTATGTGAAAGGTCAGTGTCAGCAAGCGGTGGCAAACGCAGCTTAAATGTAATTTCAGTGTCAGCCACCAGTGGCTGACGCGGCCAGAATGGAAAGTCCAGTGTCAGCCACCGATGGCTGACTCGGCGATCAACGTGTTAAATATTATTTTTCGCAATAATACTCCAACAAACACAATTCGGCTGCTATAGATTAAAATCTAAAGAAATGGTAGACAGACTCCCTCAACTTCAATTTCATTTTTTGTCACAGAGTTAGAGCAATGCTGATAGTTTGAATGTCAATTTTAAAAACGTTTTTTGGTCACAGAACCTACTGTAAAATTTTATTTCTCCTAAAAATCAAGAATTTTTGTCTTTTTCTTTTCTTTTTTGTACGAATGTGATGATAGTATACAGCCAAAGTACAGTACGCAAAAAAATTATAAATATAATTTTAAAAAAATTAACGGACCACCATGCATAACCTTTGATCTAAATATCGGATTTTCATGTTCTATGACTCAATCTTAATGGCTCAATGGGGTGGTCTCAAATATGCTAATTAATAAGTACAGATGGTATTTCAAGTTAGGAAAAGACGCAAAAACGTACTTTCTCTGAATAAACCCACCTTTTTTTGACGGATTCGGATTTCTGACCCTTAAAATAATAAGAAACAGCCGCAATCTGGAATCTATGGTCCCAATAGTTTCGTCAGGAAAGCGCTCCAAAGTTTGGGCCCTTAAATGTTAATTTCATCTTTTCAGTATTTCACTGTATCTCGAGAACTCTTTAAATGAATTGAAAAATTGTTATACACAATTATAAAATTCGTTTATCCAAGGATAATTCCATGCAAAAAATAACTTTTAGTAAATATTTTTTTTTTTATTACTTAATTTAAAAATGGTCGGAAACGTTTTGAATTTTAAGGTGTACAATTCTTTGCATCATTTTAAAGAATGTAATTTCATATAACAGAATACTAAATTTGAAAAAAATTGGGTGAATAGCCCTGAGAAATCGAATTTTCAGTATCTGACTTTTTTGAAATTCATTTTCTCAAGAATTATTCTACCAATTTCGCTCAAATTTTGAATTTTTTTTTTAATTTATTTATTTATTTATTTATATGTTGTGTTCTGCAAAATTGAGAAAAACAGTTATTAAGTTTACATTAAATTATTAGAAACATCTACTATCAGAGAATTATAGTTGTTAATCACATAATAAAATATTAGAGAATTCGAGAAATTTTTCTTAATCTCGTAATGAAATACTAAAAACCATGAAAAATTGAACTATAAGTCATTCGATAATATAGAAAATGAAAAAAAGCCAAAACCAATATATTAATAAATAATTAGAAAAACTGATATTAATCGCATAATAAAATATTAAAATGTTAAATATGGCAAAATATTAAATTAAAAATGTAATCTAAAAACCGAAATGGCGCGGGTTCAGGCCTTCTAAACTAATATACATCCCCTTTATTTAACTGAACCTAGATTTCAAAATTATACTCCTGATTAGGTGATGGCAGCGTGTAGTTATCTGCTAAAGTGGATGAAGAATAATGATTTGATTTTAAATAAGAATGATTTATTTTATTCCTTTAACAGCTGCAAACATCCCAATTCTTCACGGCCGATCCACCCTCACCTCATTTCTTACGATCAGACGTGAGTTTAAATTTGTTTATCAGACAACTCTACTTACATTTAATAGTTCATAAGTCAATCTTAACAAAATATATTTCCTTGACAAAACATTTGGATTGTATGTAAACAAATGCATTTCCTAATTAACCTCTAACATGCTACGTGTTTTTTTATAAAATATCTGGTTTCTTTTATCGAAATGTATTTTTGAGTTTAAAAATGATATTTTTATGGCGATCGTGTTTATTTGCTGGCTGTTTGCTTTCGTTGAAATATATGATTTCAACGTACACGCTATTATTTTTTAATAATTATTTTTTCCAAATATATCTCTTTGCCAAAAAATTTAGATTGTATTTTTAATTAATTTAGAAATTTCAATAAAATGTTCGATTTTTTATTAGTTTAAAAATTTCCCAATTAGAAATTTTTTAAAGACTGTACGAACTCTGTAAACATTAATACCGTATCTTTACCACCGTTAGGAAAATTGTTTTCTGAAATTGAAAAATAATTTACCATACCTTCTGACAACTACGGAAATTCCGTAGTCGGAATCCTGATTAAATCTTCCATTTAAAGTTTCGAAAGAAATTTTCTCCCTACCGCGACAGATCAATAATTAAAAAATATGCATATATGATATTTTGGCTAGATCTTAAATGTTTAATCTTTTCCAGACGGGCGAGTCATATATGCATTCTCAGGGTGTCGATAATCAGGATAAAAAAAAGATAAAACTGGTAGTCAAACTATTTTTATATCAGTTAATTTGTGGGCGGGGTAATAATAGTTTGCTTTATTTAATTCACCACTACTTACTTATCCTCTACGTGCCTTTGGGCACTTAAGGCCTCTAGCATATCCCTCCAACGCCTCCTGTCTCCAGCAATAGATCTTGCTTCCTCCCAGCCAGATATTCTACATTCTTTTAATTCGCCCAAAAACATGCGCTGGGTGGTAAGTCTTGGTCTTCCTCTTGTTCTTTTACCACCAGGGGCCCATGTGAGCGCAACAGATGTAATTTTTTCTTTGGGCATTCTAAGAATATGTCCGAGCCAGCTCCATCTTCGTTTTTCAATTTCATCTTCTATTGTTTTTATTTTAGCTTTCTTTAATAGATTTTGACATGATACTTTGTAAGGCCAGAAAGTTTTAAAAATAAATCTTAAGCATTTGTTTTGAAAGTTTTCTAATTTTTTGTATTGTATATAATAGTACTGCTCTAACAATAGCTTTGTAAACAAATATTTTTGTCTTTATTTCAATATTTGACTCTCTCCAAAATTTATGTAATCCCTTAAAACATGTTCTTGCCTTGATTATTCTCTGTCTAATATCTTCACTACTTCCACCTTTTTTTTATCTACAATAGAACCTAAATAGCTAAATGACTCTATGTCATCTATTTCGTGATTTTCGATTTTAATTTTGTCATTTTTCTTTTGATTTATTCTCATTACTTAAGTTTTCTCCTTGTTTATGAATAAACCCACACTATTTGAATATTTGTTGAATTTATCTGTTTTAAGCTGAAGGTCTGTACATTTGGATGAAAAAAGTACGATGTCATCAGCAAAATAAAGGTCTTCTAAAGTAGTTGTGAAATTCCACCTTATTCCTCTTTTTTCATCTTCCAAGCATAATCCAGTCTATCACCAGTATAAATAAAAATCCTGATAAAACACATCCCTGTCTCACGCCAGTTTTTACCAAAAAGAATTCAGTTAATTCTCCATTTACTTCTATACATGCTTTGCTGTTATCATACATATCTTTGATTATGTTAATATATTTTTCTGGTATAATATAAAGTGATAAAATTTTCCATAATTTCTCTCTCTTGACTGAATCAAAGGCTTTACTGAAATCAATGAAGTTTAAATATAAAGAGGTGTTAAATTCTAAGCTTTGCTTAATGATATTTCTAAGTGTGAAGATTTGCTGCATTGTTCCATTTCCAATGCAGAAACCTGCTTGTTCTTCTCTTAAAATTCCATAAATTTCATGTTTTAGTCTATTCAAAATTATCCTTCCAAATATTTTTCCCGGTATGGAAAGTAGGCTAATGCCCCTCCAATTTTCGCATTTTGTTAGATCGCCTTTCTTGGGAATTTTCACTATTACTGCTTCTTTCCATTGTTCTGGTATTCTTTCATTTCTCCAGATTTCATTGAAGAGCTTTTGCAACTGTTTTGTGGTGGTTTCAAAATCTGCCTTAAGCATCTCTGCTACCATTCCATCTCTCCCTGCAGCCTTCTTTGGTTTTGTGGCCCTCATGGCCACTACTTAGTTCGAATAAAAAAAATTATAGTTACACTTCTAACACACTAGGATTGGATGCGTTAGATTTAACACGCTCACGCCAGGAAAAGTGAAAATACTGGTACGGGAAAAGAGAAAATACTGGTAGAAGAACTGTTTCAATATTAGATAATATTCGGGAGGAGTTAATCTATTCTCAACAATAACAATTAACTGTAAGGAAATTAATCACGGCGAAGAAGCAATTCAATATAAAAATTGCATCCGTTAAAAACAATTGGTAGTTATGGATTTTTATTATTCCCGGAAAAAAACTAAACAATGAAATTTATTGTTACCAGTTTTTACTCCGGTGCGCTGCCAAGATGAGACAATCTAGCGTGACCCACCGGTGGGTCACCCCGGCGTGAACGTGTTAAAGTGATAAGTCTGTCAAATTAGCTATGCCCAAACCTAAGCTACCGCTTTTCATTTTTTACTACCTTGATTCTGATTCCGTTCGAATACATTTATGACTAGCCCGTCCCGAAAAGGTTAAGTAGTTTAATTTTTTTTAAAATATTTCCTACTTTAATTGTTTATTTACTACCACTTTGCAAATTATTTTTCAGTGACCGTACGAGTTGGCAGGTAAGTATAAGCCGTGATGGCTCGCTGATAAAAGGCATTGCATTGAGATTGCGAGGAACTGGGGTTTAATCCTCTGATTAACCTTGAAGTCCACCCAGCTTCAAATTGATGGGTACAAGGTTGTGTGAAAATTAAAGCCTTGAAATTTTTTTATCCTTGAGATGACTTTATCATCCCATATGTATCCATTTTTAACTTTTCTCCTATGGTCAGAGGCAAGTTAAGAAGATTAGTTTTTCAGATCAGTCAGCACTTTAAAAATATAAACTGCAATGGCTCGGTGGAAAGGCGGTGATTTTCCATAGTGAGGAACTGATGTTAGATCCTCAGAAGCACCTTGATGTTCACCAGCTTCAGATTAGCGCGTACAAGTTCGTCTAGGAAATAAAGGCGACTTGCAACAATGCTTACTACATTGCCACAATCACGCCGTTCGCCACGAAATTTTGGAGCCTTAACCTCAATGACCTGCCCAGGACGCAGCAGGCTTTTGCGGGATTGCTTTTATCTTAAAAATATGGAACCTTTAGTTATAAATTCATGATAAAAAAAAAACTCCTGATTAAAGGTGCCTTGATAATAATCGGCTAAAAATATCAACAACAGAAAAATAACTGCAAGAAAACATACAAAAGTAAAACTGTGTTCATTAATTCATAAACTAATAGGTTTCTTTTTTTATTAACTTTTTTCTTAATGAAATACGTGATTTAAACAATAGAAACTTGTATTTAAGGATATTCAATTGAAAACCAAACATATATATAACAAAAGTCACGTTCCTTGATTACTTTAAACGCCAGAATCGTTTAGAATGTTTAAACAATGCCAACATCACTTACTTCTAGTACCCCTTTCATTTGAGTTTAATTTTTTTAAAAGGAAGAGATATCTACAACTGTGAATTGGATTCATTCTCAGCATGTCGTCACAGAACACTCAACGGGGTGTCGCGACTTCTTCCCGGGATGCCCTTAGAGTGACACAACTTCCCTTAGACCACCCAAGGTGACGGAGATAACAATAACCGGGGCGCACCCATCAAAAACTTAAAACGGACGAATTACCAATTCCGTTCGGCAGCTTGACATTCTCGATCTTTCGAGAGCTTCGGACTTAAATTTCTTTCTTTAACTGTGTTTTATGATTCCTGAATTCCAGAACTTTTCTTTTTCTTAAATGATGGTCAAAGAGAAATAAAGGACTGTTGATTACTTTAAAGTCGCACCAATGTCCGCAGGGTGTCCTCTGAACTACATGTAGATATCAATTGTTATTTAGTGTCGCTGTTTGAGACATTGGTATTTAAGATCGAATTGAGACACGGTGCACCTGCAGCTGTTGCAAAATGTCGACAATAATACAACTTAAATTCCTTTGAACACCAAAAGCATCAGTTGAAAAACATTACATGGGAACACGATAGTCGTAAACCTCGTCAAAATGGACACAAATGCCAAATATCCGAAGCAAGGACAATCCACTAATCTTAGAACTACAGATATTTGGAGGTCTTAAGAAATAGTTTCTTTAAAAATATCTATTTTTAAACTAGCAATTGTTGTTGAAACTTCGATAAAAAAAGCAATAAATCATTCAATGTTTAATTTTCTAGATTGTTTGCAATAAATATTAAATATAGTTTAAAAGGTCATTGCTTCCATAAAGAAACACTATTTAAGCTAACAATTGTGAAAACACGGTGCTTAAGAAATATTTTATAAAATTAGCTGAGGGATATTTTTTTTCTTGTTGCAGGAGATATTTTTAACGGATATGAGATAATTTTATATCACTGATTTGAAATCTGTAATCAGTTTCTCACTACAAGCTACAGTCTTAACGCAATATGATCATATAAACGAAGTCAGAGTTTTAAAATTTTACCCCTTTCTCTGGTATGTAGGGCATGGAAGTATGAAGGTCGAAGTAATACATTTCAATAAATAAAAAACATAGTTCAAAAGATCACTGCTTTCATAAAGAAACACTATTTTAGTCAACAATTTTAAAAATACGGTGCATAACAAAAATTCAATAAAATTAGCTGATGACCATTTTTTCTCTTGGTGCATGAGATTTTCTACCAGACATTAGATACTTTTGCATCACTGATTTAAAATCTGCAATCAGTTTCTCACTGCAAGCTACAGTTCTTACGCATTTTGATCCTATAAACGAACCCATATTATTCAAAATTTACCCTCTTCTCTTATATGTAGGGCATGGTAGTATGATGTACTATATATTTCGGTTTATGATGCGATAAGTTAAGTAATATCTGCGTTAAGTCATATACTTTTTGTCTTAAGTGTTATTTTCAATGAAGCAGACATGCGTGTATATAAACCTATCTTAGAAACTGCTACATTCAGACAAAAACTGGAAAAAAAAAATAAAAATACCATTTCGAAAAAAAAATCTGTAGCTGTCTGAACAAAACTAATTTCAGAAGTGAAATCCTCACATCCGAATGAGGTAACATAAATTTCAAAAATGCAACAAAAATTTGTTCCCTAGTGCATTGATTAACTTTTTTTATAACAACTACATACCTGCCAACTCTTATGTTCTTTTAAGATACATTTTACAAGAGGTAGTAAAATGCAAATTGAAGTGATATTGCAAGTAGACGTTGAATTCCCATTTGGCTAACACTTACAATGCAATAAAATACCGATTACCTATTTCAGCTTGATTTTCTTGAGTACAAAGCCCGTATGGCTATCTGCTCATTCCTCTAAATTGTTTATATAAGGAGGTAAGAATAGGGGGTGAGATAATTTTACGCCAGTGTAAAAATAAGAACATAATTGAAGATACATTAGAGAAAAATTAAAAATAATACAAAGCGCAAAATATTGCAGTCTGGGATAGATTAAAGTAAACACGAAAATTATTTACAAGGGATAAAACGTTTACATATGTGCATAGAGGATTGAGAATACCTAACAATCACGAAAGGATGCTTGTGAAAAGGATGCTCCCCTTGAATCCCTGCATCACTCCCTCGCCTTCCCGCCTCATCACCTCCTACACCAAAAAGCCTCCACACGGTATTTTATAAATAGTCTGCGCAGACTATTTAACGAATGAACAGTTGTGCGCATGATCCCAAATTTTATTTTAAGAGTAAGTGAGGAAAATTTATCATATATATTTGAGAATTGAATTTGTAGTGCTTGACAAGTAAATAAGAGAAAACAATGATATTCATAAATTAAACATATTTTTAGACATATATTTGCTACCACTTGCTAGATTTTTTATTAAATGGCTCTTTCGTAAACTAGTGTTGTTAATTAGTTGAAGTATTTCGATAGAACTCGCTTATGAAGAAGGCTTTAGCTGGACTAAATTTGGCATTATCATTAATCAAATCGAAATTAAAGATATTATTAAAATTGCACTTAGAGCATCGCGTTGCTTCCTTAATAACACTAACTTTAATTTGTTAATTTTGCAGCTTTTAGTGGAAAATTTTTCTAAAATATATAAAATGAAAGGAAAAATTATACTATTAATTTTTATTTTTTCATTAATAAATTTGATCTAGAATGTTTTTGACCACCACTATACGTATAAACAATTTAAAAAATATATATACGACATTAAAGTCGTGCAGGCAAGATTTCAAAAGCAGCCAATAACAAAGCAAGAGGAGTTCACTCTACGAAAGTGACGTTTGGGTGCGACAGAAGTTGAATTTCTGGCCATAGATGGCGCCATTGGAAAAAAAAGAACAATCGCACCCCTTGCCTCGAGGGCCTTCGTCAACGACATGAGTTAATTTTAATTCTTATTGCACTCTCACTTTAAATATTTTATTTTTTTATATTATATCCGTCGTTAAACAGCAGACCCAATTTTGGGCTTACGACTACTAATGTTCAGCTCCGAAACCTTGTAATTTTGAACCAATCTAGAAGACAAGGAAACTCCTTGATCAGTACCCCCAGAGACATTGATTTGTTATGGGAACATGGAGGACTTTGCGACTCGACACATTTAACGTGCATAAGTCACCATTTACTACATGGGGAGTCTTCGACCGGCTTGGATCGAACGCACGAACTCTAGGACATGGGTCCAGTGGTCTACCAACCAGGCTATCCCAGCCCCTCGCTTTAAATATGTATATACTTTTTTCTTAATGAAATACGTGATTTAAACAATAGAAACTNTATATATATATATATATATTCAATGAGCTGCACAATCGGTCTTGCCAATGAGCAGACCTATAGTGCGTTCTCCATAGGTGGTATCCACTCTTTCAGGACCACCACAATGGGTTAGATACCCTTGGTCATGTTAATTTGAACGTCTAATTACTGCCACACTAGATGGCAGCACCGAGACTCTATTTGGATGCTAAAGTGCACTAGGAATTTAATTTTGCCGGAAATGCCAAGAGCCAATAAGGCACTCCAGGGATCTTTTACATGACGCATAATCATCGCTTTAAATATGCGAAGCTAGAATTTCTGAGTTGGTCACGTATGCATACCCTCCAACTGCTACGGAATTTCCGTAGTTTCAGAAATCTTCTTTTCTGACGGTAGCAAAATTAATGTCTTAATATTTAAAAAAAATTAATTTTAGCGTAACTTGTCCACTATTACTTATAAAAGTGCAGGCCATATGGCTAGATTCTTAAGTTCTGATAAAAGTTTTATGAGAGATCCATTTGCTTTAAAAATTTCTACTTTGGTTCGCTACCACTAGAAAGAATTATTTTCAAAATCCTCATAAGTTGGAGGGTATGCGTATGCAATAACTCAAGGAGAGGGATCAACCCCTAAGAATTTGTACAATTCGCATGCCTGCCAACTCATCGCATTTTGAGGAAGAATTTTATATTTAATGTAACAAATTGTCTACATATATATTTGATTCTTGTTTTAACAAATTGAATTTGATATGATTTCAACTACCACTACATTTAAATAATCTAAAACTACATACATTATTCCTGCTATTTATTTTATTGTGTTGATTATGTCGTTGAATGGAAAGTTTCTAGTGACGGGTCCAAATATGAGACCCATGCTGCTTAACACCAGGACTGCTAACTTTTGCGCTTTATGCGCTTTTGCTAACTTTTGCGCTTTTTCCGAACGAGTCATTTAATACAAAATCTAGTTAAAATAGGAAAGTGGTAGCAAATCTATGACTAAAAATTTTCTTTATTTATGAATATTATTGGTTTGCCTCATTCACTTGTCAACCACTACAGATTCAATTCTCAAATATATGTTATAAATTTCTCTCAATTCCTTTAACATACCTGCCAGCTTTTACGCATTTGGCGTAAAATTTTATTTCTATATTTAAAGTGGTAGTAAAATGTATGCTTTCTATATATTCCTGGCATTTATAAACTTAATTTATAATTCTTCTAATCCACCACTAATTTTAAAAAAATTAAGTTTATATATTAAAATGCAATACTGGCGATGAATGATACATAAGCTAGTTCAAATTACACAGTATTTTTCTGCATATAATTGCAATTTATATTCCATTTGACTACCACTGGCGAAAGTCATCCTTGAAAGGATTATAAGTTGGCAGGTATGCTTTTATAAAAGGTTTTGGGTTCATGCGCACAAATGGCTCACTTTTTAAATAGTCTGCGCGGACTACTTATAAAAGACCGTGTGCACATTTTATAAGGCTCAACATAGCTTAACTGTTACTGAGAGGCTTATTACATAATCCTTTTCATTATTTATCGAAGTAGTGGTGAGTCAAAATCCTATAAATCGAATTTACTAAGCCAAGAATCATACATTAAAACATTATCCACAGTCCAGAACAAGTCGGCATCTCTGAAATAAGTTTGTACCTTTTTTCACTTTTGGCGATGAGTATATGATTATAAAGAAAAATTTACTAACGAGATGTCAGCGCCACCTACAATTTGCAAATAACTTGTAGACGAATCTAAAATCGATTAACACGTTGAACGCCGTGTCAGCCATCGGTGGCTTACACTGGTCTTTCCATTTAGGCCGCGTCAACCACCGGTGGCTGACACTGAAATTACATTTAGGCCGCTTCAACCACCGGTGGCTGACACTGAACTTACATTTAGGCTGCGTCTGCCACCACTTGCTGAAACTGACCTTTCACATAGGCCGCAAAAAACAGCTGGCTGACAGCGTATAACATGATATAGAACTATAAAATTTACACTCTTCTATGGAATTGCAGAAAATGTATTCAAAATTTACTTAATTATTGTGATTCTTGGTTTAATAAATTCAATTTAGTGGATTTTTATCCACCACTATTTTAAAACAATTCGTAGGCTTATATAATTCACCACTTTTGTCAGATATGTCAAGATAAACCATCTAAAAAAATAGCAAAATCTGCTTAATATTTGCACATTTAGTTTGTAGTTATGTACCGTGGCCAGATGGGCAAGTCATGTAAAATTAGCGTGGCGTTCAACGTTTAACCCCTTGGGGACGGGTGATTCAGAAAAGCATTCGTACAAAATCAGAATCAAGTTGCAATTAAATAAAAAACGGTAACTTAAATGTAGTCGTTACTAATTTGACAGACTGACTTTGCTTTTATTTTAATTATTGTTAGTTTAATCATATATATAATCAATGTTAATTCAAAGTATAACTAAATAGTTTTATTTTGAACAAAGTAATGGTGAATTAAATAAATCAAAAAATTATAACTCCGCCCACAAATAAACTGCTAAAGAAATACTTTGATTACCAGTTTTATCTTCTTACCCTGATTGATACGGTTTTTTGCTGTCACGTATTTGTGACAGTCGGCGCGAAAGGGTTAATAAAACCTTTAAATTAAAAATATTATTTTATAACTAAGAAATATATTTTAACTGTCCCTATAAACATTTTAAAAAATAATTCTAATAGCTGTATGCATATTTATTTCATGTAAATACAATTCAGAAATTTGAATTCCAGAAAGAGGAACCAGTTTTAAATGATCATTTTATTATAAATAAGTAAATTTTTCAACTAGACAAAAACCTAGTTTCCGCTTTTATGATAAAAGCTAATTAGATGCGTGAAATTTATCTGATTTTCACGCCTTTTCTTATGAGTACAACTGAAGATTTTAAGGATGACTCATCTTATATGATATTTAAACCCTGAAAACATTTCTTGTATAATCCGTTTAGAAATATAAGAATATTTGGCGCTCCTAC
The DNA here is from genome assembly GCF_043381705.1 of Parasteatoda tepidariorum. NCBI lineage: Eukaryota > Metazoa > Arthropoda > Arachnida > Araneae > Theridiidae > Parasteatoda > Parasteatoda tepidariorum. The sequence goes on along the minus strand of NC_092215.1, from coordinate 33,618,516 downwards.
ATTTGTTTGAAATCAATAAGGAAACAATTTGTTTTCTACGGTTGTTATTTTAATGGCAAAGAAACAGCAATCCAACTATTGTAATGATAATTCGTGTAATATGATAACGTCATAAATTTGAAGTTGCTATTATATTTTTATTAAGCTGAATTCTAAAGCTTTGGTGTCAGGTGTTTTAATGTTTAAAATATGAGTTATTTTTCAATAAATTTTAAGTGATGCGATTTACTAGCTTGATATACTAGATTTTTTTTTGCACTATTCTTTATATTTTGTTGCGTAGATTTATGTCAATTAGAAATTTATATTTTGTTGGAATGTTGTTTTAAAATAATTCTGAGCTCTTGTGTTTCAAAAGAACTCCAAACAGTCAGTTGACAGCTCACGAAATTTTTCATGCTTCATTTTCTACCATAAAATATAAATACAGACCTATGAGATTTGGTGAAAAATTTTACAATTCAACATTTCTTAGCTAGTCCACAATGTTCTAATGCATAGTTGAATGTATAAAAATTAATATTATTGTAATAACATTGTTTATTTAACTAAAACTAATTTACTTCCTGGTATAATTTTCAATAAATTCATTCATTAACCCTTTTGAAGGCCGTGGTAAGTATACTTACCGCCACGTTTTACCACTTTTAATTTAGGTTTCCATTTTCAATAACTTAGCTTTCTTGAAGTGAGTTTGAATAAAATTGGTAACCATTTGTCACTTTTAAAAAACGTATAAAAGTTATAAAATACATAATTCCTTTTGAAGTTTATAGCTTTTAAGGAATTTATTTTATAAATAAAGAAAAATAAAAGTCAGTAAGTTCCCAATAGGTCATGTTAAATATATTTACCACCAAAAAAATGGCATTTTAATAAACTAAATGAGTTTTTTTTTATATATATATCAATTACTGTTCTTAAAACAATTTCAATTCCAAAAATACTTTAATTTACCTTTACTAGAAATAAAGGGCCCGTTAAAGGGTTAAATGAGTTATTCTATAATCATCTATTTGGAAAAGTTATTTTCTTTACATTTATCAAAACTTTTTAAACATCATGTTTAAGAAACCATTTTTACTTAAAAAAATGAATAAATGTATATATATTTTTCTTTTTTACCACTGTTCAGTTATAGGAAAAGAATTTTAAATACATTTCTAAACAAAACTTTAACATTAAAGATACATCAATGCGCAAATCTTGCAAGAACTATATTTGACAAAAATATCAGTATATTATTATAAATGTTATTTTTAATACCACTTGCCAAATTTACAATCACGCCTAATTGGTGAAACCAAGCGAATTTAAGGAAGAGAGTGAGTTTGTTTTTCAGCAGCGTTATATATGGCCGAGAATATGACTTAAACTACACACACACGCGCGTCACAACCCGTTTTAAAAGGTGAACCCATTCATATATCCATTCATTCATTCATAGATCGTAATTGTAACCTGAACCAGAGAATGATCAATTTCCAATTCTGTACTCCCAGAGGTATTAATTTGTTATGGGAACTTGGCGAACTTTTTGACCAGACACATTTAACGTGCACTAGTTACCATTTACTACACGGGGAGTCTTCAGCCGGCTGGGATCGCACTCACGACCTCTCGGACATAGGCCCAAACCCCTACCCACCAGGTTATCCTGGCCCTGATTATTATATATGCATACAATTATTATTCCTTATATAATCATTTTACTCTTTGAATATTAAACAAATAATTAAAAGACAAGTATTAGATATGAGGTGTTTTAAAAACTTAAAAGGGCACATTTCTAAAAGAGAGCAGCTTGTTCTTCTTAGATATAGCGGCCGTTGTGAAAAACATGACAATCCCGAAAAATAGTCAGAAATAAATAAATAATAATAATAAAATAAATAAATAACTGCAATTCTAAATTTGAACAACTTAATTTCCCATAAAAATTCTACTGGGATGAAAATGCGATCAATTGTATAAAAATTGGTTGATTAATTGGTTATGTGAACTTAACATCAACTTTTTAAATTGATCCATTGTATTTCCTAAAGTGAAAAATGTCACAAATCTATCTTCAACATAAAGTCAGCTGTCTGCGCTTCGCAAAGCTAACTTGCTTGTAATATAGAGTATTCAACCTTTGCCAAATTGTCAAACGTTTGCACTCAGTTTCGGGTTCAAATCCTGTCAACATACATCATACATTCTCAGTAGGAGGCCAACCAAGAAATGGATAGGTAAGAACGTTCTTCTTTATTTCGAATTTTCAACAGATGTCTTCTTTTTGACAGTGCGCGATTTTCTTGGTCTTATTTATTTTATAATTTTTTTTTTCAAGTGAACTAACAAAATTTAAAAACTATTCACATTATTAAACTTTTTTGCATTCTTTATAGTTGGCAATCGAAGTTTTAAACTTCACTTTTTTCAGTCACGTCTGCTAAATTATGTCAGAAATGTCCACAGAACTCTGTCGGACATTTTGACACTAGTAAGCATCGTGTTTTAACCACTTTTGCGTAATTGTGTCAGAATATCCATTTTGAAACATTAAATATTTTTAAAGCATAACAATGCCATTCAACTGCATTGGCAGTCATGAACTCGTGTGATTTATTTAAAATATTAACTAGTTATAGTTCCAGAGGCTATAGTTGCCCTGATAAATCAGGACAGAGCATTATTAAAAGTAGTAAAAAAGTTGCTTCATGATTTGTCTGCAGATGAGACAATTGATATATCCGGGACAACCACAAATAATAAAAATTAAAAAAACGCATGTACAGGAAATAGTCTACCTTGTTTTTGTTTTTAAAGAAAACTAGCCGCTAATTTGCGAAAGTCAAAGCAAATCTCTTTTTTAAAATCAAATTTGTATTTTAAAAAAGAGGTCCTGATTTACCAGGACAGAACAATCCCTGTAGTTAGCGGTATAGATATACTGTGAATTACGGATTTCATACTGCAGGATTTTTGCAGGATTATTACGGATACCTTACAACAAGGCGCGATTTCGACTTTTTGCAAGTAGTAAATTGCTAGTGGAAAAAAAAACCTGATAGTTACAGAAAAACTCAGTAGCACAAATTGCTAGTAACTTCTGAGGATCTGAATTTTCGACCGATTTCCCGTCTTTTTTCGCGTAATTTTTCAAATTACGATATTTTTAATACGATGTTATTACGTCACGAAAATTTCAAATTAGAGTTATCACTTCTTGGAGCTCGCGATTAACGACGGTTCCATTGTAAATCCTCATCGTTTTCCGATGATTTTGTTTCGTTTTTCGATGATCTCCACATGTTTCGTTTTCGTTTGTTTCGTTTTTCGAAAACCTCCGACAGTCAATCTAACGGCAAGGGGACTCTAAGCCATGATCCCTGCCACAAATTATTAATTTTCACACTTAAAAATATGAATTTTTTTTATTAATTCAAAATAGTGTAATACTACAAAAAATTAATTTCGTAAAATTCATATTTTTTTGAACTCAAGATTTTAGAAAATAACCAATCGCCAGTGAATTGATTTAAGGTAATAATAACATATCAACAATATCAGCTTTTTTTTTTTTTTTTTAACTAAAACTTTCAAGCAATTTTCGGGAGAAACATGATATTTTGACTACCGAGGCATGTAACTAAATCTATGTAATTCTAAAACTGACAATTGTCCTATTTTTGAAGTTAAAAAAATGACTTTGAAGTAGAAATGTTATCATTAAACATAAATCAATGATCACTTTATTTTTTGGGGTTTTATAAATTCGTCAACAAAGTTAATTATTATTTTAAACATAATTTGAACGTTTGTTTTCCTTTTGAACGATACATAAGCTAATTTGAATGTATATTTTTCAACACGTTGCATGTCATGGGGGTCACCGGTGACCGACACTGAGTTTGTTCGTAGCTCCACGGAGGTCACCAGTGATCAGCGAAGCCAAGATCATTAGAAACACATAATTCGAGTAAATTTTAAATTTTTTTATATAATTATCGTTACTAAAATGGTTTGAAGAAATAAATGCAATATAGAACACACAAAAGTAGTTTTATTCATATACACAGAGATGCCAACTTGCTCCGGATAGCGAATAAATATTTTCAAGTGATAGTTTATTAATTGTTTAATACATTCAATTTAGAAGATTTTTATCCTCAACTATTTCTAAACAATTCGTAGGCTTATATAATTCACCACTTTTTTCAGATATGTCATGCTAAACCTTTTAAAAAACTAGCAAAATCTGTTTAATATTTGCGAATTCAGTTAGTAGTTTACCATTTGGCCAGACAGGCAAGCCATATAAAATCAGCTTTGCATTTAACGTGTTAATGATCTTTTTATTTATTAAAAGAAAGTTGTATTTGCTCACTTTAGTCCCATATAAAAGAGTTGGTGTGAATGCGTTCTAAAACTAATTAATAAATCTATTGTTACTAGATAATACAAGTAGAAACAAAATGAAGCTCATTTTAACCTGAAAAGTTTTTAGCTAATAGTTAAAATAATATTTTTATTAATTAATGCTAAAACCATTGAGCACACTATCTGCAACTTCTCCCATTTTAACGATATATTTTTTCTTGAGTATTAAAAATGGCAGCAAATATTACGCTACATTGCTTAATTTTTTATATAAAAACTTTCATTTAAAATATGTAAAAACAATATATAAAAACTATATATTACCACGATATATATAAAACCTTTTAATTGTGTGGTGAAATGTTTAAATGATGGCATTATTAAAGAAACTTCGTTTACTTTAACTGTTAGAACACTTACACTTTAAATGTTGCACTAGAAATCTACAACTTCCGCATCGGTAAGAATTCAAATATTGTAGTAGCGTTCCTACACTTCTTAAAAAAGTTTATCAGTGGTAACGAAGATGCGGTAAACTTTGATTATTCAATACATTTGTGAGCACTACTATACATCATTTTGTAAAAATAATGCATGTTTTGGTGAAATGTGGGAACTCTGTTAATATCGGCATGTCCAAAATAACCCCCACAAGTTCCGTGGGGTTGATTGTTTGATTTAACTCATTATTGATGAAGTAAAAAAAAAAAATCAAGGGTAATAATTAAAATACGTAATTAACCAATTTCACCCCAGTTACATCAGCTCATCTTGAAGCCCAGGAATCTTACTTTATTCATTTGAATGCTGATTCCGATGTTAACGACATCAGTTCCACCCTACCTCTCCATAACGCGTGGAAATGCATTTTACTCTGATTTGCCACTCGGTCACTGTGATTTTTCTTGTTTTATTTTTCATCTTTTTTCTATCCCGCAGTGGACTGACTGTAAAGACCCAGATGACCAGGGGAACACTGAAATCAAGCATCAGTGACTACGGTCACTAAGCGGGTGGGTGTCCACTTTAATCAGCCTGCGTAGAGACCAAGGGTGCTCGGTAACAATTCTCTGTTTTCCTCATATTTGTTTATTTTTTTAGTTGCTTATTTTTTCAATCAGGTAACGTAATTAACATATTATAGTCTAAAATAATAATTAAAGGGCGAATTAAGAATTTGCTCTTTCACCATAAAAACCTAGTTTTTTAATTTGCAAATTTTATCTTAATTGTTTATCAGCATCAAAAAATTTTTAAAAAAAATTCAATTACTGTTAACCCTTAGCACTTCGATATCGCCTCTGATCATCACTTCCCACAACAGAAAGCCTCAACACGGGATTTTATAAGTAGTCTGCGCAGATTATTTAAAAAGTGAACCAGTTGTGCGCATGAACCCAAAATCTATTTAAAAAGTAATTGAGAGAAATTTATTACATATATTTGAGAATTGAATCTGTAGTGGTTGACAAGTAAATAAGACAAACAAATCATATTCATAAATTAAACAAATTTTTCGACATATATTTGATACCACTTTCTGTTTTCTAATAGATTTTCTATTAATTGGCTCTTTCGTAAACTGATTTACTTTCATAGTGGTCTAATCGGACTACCTATAAGAAACAGTGTGGAGGCTTTCAGTTATAGGAGGCGTTGCTCTGATGCGCCTTCAACAGTCACCACTCTAAAATTATAAATTTGTATACTCTAATAATTAGTTACCACATAATTTTAAGAATTTAAAAAAATGTATAAAAAATACTGTATTATGTATTTTAAATGATTTAGTACTTATATTAATTCAAACAGTATTTTAAAGTACTCGGAGTGCAAAGGGTTAATGAAAGAAAAAATGCAAAGACTTCTTTAATTAAACTTCATTTCTAATTATTTTTTATACAACTTTTGCAAGGACACAAATACTTGAATTTTTAAAAGATTTGAATATAATTCTTCAAAATACGCTAAAATATTTGACACAGAATTTTCTATGGTTGCTCTAGTAAGAAAAATACTGTACCGAGATTGGTAAAAATTCATTTAATAAGCTATTGTGAAAATAATTATATAAAATAACAATTAAAATACCTAATGAATTTCTCTTTTTCGAAAAATTTTAATCACTAATTACAAACTGAATGTTAGCAAAAGTACGTTCTTTACTGAAAAAGTAATAAACTAAAATATCAATTAAAATATCGTATCATTTCGTCTTTTTCAAAGAGTTTTTATCTCTTCTGACAAGGTGAATATTTGTTAGTAAGATTAACTGTTTATTGAAAAAATAATAAATTATAACGTCAATTAAAATACCCTATCATTTCAACTTTTTCAAAAAAAATTTCTCTCTTCTCACATGATAAATATTCTTTAGTAAGATTAACACTTTATTGAAAAAATAATAAACTATAACGTCAACCTAAAAACCTTATCATTTCAACTTTTTCTAAGAATTATAGTATTTTCCTACGAAGTGAATATTTGGAAAAAATGTCAACTTTTTATTGAAACAAAAATTCAATGTGTCAAAAGCTTTTCACAACAAGATAAAAATAAATATGATAAAGAGGTCATTAGGAGGCAATGAATATTGTTTTTAACAAATTATGTCCTTCAAAACTATACACATTGCGTTACGCTTTATCATTGTAAATGCAACTCCAACATATTGAAGGTAAAAAAATGTCAGGTCATGATATTTTAATTTCAAACAATGTATTTCTAGATAACTAAAAGTAGATCATGCAGGCACCCGCATAGAAAAGCTAACCTTAATATGTTTGTAAACCATGAGTAGATTCATCCATAAAAGCATAACTTCCCTGACAGCATATTTATTTTGAATTGTGCAAAAGCAAAAAAAGAGAATTCGTAATTTTGCTTCGAATCACTAAACAAAAAACGATGATTTGGAAAGTCCATGTAAGTATTTTTTTTTCTATCATCCCCTTTATATACTACATCAAGGTTATCAGTTAAATATGTTTACTATCAAATGAAAGAATGTCTTTTTGTTAAATCTCAGTTTTTCAACAGTTTTATTATAAAAATGAAACATATATCTATAATGAAAGGAAATAAAACCAAACCAAAAAATTGCGAACAAAAAATAATTTTTTCTGTGAAAAGTATAAGGCAACTGTATACCTGCTGACTTTTTTGGATTTCATGAAAAATTTTATTTTTATATTTAACCCTTCGAGGCAAAATTTTTATTAAACATATATTTCATACCTTTTTCGGTATTCGTTTTGACTTAGGTCAAAATAAATGAAAAATATTGTATTTAGCATGTCAAAAATTTATGGTAGGGAAATACAGCAGCATAAAACACCAGTGACTTTTTCTGCGTTGAAAGTAAAATCCTACAAACACGACTCACTTTCAAACAATTATTTTTCAAACCTGCAGTTATTCAGATCTTAGGGAAAGAGTTGATCACCATAGAAATTTATTTAAATAATTGATAAATTTTTGAATATGAATGAAAAAAAATTTTCAGAACTACTTTCTGGAGATTTTATATTTTCTTACAAATATATTTCCGATTTTTTTAGCAACTATTAAACAGTTTTTGATAATGAAAAAATACCTAAATACATTTTTACTTGTAATTTGAATGTCAGAAAGAAAACATATAAAAGGAACACCGGTGTCCCATCTGCATCAAAGGGTTAATGTGGTAGCAAATTTTTTCATTCATGCTTGATCCTTGTTTTAACAAGTTTGATTAAACATACTTTTAATTGCCACTTCATTTAAGCTTAAAAATACATAAAGGTGACCAGCTACCTAAGTTACAGCAAAAAGGTAAATTAGGTAGTTGCCTACAATACTTCATTTAAGTTTAAAAATGCATGAAGGTGACCAGTTAGTTAAGTTACAGCAAAAAGGTAAATTAGGTAGTTGCCTACAATATCACTTAATAATTATTTCGACTATCACTGAAATGTCTTTTTTGAAGGGCGTAAAGTATGCAAATATGGTATGGCAGGTATGCAAATATGTCGATAATGATATTTTTAATAAAGATGAATGTAAAAACAGTAGCTCAAGTAAGAAAAGTAATAAGTTATAATCCAGTGAAAAGAATAAGTGCTTAACTTTATATAAAATTTATCGACTTAGCATTATAGCACGGAATTTAACACACGCTGGTAACTATTCCAAAAACAGGACTGCCAACTGAACTGTAATATTGATTGAAATTGATTATTTTTAAAATCACATCAAAGAGATGAATCAATAATTGTGAAAGTACTAAAGTACACCTTACATCAGTGTTTCCCAAACTTATGACTTTTGTGTACCACTAATAAAAAAATTAATGCATTTTTAACTATAAAAAAATTGCACAAAAATTCAAAATCACAACTGGCTGTTGACACCACTGATTATTAACTGTTAAGTCTGCATAAAAATGGTCAACAGAAAAATACGTAATCGTAAATTTTCATGACTAACTTTGTTTTTAAATAAAAAATTTTGAAATTTTCGTTTGTTTCAAAGTATTTCTTAGAAGAACGATTACTCCCTCTAAGCTGTTCCCGTGTAAAACACTGCCTTACATGATTTGTTACTGCATTTGCATAAAATAATAAATAAACGTAAGACGCCTGATTTCATCATCACAATATAAAATTGATAATTGAGTTTCTTTTTCATAAAATGACTGAATTCCCCAAAAAAGGATAAAACAATGAATCGTTTCAATGTCTCTTCTAAGGGTAATTCTTACTATGAGTTTAGATGCAAACAATATTTCTTAGTATGATTTAAAATCTACTATTGTTTAATGTTGTTATTGTTTACTATTATTTTTACCCTAAATTTACTTATTGGAAAAACTCTTACATCTCATAGTTTCTGTAAGATTTTATTTTAACCAACGAATTACTGAATGTATCTCACAATTTCAAAAATAAAAATGACAGACATTTCCAAGAAAATACATTATTTGATTGATGTAACTAATAAATCTCTAAGTCGGAATTTTAAATGATACCTTTTCCAATAATATTAAATGTCGTGAAATCAATTACAGAAATATTAAAAAAGAAGTCTTATTTGAGTTTTCTTTATTTTATTTAAAAAGGTTGATAATCTGTAAGAATTTAAAGACAATACAAAATTATAAAAATTTATTTATAAGTATGTGCGATGAAAAAAAAAATATTATAATTGAAAGGTTTTAGATACTAAAATTAATACTCACATTTCTTCTTAAATTGATTTTTTTTATGCAAGATCTTAACAGTTAACACTGAATAACAGCCGAACATACCGAAACTCTGTATGCTAGAAATTCTTTTTCTTTTTTTTTCAAAAACGATGTCTCGAAAAATTTGAAATGTGGCTTATCATTACACGGTCGAAAGATACGTTTTATAAATGCAAATAAATTAACAAATAATAAAATTATAATTGTTTTTTGCAACTTAGAAAAAATTACCACGTAATTAACCCTGACCGCTACATAAAATTTAATAACTGTTTAAAAAAAATAGTCTTATTTTGGCTGTGAACTTTCAAAGGACAGTCAACGTCAATAGTTGAAGGCATTAACCCCTCCTGGACGGGTGGAATGATAAGGCGCTGCCCCTGACCCGCACGCTCAGAATTTATACGTACTAATACGAGATGTAATACGAAGGCATCAAATTGAGATCCCAGTCCGTATGATTTTGGGCATCACCTCCTACATCAGAAAGCCTCCACACGGTTTTTTTATTATTCTGCGCAGACTATTTAAAAAGTGAACCAGTTGTGTGCTTGAACACAAATTCTATTTTGAAAGTACTTGAGAGAAATTTATCATACATATTGAGTGGTTGAAAAGTAAATAAGACAAACCAATCATATTTATAAATAAAACCAATTTTTAGACATATATTTGCTACCACTTTCACATTTTTACTAGATTTTCTATTAAATGGCTCTGTCGTAAACTGGTTTACCTTCATAGTGGCCAGATCGGACTACTTATAAAAAACCATGTGGAGGCTTTTAGTTATAGGAGGCGTTGTCTTGGGACGCTATAGTCAGAAAGACTCGTTTCACACATGATACCGTAGGCCGTCAAGAGAGACTCTCACGATCACGTATATGTGATCAGTCCTGAAGGGGTTAAGGCTGTATATTTAAATTAATGTAAAAATATATTTAATTACTTAAACTTTCATTTACTTCTAGATGCATTTCATGCTGCTGCTATTATCTCTTACATACGTTTTTTGTGAAGATGAAAGCACTCCGTCAGTTCTAAATTCTGAAATTGAAGAAGAGCAACAATTAGGTCCTGAAGAGGCAGTGAACATAGTTCTTTCTGATAATACCAATGATAATGAACCAATTGATATGCCTAAACCATCTAAAAAACCATCCAGGCATCATTCAAAAAATCGCAATCACGAAATGCTCAAACCTGATAGAAGTGCAGTTTATGATGTTGTGAACGAACCCTGCTTTTCACCTGGCTGTAGAGGTGGTTATGGCCCATTTGATGCAGGACAGGGTGGTTACCGTTGGCAATCGAGAGGAAACCGAATGGTACCTTATCCAAATCAATTTTACGATCCAAGGAGAAGAGGTATGTATCCTCCTTCAGATTATTACCAAGATGGTTATTATGGTTACGGACCAAGAGATCAGGATTATGGGTATGGCTCACGAGGATCGATTGGTTACCAAGGTAGATATGGAAGTGGCTTTGGAGGATATACTCCACAGGCAGGAGGATATTATGGTAATCGTATTTTAGGTTAAAGTACTAAAACGTGATGACTGATAAGTTTTGTGTGAAGAAGGTAAGGCATTCTTCAAGAGATATTCTGCTAAAAATCATCGAAGGGAATACTTGAAAGAGTTCCAGGAACATCCACAAAAGTAAAATAAACTTTTTAATGATCTTGAACTCTTTGTTAATTTGCAGATTTTGAAATGTTTATATTTGAGATTCCAGTATCACTTAAAAATCTATTTAAAAAAAATCTATTTTGAATTTGTTTTTATTTATATTCATTATTACAAAAAAAAGTACTATACTTCAACAATTAAACAATATTATACTCTATATATATGTACCTGAAAAAAAAAATTTACGAAATCATTACATGTAAAAAAATAAAATAAAGTAAATTTTTAAAAAAAAATTTCTTTTTTTATTACATGCACTGTTTACAATCACAATTAATTACATATTAATAATTACAATTTGATTACAATTTTTTAGTTATTTATATTAAGCCTACCTTTTTTCTCAAATTTGCAGTAAAAAAAAACTATATCATAAAATTTATTATTTTTACCAATGTTTGAAAAGCGCCTTACATAATTTGATTTCGTACGATTTTACTAAATTTACAACTTTTACCATTTAAAAACGTAATAAAAATTATGTTTTTTGATTTAAAAAAAAATAGGAATAATACACCTTTTTCATAAGTTTGGAAGATAAGAAAAAAATTGGGAGACACCACTAAAAATAGAATTAGCACCGATGCAATACCAGCACAATGATAGGTAAAAGGCTAAAATAATTCCGGCCAATACGTTTGAGTTTTATAAAGTAATTAGTGATGCATAGTCTCTGTCTTGTTAGATACTAACGGTCTCATAAAAAACATAAAGCATTAACCTCCTTTTATAATCTCTTTATTCTCATAAATCAAACACAAAAATCATAAAAGCTGCTTACAATAAAATAAACACAAAAAATACTAAAAAGAAACCAGATTAAATCTAAAAATAAAATATCCATAAAATTATAAAGGAATTTCCAAAATCACAAAAGGGAAGAAATAAAATAAAGCACAGCAACTACTGACATACTCTGCATCATAAAAGAATATGCCAAGATCACAGTCAGTATTTTACAATATATAACAAGGTAACAAAATATACAGATTAGTTAGATATATACAGAGACAATATCAGAAAATTAAGTTAGTCTCTCTCATTCTAGCTTGCATTCGGAAACATGAATAGTTTAAATGTGTATAGTATGCAAGTTAAATATAAAATTGCTTACTAACAACAATAAAACGCAATAAATAAAATAAAAATAATACTTTTTTTTTTATAAATTATTGAATAGAAACTTTTCTACACTCCTTTTGAATTTCTTTAGAGAAATGAAACATATTTGTAATTTATTTTGCCAGCTATTTTAGAAATAAAAAACATTTAAACTTTATCATATCTTAAAGAGAGACACTAAATGATTTAAATATTTTCATTTTATCTTATTAATTTTTGAATAAATTTGATCAGTTTAGAATTCAGTTTGATGTTTGAAGTATTTTCAAAATTACAAAGTGAAATATAGAGCTGCAGGTAACTGAATTTGATGTTATCAAAATATGTCATAAACAAGGGTTTGAGCCAAATATTGAGACATGGCATCGATAGTTTAAATCTAATAAATTCCAAGAGAATATTTCGTTCAGTTATTTATGATACTTTTAATTGTTAAAGTGCTGAGCCCGCAGAAAAAATCAAACTAAAATTTCCCTGCAAGAATCCTATTTTCTCTAAGAATAAAATGGAGGAATTAAAATTCGATAGTTATTGCCATTTAAGCATTTAATTATTTGGCTCTGTTATTTGGTTATGAGAATTTTTTAAATACCATATTTGCTATCCTGACAATACTGCATATACTGACAAGCTTATCTGACGTCAGTGTTAATTATTATTTATTAAAGATAATACCAATATTATAAAGTTAACATCTATCAATGCATGTAATCAAATATGGCAACATAAAAGAATCAATGCAATATCTTGAAAATAAATAGTTAAAGAACTTATACCCTTTATATTAAAAATTATCATTCATAATAAATCAAACCGTTAAAATGCCTTTATATCAAATCTAAACTATTAATAAAGCTCTAGCACGGCTGGGTGATAAGTTTATAAAGTGATAAGGTTAAAGGAACTTTTAAATAAAGACATTTAATGGTTTTGATTACATTTGACAACTCTATATTTCCTTGTAATCTAAAAGTGATTTTCTTGATCAAACCACAATTCCATCGGGTAAGGGAATTTTAGAGAGATCCAATTTATTCCAAATAAAAAAGTTTAACTGATTTTTTTAATCATCCACTTAGTTTTAATTATAAAAAGAATAAACAGATGTCATTTTAAAATTGAGCTCAATTTTCACCCTTTCATTTTCCAAAGGTCAAATTAACTAATGTCATCCACTATAAAAATACAACATTACAAATATAATCAAAAAGTACAAATATTAAGACAATCTATTAAAACAGAATATAGTACTTATTCAAAGCACAAAAGAAAGTGTAATATTTTTCACTGCAACTAAACTAAAACATTGTTGTCCTACTAGTCATGCAATAAATTATTCTAAGCTACCAACAGCTAGGGAGGAAAATATAAAAACTTTTAAGCTTGGGATTTCTTTACAGTATCATAAAACTTTCATCTTAGAAAAGTTTCATGAGATTACTGACAAAAACATGTTAAATTAGCCTTTAGATTTTAAATAGCTGGTTATTTCCAGTTTGCAATACCATATCTTTCTCTTTTTTTTTTTCAATTGAGGTTAAAAAATTAATATTTTTTATTGCTTCCATTTTTTTTTTTTTTTACATTTTTACGTGGTAGTAAAATAAACAAAACATTTTAGAAGCAACTAGTTTTTTTTTTTCTTTCTTTTAAAGTCTTTTTCCAGCATTTGAGGGCATAATTGGCTGATTATTTGGCATTTTATACATTTAAATCTTTTACATAAAGTGACAGTCAATTCTTTAAGCAAAATTCATTAAACCAAGAATAAAATGCTTATGCATAAAAAAAATCTTTAAGTATTGCTTTATAAGCAATATTTTCTAACATTTTGTCTAATCTGAATAAAATAAAAAAAGATAAAACATGAATGCAAAGTTAAAAAGAATAATTTTTTTTAACATTAAAATTTCAATAAATTTTTTTGTATGTTTGCTTAAAAATTATCTGTAGATATTTTTACTACAGTTTTAAGCACTAACTTCAGTTGTTACATTTTTAAAACTAAAATAGGTAATCACCGGTTTGACACTCGATTTGATATTGGATTTGTATTAACTTCACTGAGCCATAGAAGTCAGTTTTCAGAAAGTCTGTATTTATTATTGACCATCATAGTCAAATACAAATCACAAAAAAAAAAAAAAATTACTATCTACAATTCTATTTATAAATAATAAAAAAAGAAATGAAACATTAAGGATAAACATAAACAATAAAACCTTTGCTGGTATTGTATGAACATTCTCCGCTAATTCCTCATTATACAATTATATGTTTAATATATTATACATGGCTCAACTCATTCTATCATAACTGCTTAGAATTTTATATAAAAAGACTAAAATTGCAAAAAATAATACAGTACAATATAAGAAAATGAAATATTAGAATATGTTGAAAAATATAACCTCTAAGCTCTTTTAGATAGGAATATTATCAATATATAGTTATTGGGTTGAATGAACAAAACAAAAATACTGATAATTCAACTATGCTAATGTAAAATATTAAATGGATGAGCATAGTCATAGTAATATTTTATAGTTTATAAAATAATATACAATATTGAAACATACAATATTGAAACATACAATATTGAAACATACAATATTGAAATTCTTTAAAAAAAAAAACATTAATATCTCTTATGCACCAGAATTAAAATTTCCAAGATAGTGAAATTTTACAATTGAAATATTAAATTTTTCACCATAAGAATTTATCCATAATATTTTAAAGTGGTATAAGTCTATCCTTTTTTCATATTTCATGATACTTAGGGGTCTGTATTTGAATCAATTTATGAAGTAGTAGCGAATGCTAATTATTTGGTTGAACCTATTAAGAAATCATACTCCAAAAATTAATGATCTCAACATAGAATAATCATAGATATCAAAAGAAAATATCTATAATCTTATTTATATCATTTATTTTTCATACCCTTAAATCATTTATTTTACTAAAATGGACTTAAACCACTTTAAAAAATGACTCAATTAGTAAAAACTAAACAAATCCTTTAAATTTATATTATGATTAAAGAAGTAATGTTTAATTTTTTTAGAAAAAAAACCTATAAGTTATAGATGTTAATAAATAATTATATTTTAAGTACTTATATTTTTAAAAAAAATTTCAATTTAAATTGACATATTGAAAATTCATAGTTATTAAAACTGCAACTTTAAAACTCCACTCGGGCATTTTTTCTGGCTGCACTACTGTATACTATTGAGAACAGAAATTGAGTACAAGCACACAAAAGTTGAGAATAAATATCAGCAATTTAAAATAGCTGAATGAAAAATAAATTATATGCACTTATTAAATAGAAAATTAAAAGAGAAAATAATCTAAGAATGGGATACAAAGTAAATAATTCAAATGAAAATATTACAATATAAACGTATCAAAAGATACACCAATTCAATGATTAATCATATTCAAAAGAATATGCAGTATAAATAAAAGTTAAAATGGCAAATATATATTTAAAAAACCAAATATTGAATAGACTACGAACAATAAAAAAGAACATAAATATCCTAAAATAATAAATATATGTATGTTAATATATGTGCTTAACATATATACACCATATATGTTTTTTTTAATAGCTGTTACAAACATCAAAATGTAAGCATTCATAATTTATTTAACAAATGCATAATATAAAAAATAATCTGGCTATTTTTAATAAACTAAAACATCATTTTCAAAAAATCTTGATACATCAATTTTAATTATTACATAAAAATAGAATGTATAATCAAACACTAATTTCGCAACAAAAACAATTTAAATTTTTAAAAGTACGGTGTTAATTATTATTTAATGAAAACGTTTTAAATTTATAGCTCATTTTTAAAATAAATCTCCTTAGAAAAATCACAGTTTGCTTATTTTTGAACTAATTAAAACAATTAAGATTGATTAAACAAATTAAACCAATAATAAATTATTGTTACCCACAAGATCAATAAAATTTCAGCAATGATTTAAATGATTGTAAAAGAACAACACAAGCATAAAATATCTAAAAATTATAATTTCTTAACTCATAAAAATAAATTAGAGATCACTATAGAAAAAAAACATTATAATTAATGGAAGGGGAAAAGATGGAATGGGATAAAGAGTCATTTGGCACGCTTTCAAAAAATGATGTAATGCATCGAATGGTAAAAATTAAAATGATACATTAAAATACAAATCCGCCTAGAATCACTTTTACAAATTATGTAAAACAATAATTATCTTGTAAAAATAAAAACAAGTATTTTAAACTCTATAGCCTAAAAATGGTCTAGAGGAATTTGAAAAAAAATTTCATATAGTCAACAATAAAAATCAAAGTGAATGCATTCAAGTAATAAATTCATCATTTGGTTTATTTTTTTCTAAAGTCAATGTAGAAAAAAAATATGAAGAGTAATGTAGAACAGCTAGAATAAAAAACGAAAACAAAAAAGGAAAACATTCAATTTAACATATAAAGAGCAGTTGTTCAAATGGTTTCTCTAGAAGCTGGATAATTTTGCAAAAAATATATATTAATATAATAGATACATTCGTAAATAAAAATAGATACATTAAAGTTTATTTATTTGAGTAGGACCTTTTAGCTCAAGGCTAATATTAATCAAGAGTTAAAGGTTAAAACACAAAATCAACAGCATGCCTAAACACCACTAACAAAAGCTTTTTCTTTAACACTACATACTCTTAAATAAATAAAATAGATCTCTTATAATAGTAAATGATTAGCACATCATTGAAATGAAAAAAGAACAAATTAATAAAAGAAATAAAATAAATTTGATAAACTATTTGGTCGATGATTCTAGTGAATTCATAAAAGGAACACCTAGCAATTTGTGATTTTTTTAGCTCGCAGCTTACATTTTTTTTTTTACTCTACTAGCTACCAAAACATTTAGTTTTAAAACTCGAAAGAAAAGGCAATATTTTTTGTAACTACGTCTAATAAAACATAATCATATTATGAAATTATAATTTTGAAAAAAAAAAATTCTTGGCATATGGCAAAATCAACCACTTAACTTTCAAATATGAGCGTCAAACAAATATAACAATAAATAAATAAACAATCACAACCTGATTGAATTTGTAAAGAAAAGGATTCATTAATAAATAAAATTTAAAATAAGCATTTGTTATAGCATTTAAGAAAATTTTGGAAAAGGTTTTACGAATATTCAATTTGATATTATCTAACTACAAGCATATTTCACCTATAAACTTTTCCTTCTGAACAAAACAAAACAACAAAAATGGCCAATTGCATTATAAATTCAAACTTAGGTGAAAATTTTATAAGAAAAGTTTCAGTTTAACAACTGGAACTGGAAGGATAAACAAAAAAATTATGCACAAACTTATACCACATTCGATATAAAATAAAAATACTGTTTTTCAAAACTGTAAATCACATTTATATTTTAGGGAGCAGATAGTAAGTGTTTTGAAGGAAAACATCTCCCAATTAAAACTATATCAAACAAAAAAACTAAACACTAAAATTAGTACAGCAGCATACAAAAGGGCCTCACTTAAGACATTTTTAAAAACTTGTCTAAATCTTAAATACCAATGAGCCTTTGGAATAGGAAAATGAAAAAAATGACAAAAGATGGAACAATTTTGCACATAAAGAAAAACAAACTACCAATAATACTATGATAAGCAGTAGTATTCATAAGTTTAACAAATATTTAATTTCTACAACTAAACAAATGAATTTTTAATATATACAATAAATCAAAAAAACATTTTTTAAACATTAAGATATCAGCTTGTTGAATTGCTCTAAAATATCTCAATATTTGACAAATTAAAATATGATTATCAAACTTTACTTTCAGTAAATCATGAAAGACATAAAATAAAAACACTTCAAAACAATTTTCATTTCAACACATAACATGTGTCACAAAAAAAGCAAAAATAATAAACAAATGCATTGCATATTGCAAGCTGGAAATGTTCATAACAATGCATGAAAACAACCAGGCAACCCAGTGTGAATACAAACTTGACAATGGGAAAGTATTAACAACCAAGTATTAGTATCCTCAACTAAACTCTACATAAATATATAAATTGCAACTAAACCAAAATACCAATGTCGTTATAAACTCTTCCTAAAAAAGAAGAGAAAAAAGCTTTGGTTAATCTCTAAATTCAACAAAAGCATTAATGGTTGGGGTTTTTCACACATGAAAACCTATTACTAAAATTAAATACCAGGGTTCATCCCTGTTATTCAGATTGCAACTACCATGTATATTATATGTAAGCTTATTCTTAACTAAGGCAAGGAAAGAAAGATCATTTTCAAATAACCTAAAAGAATAAGGCATAATGGTGACATGAAACAATAGCAGGATATATGAGCAAAGCACATCATAATGGTTTTCTTCTTGTTTTTGATTTGCTTGTCCGTGGAAGTGTTGCATAACTTGAGACCTGATTTTTTTAAAGAAAAAAAATATTAAGACAAACATGTAGGTTCACTCACTTTTTAGAAAAATATGATAAGAAAATAAAATTGATTGATGTTCCATAAAACAAACAAAACTTGATGCATTTTCTATGAACAAGCTTATGCCTTATTTAAAAAAAAAATCAGACTCTTGACTATCTATTTACAAATCTGGAAAAATGGCCTTAACAGTTTAATCCTGAGATAAGTCAATAATTTAAATTTTTTATTGTTTTTACAATTTGCCTACTTCACTATTCCATTTTTAGCTATGCAAATCAAAAATATTTTGCACAAAATATAAAAACTTAACTACCTAATGATAACTTAATACAAAAAAAATTAACAATTAATTAACATCTGTATACTTAATTTTAAAATGATTAAATATATTTTAAATTATAGGGTACAGTAACTTTTACAGCATGATAAACTGCATTGACATAATTTTAAATAAAAAAAATCCTACATTTGAAACAAAACTGTCAAATAGTTATCAGGAAATAACTTTTTATAAAATATCATTGTTTGTAATTTAAAATATATTATTTCAAAAAAAATAATTTATTTGGAAATATTTAAGTGAACTATTACTAATTTTGACATAAATAATAACTTTGTTTAATATGTCTTAAACATTCTTAAATAGAGGGTGTTTCATAAATACTGCCCTTAAATATATATATTTTTAAAATCTCTATATACTTTATAAACCTAAAAAAATCAAAATTAGGAACCACAAAATATTGTAAAAAATTAACAAATTAGAAGGTTGCAGGAGTTTCCAATAACCCCAATGAGATTGCTGCATTAAAGACAAGTTACTGCCATTCATGAGATGTGCTTTCATAATTCTGGTAACACCACTTTAAGAAAAACATAGTAATTTACTCCATTAAAATGGCTGAACAGTACATAGCAGTATAGTTCAATAAGTGTTATATCAATTCTATTTACCCATGCGTTTATACTAAATTGCTCTTGTGATTAAAAAGGATATGCAACATGTGATTAAAAATCGGCCCAAAACTGGTTATTATAGGAATTAAAAAAATTTGTTACATCACTTTGATTACTTTTGTGAGAGAATGAATAATCAGGTTAGGATTTTAAAATAATGCATTCAAATTAATTTTTGGTTTGAAGCAATAAATTTTTTTTCTGCTTGGAATACCATAAATCAAATACCAATTTTCCGATATTTGTGTTTTTGTCGCATCTATCTTAAATCAAATGCACGTCAACACTATCTTAAAATACTTTATCGTGAATCAAAGTCAAAATTACAAAAATATTGTTTTTAAGGAGTAAGGTAGGCAGGTACTTCATTTACGTTGCACTAGAGCTGGACAATGGGCTATTGGCGAAGCTGTGGGAAACATTCTTGAGAATGATCCGCAGACATGACATCATAATTTTGATCCTTTGCTGAGGGGACATTGGTAACAACAAATGGAGAACAGTTGCATCAAATAGATAAAGTTCATCAAAACAGATCAAGAAAGGCTTGGCAGGGAATCAGAGAAATACTACTAAACTAAATTTACTTAGAAAGAATTTTTTCTTATACAATAAACAAATTCTATCCAAATATCATGCTCAAAAAAAAAAATTTTATTTCGAAAAAGTATTAAATAAATAATTAATTTCAAAGCGACAAAAATCATTTAAAAAATGGTCCGCTTTATTTACTGACTCAAGTTAATCAATAAAGAGAACTATTTTTATGTAGAAATCTAAAAAAAAAATTTTCTCGCAAAAATGGGCTAATAAATAGAAATATATAAGTCACATATTAAAATAAATGCATTTACAGTATGAAATACAACAAATAATAAAATAAGGGAGAAAAGATTTAGTCAATATTACTTACCTCCTCATAAGAATTTTGTTTTGAAAGAACTTTGGTCTTAGTCTGAGCACCTCTGACACTCCTAACAGCACGAATGCTTCGCCTAGTGGTAACCCCACTTTGTGGAGAGCTAAAGAACGTTAATAATATTTTTAGCTTTCATTATACAGTAAACTATCTAAGACATTTAAATATTTCAACAAAAAATATTTATTATAAAATGCTTGGTATTTCTTAACTTACCATACACCTTTTTAAATATTTTTATTCTTGTTATAAAAAGTATGAATAAAAAAATTTTACATCAAATTGTCCTTCGTCATTTTAAATCCATAAAGTCAGGATTAAAATATAAAAGCCATAACCAATAATATTATAAGGCATAACTTCAACTATCCGAGGCCGTTGCAAATCATTTTTTGCAAAACATCTTAGTTCTGCAAAGAAGGATCAAAATAAAAAGCAATTAAGCTTTCAAAAAAACTTATGAGCCTCAACAGAAACAAGCATGCTCCTGCTTAACTGATGATCATTCGGACAACTTTTTAAAAACAGTAATGTCAAATATGACTCAAGAATGTGATAAACTTGTAAACAAAAACAGTATAGTGTTCACATTAAGTTCTTGAATATTGTTATTATTTTGCTCTTTAGAATGATATTGCGTTTTTAGAAAGTATTTTGCTGTTTTAGCATGCAGCGTTTCCTATTAAATTCTTGAATGATATTATGATTTAGTTTTCTTCAGAAACTGACACTATTTATTGTTTGTTTTCCTTAATTTTTTTTTCCTTGACCTGCAGCAAGTTAACTTCAGTTAGCTTGCAACAAGCTTAAAGTTGTACTGGTCTATATAGGATTTAAGTAATCATCAAGGACTTCATATAGTTCTGTTTTATCTTGTAATTAAATTATATAAATATGCTTTCACAACAATAAAAACTTTTCAAAGATAAACTTGTCATATTGAAATTTAATTTGTGCCATGTTTTACTATATATATCATAGAATTATTTAAAAAAAGGTTATAGTTTTGTAGTCTTACTGGAATTCTAGACTTGGCATCATATTTCAAAAAATAAGGAGAACATTCTTTCTTGAATTTGTAAAAACTATATGAAGTTGCGAGAGAATTGGATTTGATTGAACTACTAAAAATGGTGCATCTTCTGTTGACATGACCTTAATAAATCAAATGCAAGATAAAGTCTTTTTTACTTTTGTTATGATACAGAAGAAAATCGTCTGCACAAAACAATATTTATTATTCTTTCATCAGTTTCTTTAAATACAAACAGAAAGACATATATTTGTTGATTTTTAAGATAGCATTTTTATTGAAATTTATTAGCAAAATAATAAGTTTTATTTGCCTTTTTTAGACTACTTAAGGCAAGCAAAAAGAAGGCCTGGCAATGCCATTTTAAGAGTTGGCGAAGTTAATATACGATCACAGAAGGAATAAATCATCCATTTGGCGCGCACTTGGACGCAAACATGCTCACCCCATAAGAATAATTGTTTGTTTTTTTACTTGCAACAGAGTATAGCCTAGCTAGCATTTCCACTTCCTCTAAAAGTTGCATTTATTCAATTTTTATAAGTTTGTAAAAAATTAACAACTATTTCTAAATCAAACCAAAATATATTTCACAATAACTATGAACCAAAATATCTTTCATAATAGTAAATAATTGATAATATACAATGCGTTTTTTATAGTTTTCCATTACTTCTAGCACTATTCCATGATTCCGAAATTTTTTTCTTATTAAATCTAAGAAACAATATTTAAAAAATCCTGGATAAAAAAAGCACATTCCAATAAATTTATAATTTTGGATCAAACTAAATATTCTATTTTGCTAATTAAATATGGAATCTCATTAAATGTGAGCTTGTTATGCAAGGAGTGGACAAAATAATGGAAACACTTCTATGCAAAAAAAAAATTTCATATTTCTCAAGAAATACTTAAAGAATCATTTTTAAACTTCAAAAGCATTTAGATCATGCGATTTCTTATGCTTGTCAATGAAGTTTAAAGCTTTTTAGAGGTTTGAGGGACCAACAATAAAGTACAAATGGAAAAGTGTTTTTGAACACCTTATGTCCTTATGTACACCTTAAAAATGTAGCAATAAATTTGTAACTTATAACAATTACTTTGGTTATTATATGCAATAATTGCACAAAATTTCATAATAAATATTTATGAATACTTAAATATTTATAAAGTATGGACATTTTTATAAAAAAAAATTTTATTTTATTTTATTTTTTTTTTTTTTTGCTATAACTTCAAAAATATTCGATAAAATTTTTTAAAAATTTTAGAGCAGTTCAAAATTCCAAAACTTTTGCTGAAAACTTTGAAGAAAAATTTTTTTGAAAACTGTGCAATATAATAGCAATTACAGTTGTTCCCTTAGACTGCACATGCACAGAAAAAATTTAACATTTCTTTTTAAAAAAAGTTTGAAGTGAAACGTATTGTACATGAATGAAAAAAATTGGATTTGAATGTCTTAAAAATTTTAAAAGTTTCAAGCAATTTTCTAAGTAGTTTTAGTACTTTTTAAATAAAATTCAAAACTAGAAGGGGTAATAAATGATAATACCTTACAATAAATGTTCATACACCGAAATATGATTGTATAAGGAAAGGAAACATGCAAAAGAAAAGATACTTTTACAAGGGATGATCCCCAATAATGCCAGTGTCATTTTTAATAAATCTTGTTTAATAGTACAAAATAAAATTTGTGGAAAACCCCTTACGATTTTGAGTTTTCTATTGAAAAGTAAAAGAAACTACTTAGAAAATAGTTTGAAACTTAATAAATTTTGCAATTTTTAAATCCAACTTTTTTTTTATTAGTTGCCAAATACAATTCACTGCAAAATTAAGGAAAAAAAAATTTTTTTTCCTGCGCATGCTCAGTATAAAAGAACTATTTAAATTACTCATATCACAAGCAGTTTTAAACAGTTTTTTTCTCAAATTTTAAAGCAATTATTTTTTAATTGCTCCAAAAATTTCGTTTTATTTTATTGAATATTTCTAAAGTTACAGCAAAAAAAATAAGAAAGAAAAAAAATGTAAAACATTTTAAAAACGTCCATAAATATTTAATCTAAGTTTAAAAAATTTTGTGTAATTATTACATATTATGTCCAAAATCATTGTCCCAAGTTACAAATTTATTGCTACATTTTTTGGCACAGGGTGTTTAAAAACACTATTTTCGGTTTGTCAAACCTCTAAAAGCTTTACGCTTCATTGATAAGTATGAGAAATTGAATATCGTACTAAACACTTCTAAATTTATAAAATGATTCTCTCAGTATATATTGAGAAAGATCAAAAAATGTGTTTGTATAGAAGTGCTTCCATTATTTTGTCCAACCCCTGTATGTAGGTTCTACTATAGTAAGAATGATTTTCAAATTCCAAAATGCTTTAAAAAAAACATAACAGATAAAATAAAATAAAAGATATACGATAACCATAATTTAAATAAAAACTTTTATTAGTATTACTCACGTTTGCTCCTTAGATAATTTCTCTTCTTCAGACAACAGTCCTTCCGATAACCAGCGATGTCGCAATGGTTTATTACGTTCATCAGATCCACTGTCAGTCTCATCTGCAACAAATAATCATTGTTATTAGCATATCAAGTTATTTTCATAAAGAGACTCGTCATTAAAACAAAATTTAAAGATATCAAATTCGTGAAGGCACACATTTTTTAAAAATTATTTTTGTGAAAATATTGATTTTGTTGCTTGATTTATGTGAAATTACCCATTTTGCTTCCAGGACAATTGTAATATGTTGATAGATGGTAGTAAAATTGAAATGTTTTTTTATATTAATATTTAGTTAACATTCTTTTGGTTGACTGGTTGTGTCAGTAGTTAATCCAGCTTTATGATTATAATCAACAGTTTAAATGTGTTTAGAAAGCAAAGCCAAAAATTGTAGAAGAATGGAAGTAACAGGTATGATTACATGACTTGCAAATTAAAACCATTTGAAATAATTATTTAAAGTAGTTTTAATTTACAATATTAATATATTGCTAATGTTATAAGATAAAATTGAAGAAATTGTAACAGTATAGTAATAACAGAAATTTAAACATAAAAGTGCATACCTATTAAATTATTATTGACAGTAGAACTAGCAGAAAAATGCTGAGAAGCACCACTTGCATCTTCAACAAGATCACTCATGCTATAACTCTTTCGCAAATGCTGAACCAAAGTTTCTTGGCCCTGAAAATAACAAAAATTGATAATAAAAAACAGTTAACAAAAATTAGCATTATACTTTTATATAAACACTTAATGTAAGTTAGTAAAGTAAAGTTAGTAAGTTAGTTAGTACTCTCAAAATTGCCTTAACAGTAATTCTGAAAATATTGAAATTTATAATGTAACACTAATAAATATAATAAGTTAATGTGCAAATTTCTGTAATCCAGTACACCTTATTTAAATATTAAATGTTGCTGCTACGCTAGTTGCTGTGGTTTTAATAGCTTTTAGAACTGATTGGAAAAAAAACTTCAGGTACTTTCTAATTACCATAACTACTAGATATTTGCATTGATACAATAAATTATTACAATAATTTTACAAGACAACAATTAAATCAATTAGCATAATAAAACAAATAGCAATGTATAAATCAACAGCTAGCTCTACAAATAAAAAAAATAAGTTCGAAAATAAAGTTTTATGAAATTTCTTTTCATATAGTTGAACTCTTCCATGAAACATAATTTTTCAATTCATATGCTTCTTAAAATAATTTCCCAAAACCTAGAAACAGTATGCTAAAACTTCTATATAAAGGATTTATATACATTAAATTGGTGAAAATGTTTATTCTTGATTCAAAACATGCAGGCCCCGCCCTAAGGAATTGAAATTATTAGCCAGTAAATTAGGCAAATAGCAAAAGTATTAGCCAAAGGCCAGTCTTAGCATTTTTTTACGATTAATTTTTTTTCCATTGAAAACTTCAAATCAAATTACAAATTTACTATAAATTGAACATTTTATAAAATGCAAATTCAAATCAAGAGCCATTTTACAGTTAGGGAGAAATAAATGAGCAATGAATGGGATATACGATAAAAAATGTAAATGTTTTATCATCTGTGAGGAAAATGAATAAGAATAGGTTGAGGTTAATTTTTTATAACTTCTCAGACAGGAGCAATAATATAAGAACAAACCTGAAGCAAAATTTGGTGTGTTTCTTTTAGATTTTGACTATCTTTGAAGCATATTTATTTCATTTTAAATAAAATGTTTCATTCAAATCTTATTTTTTTAATAAAAGAAATTTTACTGCCTCACTTATTTTTTACTGCCACAATGTAATCACTGAGAAAACAAAGAATCACTGTAGAAGATAAGTTGTTTGAATCATTTGATACTGCTTTATAGGTTCCTATACAACTCTAAAAGATTTTTTCGAAATTTAAGAGGGGGGGGGGGTTAACACGATCATTGCCAGTCAAGTGCTGGTGGTTACTCTTTATCTATCATTGAAAAGTGGCAATCTATAAAGATAAAATCAAAGTTAAATTTCCTTGTTATAGAAAGCACTTTAGTTTTTAATTTCTACAATAAGTTTATATTAATAAACAATATGTTATTGCCATGAGAAAACATATTTTCTGAAAATATAGTCAGTTGATAATATGCATCAAGCTATCATTTAATTAGCTTTATTGATACAAACTGTATGAAAAATTTTCCTCACATGATACTGCGTGACCAGGCATCGAATGTGTTAATTTGAATTTTACGTTTCTTTTTCATTGTTTGAATAATCTCTCTCATTGCTTAGATAATCTGGATTTAATATAATTCTTATTAGTTATGTGACATATCTTACGAAAATTAATATATTCAGACAAAAAATACAAGATTTGAACCAAAAAAAATTCATATTGACACAATTTTCAGGAGCGAGGGGAATCTATATTTTTCTTGTTGGTAAAAATAAACGTTCACCAATACTTTCTCCAAAAAGTAATTTGTTTTGCCGAAATTTCAATTTTATCTCACTTGGAGAACTGGCAAATACTTAGCCCGGGGCTTGAATATGCCTAGAGAAATTTAACAGAGAGAGTAAATTACATTCAACATTTAATTAAAAACCTAATTTCTAACTAAAAATTTTGAAAGTTAAATGCAAATTTAATTTAACTACACAGTTAAAGCAGAAAAAGTAATATAATTACATGCCCTTTAATTAAATAAACAGTAAAATCAAATACTTTAATACAATATTTAGTAAAAAAGAGAAAGAAAAAAAATTCAATCAGCAAGCATAAAAAATATTGTATTTTGATAAAAACCAATATGCAATCTGACATATTTTCTTATATACTATAAACCTTGCATTTTAATATATTAATCTTGGCAAAAGTATACAGGGTTTCCCAGGATTATTGGGACAAATTTCAAGGGGAGGTAGGGGACATCACAAAGGTTCAGATTTGCATAGCAACCCAGGGTCTGAAACATCTTTGTTCACTGCTAGGTGGTATTGTTTACAAAAGCATTGAAGGAAAAAGACCTGCATTGCCTCCGTACATCATGCATGCATATCTGCCAGCTTAATATATCTAAAAGGTTGCATACTCCTTTACGGGTGATGACAGCTCAAATGACTGCAGCAATGCAAGTCTATTTTCTCCAATACACTTGTGAAGGCTGGGATACCCTGGTCGGTAGGGCACTGGGCCCATATCCAAGAGGTCGTGGGTTCGATCCTCGCCGGCCGAAGACTCCCCGTGTAGTAAATGGTGACTGATGCACGTTAAATCTGTCGAGTCTCAAAGTCCTCTATGTTCCTACAACAAATCAATACCTCTGGGGGTACTGATCCAGGAGTTTCCTTGTCTTCCGGATTGGTTCAAAATTACAAGGCTACGGAGTTGAACGTAAGTAGTCGTAAACCCATGAAATTGGGTCGGCTGTTCAACGACGGTTATAAAATAAAATTAAAATACACTTGTGAACAATAACACCTAGAGGCAAATGAAGATGTTTCAGGCCATGAGTTGGTATGCAAATCTGAATCCTTGAGATGTCCCCTACCTCACCTTAAATTTTGTCTCAATAATCCTCGTGAAGCCTGAACAGTTAAACTTATGTTTATTATTATTTGGGACAGGACTTTTCCCCGATCTTTTACTTCTTTTCAAAAGGATTTAATTTTTTATATATATGTATATATAAAATACAAATAAATTATCAGAAAATTAAAAAAAATAATACCTTTAATGCTGTTTGCATAACAACAGCAGTTGCATAACTTAGTCCTTTGGTCCCAAGCTGTAAAACAGTGTTGTAACCCTGATCACGAGCTTTGGCAATGTAATCATCTATTTCCTGTCGGACAAAAAAAATTATGGAACAAACAAAAAAAATATATAATTCAGGAGATTACTTAATGAAGGTGCATAATATATAAAAACAAAAAAAATAATAGAATTTGCATTACTACTGTATGATACAAAATATAAACTCATGTTTGTGAAAATTGCAACACCATGAAGGACTTACGCGAGTGAGCTGAAATTTTCAGGAAATACAAACTAGAGCATGATATGCAAATGATTAGAATTTCAGACCTGTAGCGCATGCGTATGCTGAGCAGCGCCCTCTGAACGGCGGATGGATACGAATAAATAGACGGCTGTAGCCAAGCGAGTATGGTTATCGGTGGTTAACTGCTAGCGGTAAACGTTAGCTTAGTCGTTACTTATGCCTATTCCATGAAAGAGAGTGAGATTTCAACAACTTACGGAGTTTAAACAGGGGAGAATCATCGGCCTTCGTGAAGCTGGATTATCTCATCATGCAGTAGCCGCTCATGTGCAGCGTAACAGCAGCACAGTGATGCGCGTTTGAAAGCAGTGGATGGACGAGTGTCGGACAACTCGGGAATCCGGGAGTGGACCCTGAAATGTCACGCCAGCTCGCGATGATAGACACATGTTCGGTGTTGCGCTAACGGACCGCACGGCTCTCTCTAGACAACTGGCAGCACGGTGGTCAATAGCTACAGGTGTTTCATTGTGTGCTTTATCAATTCGTAGACATCTGCTGCAGCGTGACTGCGCGCAAAGACTCCTTTATTCAGGATCCCCCTCACGCTAAACCTTCGCCGCCTGCGGCTGCAATGGGCCAGCCAGCATAGGGACTGGCATGCTGATTGGCAGCGTGTCGTGTTTTCTGACGAATCTCGCTGCAATTTGTGGTACCATGATGGCTGCATTCGTGTCAGACGCTATGCCGGTGAACGTCATCTTCCGGAGTGCGTTATCGAACGCCGCAGTGGACGAACACCCGGAGTTATGGTCTGGGGTGCCATAGCATATCATGGAAGATCTCAATTGCTACGAATTGTGGGTAATCTGAACAGCAACCGGTACATCAGTGAAGTTCTACAGCCCCAAGCTGTTCCCTTCCTTCAAGCCTTGCCAGGTGCTGTATTTCAACAGGACAATGCCTGCCCTCATATTGCTAGGACTGTTCAATCCTTCCTTGCATAGCGACAGGTACAACTTCTTCCTTGGCCGGCGTATTCCCCGGATATGTCGCTGATTGAACATGTGTGGGATTTCGTTGGTCGGCGTCTCGCTTGTGATCCTCGTCCTGTTGCTTCTATAGGCGAACTTTGGGTACGCATGCAAACAGTATGGATTTCTCTTCCTCAGACAGACATTCAAAGTTTGCTTGACTCCCTGCCACGTCGTGTAGCACCACTTATTGCGGAGCGTGGTGGCTACACAAAATACTGATTTCGATCTCTTGTTATCGTTGGTTTGCTTTGAAAGTTTAATCATTTATTTGTACTACTACCACTCAACTGTGTATTAAATTTCATTCAATTATGACGATTCCTTCATGGTGTTGCAATTTTCACAAACAGGAGTTTACATATGTATAAGCTATGATAACTCAGAAATTAAAGGTTTAGTTAAGTCCCTCAGAAGTTAAATCCCTAGTCTTTTACAGTCATAGTAAAAAACAAGGGATCAATCCGCACAGGCAACTTAAAGCTTACTCAGCTTCAGATCTATGGGTACCCATTTAGAGGCCATTTGTTTGGAAAGTAAAGGCAGCTTGTAGGCAATGCTGACCACATTATCACAATTTCATATATAACTGTGGAGCAATGACCTCCACGACATTGTCTCAGAACGGGCTGTTATGGGAATGGTTTACTCTTAAAGGTATATGAATATATGTATGGCACAGTGTTTTACCTTAGACAGTAAGTACCTTAAGCCAATGCAAATATTTATGCCACTTAGCGAAGAAAGTTTGTATTCGGAACATGTTGTGACCAATTCAAGTTTTCCAGGCATGTGATGAAGACCTTTTTTTGATTTTCCAGTTACTAAGTAAATTTTTTATTCAATTTAATTTGGTAATAAGATATTATCTACATTTGAAAACAGAAGTAAGGATGAAAATGATTAAAACTTAATTTTCTATACAATGAAATACCAACTTATTAAGAAAAATAACTTCTTAGACTGACAAAATAAAAAAAAATAAAAGCATATAGCGTTTATACCGGTGTATAAGTAGACTTTTTAAAACCTTACAATTTTAATCAGAGAATCGACTTATATACCAATAATAAAGCCAGACATTCCTTGATTCAATAATATTGAGGCATTATGAACAATGAGATAGATATGATTAACTTTGTATCAGTTTACCCTTTTCAAAAACTATTTTTAATATGCTATATACAATATTTTACATTTTTTTCACAGCATATTTTCATTACATATAAAGTTTTTTTTTTTTTTAGAAACAATACTTCAAATTACATTCACAAAAGAAATTAAGAATAAGAAAGATTTAGCTAATTTATTCAAGAGTAGTTCAAAAATGTAAAGAACATCATCAGTGTCTGATTAAAAACATTAGCAACATACCGATCCCATTCTGCAATGGATTTTTTTTCCCTCGTCAATTTTAAATTTTCATATTTGATTTTTTCAACGGCTTATACATCCAACATACCAGAAATTTTTTATCTCATAGGGGTGGACTTATACACTGGGATATACAGTACTTCTACCTTTAAAGCAGTGTTACTATAGTATTTAGGACAGGTCCCAGATATGCGCAACTGGTGTTTCCGAACCCCAGTTTGCACAATTAAATATATTTCCCTATGCAGGGTTGCCACAGAAAAAATGAACAAAATAGTTGCTTTTAGTAGCCTAAAGCATGAAAATAGTAGCCAAAAACTAGGAAAATAGTTGCCTAATAAGAACAAAAATTCATCAAAAATATGGCTAAAATTTTGTTAATGACTTAATTGTCATATACCATCATTTATTCAGTCAAGTTGGTGGCAAATATAATTTTCATATAAATGTTTATATATATATATATATATATATATATATATANCCGCTAAACGGAGGTTTCACTGTATATATATATATATATATATATATATATTGTACAAAGTGATTACACAAACTGAAAATTTGTGCGCATTAAAAAATAATGACTCAAATTTGCAAATCAAAATTTTCAACATATTTTATTTTTTAAGAACAAAAAAATCATTGTCTTTAGAAGCTTCCGCGGGCCACAGATTATCAACCCAATTTATAGTAAAAAAAACATAGGAGTATAGAAAAGTCTCTCAATAGACTCCTTTCCCCAAAAATAGTTGCTTTTTTAACCATTACAGGCAAAAAAAAGTTGCCATAGTCGCCTCATGCCAAAAATAGTTGCATTTTAGTCGCCTACAACCCTGCTATGGCAACCCTGCTATGGATAAAGACAAAACAAAAAAGTACTTGAAACATTCCAATAGAACATTATCTACTATAATGTTAATGAATAATTTGATTTATTCAGCTACTTGAAAACTATATTAAAAATTAGTTTTAAATTAATGAATATTTAACATTAATCAACAATTCAGAAAACAAAAACTCAAAATGAGCATTACCAAGATGTAACATCTAATGGTGCAAAATTGTTCAATAGTTCAAACACCATATTCCAATTTTCCTTACTTTAAAACCCAAAATTTTGAAGTGTATGACGATATTTGTATACAAAAAGATTATATTGACTGAAATATATATATACATAGCTTCTCGCTAAAAATATTCAAGTATTTTGAATTATGATATTCTGTATAAAAAAAATTTAAGAATTAAAATTAGTCCAAAGAACGAGTTTTCTCTACTTATATATTTCCTGAAAAAAATGTAAAATGGTAAAATAAAGTGCTTTAAAAACATTTTTTTTGAATTCTTATTATACTTAGAAAACTATAAAACTCTCAATTCTTATTAGGTTATAGACATTATTCTTATTTAAAAGACAACAGATAACCAAACATTTTCAGTTGAAAGGAATTCTAATAGCGATAATAGCCGAACAGTAAATTAACCCTTAAAGAAATAGAAGTAACATGATATTTTCCCTGTTTGAAAAATTTTAAACAGGGAATAACAATTTATACGGGGATTGACAAAATAAAAAATGAAAGTAGCCGATTGAAATCATATCAACTTTCAACAATTGCATTTTGAAATCATTTCATTACCTTCTCTCGTTTGGTGAGCTGAGGATGGACAAATCGCCTATACAAAACACTTGAGCCTCTTGTAGCTGGTGATAGTAACCAAAGTACAAATAAGATTTTCATTTCATAATAAAATGGAAGCCTACAAAATACACAAAATAGAAAACAATTGCAAATTACCTATACATCAACACAGAAAAATAACTCAAAAGTGTTAAAATTTATACCCTTAATACAATATTGTTTAAAAGTTTTTAAATACTATGTATTAACTAACAAACGTTTATATGACTAAAAAGTAATCTTTATATCTGTACACTTCCAATTATCTAAGGATAATGTCTAAGGATTATAATTTTCAGAGTATATAATATTTGTTGCATGAAATTTTTAGGAACTTTAGCTAGAACAATACAGAAAAATCATGGAGGCAATAAATCAATATATTGTTCAAATGGGAATCATTTATCAATTACATAATTAAATAAAATTTTTATTAAATATGTATATAATATATTTTTTGAAATAATTCATAAAGATTTAATAATTTTAAAAACCTTTAAATGATTGATTTTTACTCAATAGTTCAAATTAGAAAAAAAGAAGTTCTACACCCAATAAACTATCAAAAAAAAAAAAAAAAACTATTAACTTCAAAAATGAATGACACTTAATAAATGAATATTGTGGTTGTTAGAGAAATCTATAAAAGGGTATTATATGTTAGAGAAAAAAAAGAGAGCAGTGTTACTTTATACAAGTGTTACCAGTGAAAGTTAGACTAAAAAAAAACTTAATATATTCCGTACAGAAATAACAAGGTCACTAAGCACATTTTTTCTAAGCATTTTTTAAGAGAAAAGTATTTGTAAAATAGCTTAAATATTTTATAAAATATGCATAAATATTGAAAAATAAAAATAAAAAAGCTAAAAGAACTTACCAAAAAGAAACTAATATGTCTGCAAATGTCTCTACACAAGTGAACAATGCAAATATAATCCAATACATCATCCATTTGACCTACAATTTCATTGAATCAGATATCAAAAGTATTACAAAATAATGATAAATTATTTAAGTTTCTATGCATGCTATAAGCAAACACAAATTTACCAAAATCAAAATATACAGAAAAATAGACAATAACAACAACAACAATTTTTATTTTGACAAAAATCTATGAATCACTGACAACTGACATTTATTTAATGGCTGATATATCTCTGTTGCTATCTAGTAGCTTATAAAAAAAATGTTTTTCTGGTAATCTCATTAAAATTTTACTAGTGATGTATAGCAGATACCAAGATACCTGATCCAATTTGAAATGATGGTACAATATAACAGCATAAGTGCAAAATAGGTAATACTACCTCAAATGTTTATTTACTGCAGTAATTTTATCATTGAAATGTTCATTTAATAATGAAATTTACTGCAATATAATATTTTTCAGACAAGCAAATTATTGTAAATATAGATCAGGGATTTCCAACTTAATGAGGCCGAGGGCCACAATTAAAAACACAAATCAAATGGAGGGCCGCAATTTTATTAAAATTTTATGTAGGACTCTTTTATATTTGAAGGAACGTTAAATATTACTGTCAGATTTTTACCAAGTTGTACAAAGCAAAAGTATTGAATTACAAATTAAAATAAGAAGTAGATTTTTAAAAATATTTAAATGCATATTAAGAAATTTGGGCTACAATAACTTTAATGTGCACCTATGTATTAAACAATTAATGTACAACAAATATCTAATTGTTAAGATATAAAACTTTAAAAAGGTTGGTATTCAAACTTACATAGTTGCAGACAAAATGTTCAATGACAAAACTGATGTTTGTCTGCTGCAACCACCAGAGAATGGATATTTACATTTTAAATTTAAAATTTATAAATGTGAGTGAGTAAATATTTTCTTCCAAAATGAGTGGTTTCAAAAAGTAAAATAGGAGAATTTCTTCCAGAAAATTTCTGACACACATATGCTAAATTATATTCACGAAATACAAAAAAATGAAATGAAAAATAGCAACCAACATACACAATTATTTTTGTATTTGAATAAATATTTTCTTGGATACAAAACCTGAGAAATAATTTTTTTTTGCACCGTTGGTCTGTTAAATTTCACAGAAACGAAGAAATTAGGTTTTTATTAACGAGAAAAGTATTTTAAACCCATACAGATTTTTTACGAAAATTGTCCGCAAAAAAATGACAACTAATATATTTTAGTTCGCGGGCCACAAGAAAAAGCTTCGAGGGCCGGATGCGGCTCCCGGGCAGCCAGTTGGAAACCACTGACATAGATGAAACAAACAGAAAATGATAAATTTAAAAAGAAAAATAATTAGATCCAAATAAGACAAAATACAGCATCTTAGAAAATAACTTTTCACAAAAAATAAAAACATGACAAAAAAAATAGAATCGATACTATTTGCAAAACAAAAAATAAAAATCTGCAAATCAACTTTTCATTATAATATCATACATTATTAGCAGAAGAAGATACACAGTTTGAATATTCTTTTCAATAACCTTTCTCTTTTACTACGAAACAACTTTACAAGACAACATAATACAAAATGTACTCACATATTCTTTCACATTTTTAGTCTTCACAGCTTTATATGATGCATAAGCAGGATAAAGTGTGCCAAATACCAAACTGTAAGAATAAATTAGACAAATATTAAACTATAAAACAACATAGGCAAAAAAATATAACTTAATAAGCAATGCCTTTCAGAAAAGCTATAAGAAGTTCAAACTAAAAAATCTAAAAAGCTGACTAAAAAATCAACAGTTAACTTTTAACACATTTTTTTTATCGTGCTCTTAAATTTAAAAAAATTATAGTATAGTATCAAAGACATCTTTGAATTTTACTGTAAAAATTCTGAAACTGCTTAGTTAAGTATTAAATAAGAACAACTACAACTGTAACAAAAAAACTTTTTTAATGTAATATTTTGTTTGCATCCCACACTTGTCGTTGCATGGTCACTTAAAGTAGTTTAAGAAATAAATTTAATGGTATTCTAATTTTTTACTGTTTTTTCTTACATTTTATAACACTTTTTCCCAAACTGATTTAAATCAAACTAAGTATGTAAGATGAATAATTTGCAAATCATTTAACTTCAGATAGTAATGAAACTAAAAAAAAAAAACTTGTCATTCAATGAAAATTCCGCTATCACCAAAATTGGCATGTACCCCAAACAATTTAGTAACCTAATCATGATATGAAACTCAGCTTCATCAGTGTCATAATGAATAAAGTGGATTCCTATTTCATACCTCTTTAGATGGAACTTTTTAGACATTTATAAAATGAGTTAACTCCTTTTATAAATGTAACAATCCATGATTAGGCAGCACAAGACTGCACAATCCACTATTGTTACATGCAAGGCTTAAATGTGACCTGAGATAACCATCTTTTTTTATAGGTTGCAGTGTAATACTACCAGTCAAAGTAAGTTGTTTATGTCAGCATCAGAATCATTAGATATGAATTTTGTGTTTACTCTATGTAAATTGTTTGCTATCCTAACTTAAATTATTAATATTAAACACCAATATTATTAAATGAGATTCCTGAATCATAAATTAATATGTTTTAAGTTTAAAAAGTGAAAATTCACATACCATTCTGATTATGCTTATACTACCATTATATAACCTTTTTATTATGTCTTTGACTTTTCTTTTATCTATGTATATGCCTTAGTACTTATAAGGAGGATATCTTTCTTAATTAATAATGTTGTTGAACGAAATTCAAGACATTTTCTCAGCTTAGCAAGTTTACACAGCTGAACTCTGGCTAAGAAATCATTAGTTAAAGATAAAAGAGTAATTATGATTGTTTGAACAACTGATTGTAAATGTTTTCATTGAGTACCGAAATATCTTGTTTATCAAATTGCTTCAATTGCATGAAATGCAGACTAATAGATTTCTAATGTCAGAGCTCTGCATAATTTCTTCTGAAATATCACATGAAGAGTGAAAACTTCATTTATAGCCATGCATAATAATTCTGAATGCAGTTATACAAGTACAGCTGCACTTAAATCATACACAACCAGAAAAATAGCTTTACATTTAGAAATTCAGTATCAAACATGTGGAGATACAAGTTCAGTTAGAAAAATGTGATATAACTATAAATATTAAAATAAAGCGTAATGTACAGACTAGAAATGTTTTTTTCTCCATTTACTTGCTTTGAAAAGAGAAAAAAAGTTACTTTGAATAAAACAGTTTAATTTAATTGATAATACAGAAAAAATTTAACTAAATGCTCAACTGAAAGATTTTTGTATCATGATCTGCATCAAAATAATCGGTAAGTCTTGGGAACTTCTATGCAGCAGCTCCGAAGAAAATATTAAAAATACATCACAGAAAGAGACCAACTTGAAAGGGGATATGCCAACTACTATCGCCAAATTTATTACAAACGAGAAAAAAAATTTAAAAAAAACATTTAAAGGTTTGCCCAGGAGGTGGCTACGAGTTATACCATTCAAGTTGGTGCCTTTCTGTGACGTTTTTCATTTCTTTAGTTTCTTGCTGGCCGATGCCCGAAAGTTTCCAAAACTTGGCAGTCATTCTGCCACAGATCACGATAGGGAAATCTTCCCACATTTCAAATTTTTTATTAGTGAGAACTATGTTCTATTACTTCAAGATATTTTTATTGTATAAAGTAAACGATCGATGCTAGACTCAACATTACGCAATACCTATATAAAGATCAAATTAGAAAAGTTTAAGCTTATTGTGTAAACAACAAAGCTTATAGTATAATCTCTTAACAATTAATATTTGAACCACTAATATTTTTCAAGAGATTGAAACGCTATGACGAAATGTATCGAACCATTAAATATACGTCGTATTAAATTTTTTGAAAGCAAAAGTTTAAAGACAAAAGAATGAATGCGAGAAATTAATAAAATATTTTTTATCTATAATGTAATTCAAGCAATTTAAAAATAATGCAAATTTAAAAGTAACGTTTAAGTACAGAGAAACACTAAAAATTAAAGAAACTCATATTCTTACATAACAAGTCTAGAGACAAGAGCAGACGCCATTTAATTTAATATTATGAAAAAAATAAACATTCGGTAATCGAAGAATAGTCGTTAGAATTTATTAATTCGTCCTTAAAGTTCATTCCCTACATAGATCAAATCGACACTCACACACAACGAACATCAAAACAAATAAATAAACATCATGAAGAGTTGAGTGTAAAGAAGAACTCAGGAAGGAAAAAAAGCAGAACAGTCTCCGTAGCCGTAGAATTTAACCCTAAAAGGCCATTTTTGCTGTATGATATAGATGGTGTTTTCTGCACTAGGGAACGCTGCAAGCTCCATACCGCCTATACTTCTTCTGGGTTAGTGGTCCCGTAGTGGACTGATCGCCGAAGTCAAGCATCACTGGCTACGGTCAGTGTGCGGGTGGGTGACCACTTGGATCAGTCTGCGTAGGGACCGAGGGTGTGCGGTATTGGTCCTCGTTAAACTGTGCTACCGTAATGTGCTCGACTTCGCGCGCAGGTCGTCGGGCTACCGAAGCGGGGGTGCCATCCCCTCCGCAGAGGATCAAAATTGTGATGGCATGTCTTCGGATCATCCTTCGGGATGTTTCCCAGACCGTCGCCAATAGCCCATTGTGCAGCTCTAGTGCGACGTAAATTAACAACAACAACAACAACTTCTGGGTTAGTGTTTCCGGTGTATTTTAAAGCCATTTGGATCACAACGTAATCATTGTGTTTCGAGATTTTTGCAAACGTGGTATTTGATTACTTATTACCTGTGTTTACAATGCTAACAATACTTGTGTTTACAATGCTAAAGGTGCTAAGATGGTGTACAGCTTGCAACAAGAACAAACATTAATAAACAAATGGAAAGAGACCAAATCAGGACTGCCAAAAAAGCGAGCTAATGGCCGTTGAAGGAAAATAAGAATCTGATTGATTAATATATTCTCCCTTAAAAAAAAATTCACTAATCAGGTTCTCCCTTTCTCTCAGCTCAGTAGTGATCGGATAAGTACGTGATATCTCTTTGGATGCGATGGAAAAAGGGTGAAATGATATCCATGAGAAAAATTTCTTACTGAAATAGGGCTATAACATTGATCAAATACCTTCACCAAAAACAAAAGAAAGGTTAATATATATGAAAGTTAACAACAAAATAATTAACTTAAACTTATTAATGATAAATTAAAACTGCACACATTAAATGAAGAATATTGAATC
Source organism: Parasteatoda tepidariorum (assembly GCF_043381705.1). NCBI lineage: Eukaryota > Metazoa > Arthropoda > Arachnida > Araneae > Theridiidae > Parasteatoda > Parasteatoda tepidariorum. The sequence continues at coordinate 33,579,821 of NC_092215.1, read as the reverse complement.
ACACATTTGCTTGCCCATTCACAATAAAACCATATATAGATTAAACATCATCAAATCCCATCTTAGTTCCTCTTTTTTTCTTTACAAACCTATCATTTACTTACACTGTTCTCTTAGAATGAGCTGTTAATGGCAGCCACTACTTTTTGCCGCAATTACGCACAAATTCAATTAAATTTTTTAAAAAAATTACCAAGAAGAAAACTGGGTCTCAACGTCAGGCTTGCGGTCATCATAGCCTACTGAATGCTCGAGCTAAAAGGAGATTTGCCAGAGTTGTCCAGTCCAGCAGAAGAGCAACAGCGGGGAATCGATGACCTGTTCGAAACCCTCTGCTGTCAGCCCTGAACAAAAGCAGACGTTTCCAGTTTGAGAAGGAGCATAATAATTAGACAGTAGATGACTGGAAAAGGGTCATGTGTCTGATGAATCGCATTTTTAATCACACCATGAAGATGGCAGGGTTCGGATATGGCGAAAACAGCACTAAATCATAGACCCCCAACTGCATTGCCATAACATTTCAAGCTGGTGAAAGCAATGTTATGGTTTGGGAGATGTTTTCTGGCATTGCATGGGTCTTTTGATTCCTGTGGAACGACGTTTGAAGGGTATTTAAGTGTTATCGTAGATCAAGTACATCCTGTTATGTTAATGGTGTTCCCCACCAAGGACGGATACTTTTAGCAGGGCAATGCTTCTTGTCATAGAGTTCATATAGTCGTCAAATTATTGGAAGAACATGACGGTGACTTTACCTTGCTTCGTTGGCCTACGCAATCACCAGATGTCAATCCAATTGAGAATTTGTGGAATGAGATTAACCGGGGCATCAGATCCAATCTGACGGAATTTAAGAGTGCAGATCATCAGATATGGGGTCAAATTCCTTGTACCATTGTCTCATGGAATCTATGCCTAGAATTCGAGCAGTATTACGGGCTAAAGGTGGTTCAAGAGTGTATTGAGGGATTGGTCATAATAATTTGGCCACTCAGCAAATATATATATATATATANATATATATATATATAATCTATGCAAGGGGTTGGACAAAAATATAGAAAAAATTTCATACTAACTCTATATAAACAATCTTTCTTTTTACAGAAATGTTGTCCTTTTCACCTATGCAAAATCTGCGTCGATCAAAATCCGCAAAAAAAATAAAAAAACTTTTTTTTCAATACCACTGGAGTTCAAAAAAACATTCAAATATAGATATTGCAATCCTGTAGAATGATTTCAGATTTGCTGGTATTAAAGCTAGAGAAAAGGTTATTAAATTCCTTTCCTCATTTTGGTCTATCCAAATTTTGCATGGGTAATAATGACGTTTCTAAAAGCCTCAAGCATGACTTTATGTGTTGTGTCAACAGTTTTGCCATGTAAAATCTTCCAAAACTTTTGTCGTGAAAAGAAAGACTGTTTACATAGAGTTTGTTGTAAAGAAGTGTTTTCATAATTTTGTCTAATCCCTGGAATTTATAACCGTCATTGAACCGCAGACCCAAGGAGAGGAAGACCACGAGAACTTCCCACGTTTAGCCTGACGGCAAAGTGACTGTAACCCATGATCCGTCTACTACTGAGGATATTTCACGTCAGCACTGTGATGGTTGCAAGCCTGATGAGGAATTCGTGTCGACCAGGTATTTTATAACCGACGTTGAAAAGGTGACCCAATGTTTTTTGGCACTACTAATGAACAACTCCGTAGCCTTACAACCTTTTGAAAGTAATCCAGAAGACAAGGGAACTCCAGGATAAAGAATTGGGAGAAATATGCCCTCGTGGAGGACTTTTTGATGGAAATAACCCGCATTTGCGTTACATAGAGAGGAAAACCACAAAATCCTCCCACAGTTAGCCTGATGGCAAGGGAACCCTAACCCATGATCTGTCTACCACTGAGGATATTTTACGTCAGCTCCGTGGTCGGTGCAGGCCGGACCAGTCATCACTGGGATTCGAACCTCATTGGAAGGCGAACGCTCTATCCCCTGAGCCATCGCAGCTCTATAGACCAGATATTTTATTTTATAACCGTAGTTGAACAGCCGACCCAATTTTTGGTTTACGACTACTAATGTTCAACTCTGTAGCCTTGTAACTTTGAACTCAATCCAGAAGACAAGGGAACTCCTGAAACAGTACCCCCCAGAGGTATGATTTGCTATGGGGACATGCAGAACTTTGTGACACGACAGATTTAACGTGCATCAGTCACCATTTACTACACAGAGAGTCTTCGGCCTGTGGGGATCGAGCCAACGAAATCTTGGACATGTGTCCAGGGCCCTACCAAGCAGGCATCGACCAGGTTTTGGTATATTATTTTATAACCGTCATTGAACAGGCGACCCAATTTTGGGTTTACGACTACTAATGTTCAACTCCATAGCCTTGTAATTTTGAACCAATCCAGAAGGCAAGGAAACTTCTGGATCAACACCCCCAGAGGTATAATTTTTTATGGGAACATGGAGGACTTTGTGACTCGACAGATTTAGCGTGCATCAGTCACCATTTACTAAACGGGGAGACTTCAGCCGGAGGGGATCGAACTCACGACCTCTTGGACATGGATTCAATGCACATAAAATCTGTCGGGGTCACAAAGTCCTCTAAGTTCACAAACAAATAAATTCTTTTAGGGGTACTGAATTGAAGATTGTATTCTGGTTCCGGTTAAAACTATGATCTGTCGATGAATAAATAGATGCATGAATGAATCCGTTTGCTAAACCGAGCTGTGATGTGTGTGTGGCTGACGTCGTTCTCTTGGCCATAGATGGCGCCACTGAAAAACAAGAGACACACCCTCTGCTTTAAATTCGCTTGGTTTCACCAAGCAGGCTTGCTGGTTTTGGTAAGTGGCATTAGAAATAACAACATGTATGTATGTATACATATATATACACTGGTCGACAAAATTAAGAGATGGAAGACATTTTCCCAAATATCTCAAAAAATACTGAATATAAATAAATGAAATTTGGTATGGATATAGCTAATTTCATGATAATAAAGTATGCAAAACAAAAATGAAAGTGCCATTCACTGGCAAGAATCCAATGTAGTCTGAACTTAAGGATAAAAGAAGACAATAAAAGTGAGGCTTGTAAAGTGTGTGTTGCCTCTAGTATGCTGTATGGTCACCCCCAACAGACAGACAGCAAGCACAACGAGTATGCATGCTGTTAATAAGGGAGTTAAGGAGGACTTGCGGAAGACCCTCCCATTCTTCCACCAGAGCAATTTATAACTCCAGAATGGTTCTGGGGAGAGGTTGGCGCATCGCAATAGCTCTCCCAAGAGCATCCCAAGCATGTTTAATAGGATTCAAATGAATGGATTGGCTGGCCAATCCATTCGTTGAATATCCTCGCTTTCCAGATACTCATCAACCATGAGAGCCCTATGTGGTCGCGCATTGGCGTCCATAAAAATGAACTCAGGGCTAACAGCGCCCCTGAAAAGACGCACATAGGGCTCTAGGACCTCCTGCCTGTACCTTTGGGCATTCACGGATCCATTGTCAAACACATGGAGCGGTGTGAGAGTATCTTGCATGATCCATGCCCAAACCATGAGTACTCCACCAGCATAATGGTCCCTTTCGATAATGTTGCTGGGATGGTATCGGGTTCCAGGTTCCCCCCATATGAATAACTGTCCAGAAATAGCGTCATAGAAATATGTGAAAATGCTTTCCATCTCTTAATTTTGACCACCAGCGTATATATATATATTGTATATATACATATATACATTTTTTCAAAACATTTAAGTATAAATGCTTTAAAAAAAAATCATTTTTTCTTAGAACTGATAACTTTAAAACAATCATGTTACACAAAACCATTGCAATATTAAACTAAATTTAAACAAAAAGCATATATAACTCATATGTTGCAGGTAATATAATAAAGATTAGTTCTTTTGTATCACATGAAATTTCAGTAGGAGCGCCTAAATGAGTATCGTTTCAAAATAACAAATCTGTTTAAATTTGCGATGAACTTGATTAATATTTAAAATCTCTTAATAAAATGAAAGATGATAATCTGTTGTATATGATTCATAATTTCAAAAAAGCTATTTATTTCTCTAATGATGAAACAAAGAGCATAAGGGAAACTTTCCAAAAAGTGGAACCTAACACTGATCTTTTGTAGGGGACATAAAAGTAACATTATGAGAATATTTGGCTGTATTTAAATTAAAATAAAACTGCATATTAAATAAAATATAAAAATTGACACACTTAATGCAATGAATGTAAAATAAAAAGCAAAACTTAAGGTTGTTGTTCAACTATTAACTATAGTAATATATCCGAAAAAACTAAATTATTTTTAAAAAATTATCTGCCTTAAATAAAGCTATACGAATATAATTATTTTGAAAGGATTCATAAATAGGATTATTATAATTAAATAAAACAAAAATTGGAATATAAAAACAAAGTGAATAAAAATTTCTTTCTCATAATTTAAAAAAGCACCATTTGAAGACCTGTGTTAAGTCATTAAATAATTTAGAAATATACTAGCAATCTAAAAGAAAAAGTAGTTTAAACACTTAAAACTAATTTAAAACGCTTATGCTTTAATTTTTTTCTTTAGATGCATTTACAAAACTAGTTCTTCATTTTTAAAAAAAAAATTGTAATATAGTAATTTTAATATAAATTTGAAAGTAAAAAATCTTGAGTATAAAGTTTGTCAATTAAAACAATGCCATGTTATACATATTTTTAATTTAAAAAAAAACAAACAATAGACCTAACAGACTGTACTGTTTCATTTACTTTCTAAATTAGGAATGCTAAAAATTAAGACAGATGTGATTTAAACACATCTAAGAAAACTAAAGCCAAATGTTCAAAATCTGGATGAACTTTGAAAACATAAACTAAATTTTTCCCCAGAAATTTCAAAGGAAAACGAGCTTCAACTGTTCAAATCAACTTATCTAGCCTCAATATCTTGCAAGTGAGAAGGTTAAAAAAATGCTGCCAAATTAACTATATTTTGATTGACACAATTTGTCTTAAATTATTCCTTTATTCAAAGTCAGCATGTTAGCATTATAAAATTGTTTTTTGTGCACTTAATAATACAATATTATGATTAGCTATTTAATTATTAGTTTATTAATTTTAAGTAAAATTTTTCTCTGAAAATTTTAAATAACTTAAAATTTTGAAATATTTACCAAAATTAACTATGTTTTCAAGTTGTAAAAATGTTTCAAATAACACAAAAAGTTATCAAACAAGATTTTTCAGTTTATTTCACGTCCTTTATATAAACATGCAAAATATTATTGAAAAATTGGAATTAAACAAGAATAAAATACTTCAAGATTATTCAAAATTAAGAGGGAATGCTAACATATGCAATTATAATAAAGCTTGATTTCCCCTTTTAGAATCTGCATGAATAAAAAAACATTGACAAAATTTTGAATAGAAATGTAAAATTAATTTAACATAATGAGATTAATGTTTTCAGGGAATGTATAACTCCTAGATATTCTAGTGGTGCAGTTGGTTAAAGTGTCATTTACACCACTGGAGGAGAGTTGGAGCAATGAGTTTGATCCTTATCACCGCCATATTGTGTATACGCAACAAAGTCCTCTTATTAGTTGCTATGTAGAAGTTTGGAGAGATAGGTACTAGCTCAGATGCTGTCCATGTCCTCTGGCAAATGGTAAAAAATTGAAATGGTGTGAGATTCCAACCATGGCTGTTAAAAGATGGAACTATGAAAAATGGCGCTATATGCTTTGTCATGGTTGGGTGGTGAATGCAAAACTGTTAATGACAAAATAAGCAAAATCATGGTATAATGTAATACAATGACATAAAACATCTGTAAAGTGAAAAAGTTTAATGATGAAATAAATAAAAGACAATTTTACAATATATTTAACAAAAAGTTTGAGTAACAACAAGATGCAATGACAAATAAGCAAACGACAAGATGCACTCTAAATAGGAAGTTATTAGGAACATCACACAACAGTTCTTATACATATCTGGCCATATGATACTTCTCAGTTTTCTGTAATAAAAAAGAAAATTAACATATAAAAGTATGGTAATCATATCGAATATTATGGATTTATATTTATGCCAGTTGCATTTTTACCTGGTATATAACAAAACAATTGTAAATAAAACATATGTCTCAAGATTGTGCAATTTCCCCACACTTTCTTCCTCTCCATTACCATGTTTTAGGCAAATTTTGCTTTATCATCAGTAAGTATATTCCACCTTCTTAGTAAAATATAGGGAAAAAGCAAGATTTGCCAAGATTAGTAAAAACAAGGGAATAAGTGTAGAGAGTGCGTAACCTGAAGACGTTATAATATTCACAACAAATATACACACAACAATTTCAATAGGCTACATTGACTAAAATAGTGAACTTACGGCAACAGTTTGTTCGTAACTCTTTTGATAAAAAAGAAAAAACCTACTCTTTTTTTAAAATTTCTTCAATTACGTTAAGAATTTTTAAGAAGTAGGTAATTTCAATATTTCTTATTAAACTATAAAAATCTTTAGAAGTGATCTAACATAGCCAGTCACAAATTAGAAATGGAAGCTCAACAGTACCAAACTATCAGAAATGAGAGCTCATATGTGTTGTGGAATTGGGTATATGATGATCTACATCACATCTCACCTTACCAGGATGTTATTTTCAGTAATAACGCATTTTTAGGGGAGGTAACTGGTTTTTCTGAAGAAAACCAGCTTTTTAGTGGGAATATTTTAAATTGTTGTGCTCCTTACATAATACAATACCCTATTAAACTAAAAAAAAAAAGATTAATCTCAGACATTTAAAATAACAAACCAGGTCCCATTAAAGTTTGTTTATGAGGGTCTCCCCTCAATTTTTCGTACATTTCACTTTTAATTTTTTTTATTCCTTTTACATTCATTACCTTTTTTCTATTTATGCATATTGAAATTGTGAAGACAACAATTTTTTTTTATTCAGTTCATTATCAAGTAATGACTTGACACAAAATAAAAACACCAACTAAACTGTTTATTTGATGCTACCCTTTCAAGTTCATCACCATATATCTACACTGATTACAACAACTTATCATTTTCTTCAGTCAAAATTAATCAACACGATTCAATTAAATTCAGTATTTTAGTAGCCTGGGCAAAAGCTCTAGTTCTCCAACTCTAAAGCATGATTTTGCAAATGGAAATGTGCATTTTCTTGCTGTAGATAAGCATTTCAAAAGAATGGTAATATGTATAAGAAATAATGTTAACTGATTCATGAAGTAGTTCACTATTACAGTGTTATGTATGTTTATCTTTAACATGATTGTTTGCTTAACATTCTCGTATGCAAGGTAATGCTTAAATGTTAGAAAGCATGGGGAATCGTTCACCCAGTAAATGAAATTGTTACCTTCAATTCACAAATTCATGCAAGTCAACTAAATTTGAAATATTTTACACCTCCTTTGCGCAAGTCTTCCTGAACTTTGGCCCACCAGCATAGAAATTTATCATCTCTAAAACACTGTCAGTTAAAAAGGCTTATTTATAATAAAGGTAAAATAAATGTATGAGTGTAATTCAAGCATAAGTAATGCTTGTATGTTCAATGTTGTAGTACAGAATATTATTCTACATTCAAAAACTTTTGACCCAAAGGAAAAAAGGATATTGTAATATTTAAAGCGGATACTTTAAATTAAAAATTTTCGATTTTGCATATTTTACCCCGAAAAAGTAACAAAAAGGCATTCTAAGCAGCATTGAATAATAATTTCAATATTTTTTCTTTGATTTCTTAAGACATTATTTTCTTCACTAAACATTATTTTCTTTGTAAATCAATTTACATTATTATTAGTTACAAAAATAAAAATTCATAATAAAAAATTATGGGACTATGCATTACTATAAGATTTATGAACAGTTCAATTCATAAATTTACGTAATTTAACTAAATTAAAAAAAAATTATATTTTATTTGCTGAAGTCCTCTTAAAAACTAGACCTACTATCGCAGAAATTCATCATCACTGAAACTCTCAGTTAATTATAAAGATTTACTCATAAAGATAAAATATGTAAGTTATCATTAGGGTGATTAAAAATAAGTAATGCTTGTATGTTCAATATTGCTGTGTAGAATATCATTCTATATTTGAAAGCAAAAACTTTTGAGCCAAAGAAAAAAGACAGTTATTACTTAATTTTGTTTTGCAAAATTTATCACAAAAAGTAATAAAATTGTTTTCTAAGTATTGAAAAACTATTCAAATTAACATCTGTAACTTGATTAAAGGATCCCACACTGCAGATTTATAACTTTTTAATAATTTCAATATTTTTTCTTTGATTTCTTAAGACATTATTTTCTTCACTAAACATTATTTTCTTTGTAAATCAATTTACATTATTATTAGTTACAAAAATAAAAATTCATAATAAAAAATTATGGGACTATGCATTACTATAAGATTTATTGATGTCATAATCTTTTAGAAAATCGAAACTTGTCTTATACATCCCTACTAATATTTTACATCGATATAAAATTTTATTTCATGCATTGAGTACAATAAGATTATTTATAAAAAACATTGAAAATATATTTGCAGAAAAAACTTTTTTTGTGAAAAAAATTGATAATTTTGAGCTTTAAGTTTAAAAAATAAATGAAATTTGACCATCACACATATTACGAAGCTGAAAATATTAAAACTTGTCAAAAAATATTAAAAGTGGGGACTATTTTATGATGAAATATTATGTAACATCAAATTTCACAAAACATTTTATTTTTAAAAATTATTATATTAGCCTAAAATTAAATTTTATTTTGATTACATTATTCTTTCATTTAGAATTTATTACTTTATGTCTACAGTTATAAAAGAAGTACTTTTTTTTTACAGAAAAAAAAATCTTGCAACTTCTGAACTGTTAGTCTTATTGATTTGAATTTAGTCTCTCTCAATCCAACATAAAATATGCCTTAGAAACAATGTTTAATTTGTCTAGATAACAATGTTTCAATAAATCAATTACTGTACTTCTTAAAAATTACATATTTTTTAAGACTTCCCTTACAGCTTCTAAATTATTAGTCCATCTACATTATTTGTGTACTTGCTTTATAACTTCTTAAATTATTAGTTCTATAGTCATTCAATTCAGCATAAAAAATACAATAGAAATAATAACTATTTGATTACATTGCAACCACATAGCAATGTCAGATGTATAAATAAGAATAGGTCAGAAGTGGGACATTTTAAAATAAACAATTCTGCCATCTTCTCAACAATTAGTTCTATTGAACCACATTTTGCTACATTCAATTCGTCATAAAAAATACATACAAAACAATATAACACTTGCCTAGGTAGCAATGCCAAATGCATAAATTGTTACAAGTGAAATATTGTAATTTAGCAGAGGAAGTTCTTATATCTTCTAAACTACAAATTCCATCATCTCGTGTTCGGTCTCAATCGATTTGGTGCATAAAACAACACCAGAAACAAATCTTCATTTGTCTAAACACCAGAATTAAAGTTTTTATAATCTACCGGGATTGTTTTCCACAGAATACTTTGTATGAGTAGTAGTTTTAGAATAGTTCCCTTTTCTATATCACCCCATAAGGGCAAAGTATTGAGTATTTACATCTATGCATTTAAACAAATGAAAGAATGACTCCTGCAAATTCTGCAATGGAATCAGCCTTCTGCAAAGCTGAGTAACTTTATTGATGAGTAACTGTATTGATGGATAAATGCAAATATGCTTTTGACTTTTACTGTAGTCATTCACATCAGTGAAGAAACTAAAGTGAAACAATTGGATAAATTGCAGTTCATTTTGTAGGAGATTAAAATAATGTTATTGGAAATAAGTTTTAGATCATTGAAACCAATCAATAATTATTAGTTAAATAAAGTAAAAGTAAATATGTATTTCTTCTGAAGTTTGGTGTTTCCATGAATCTTTTTAAAATCAAGCTGTTTGGGTTTATTTGTATAAGTATTGAATATGAAGTATTTCATTAAAGTGGAGAAGATCAATTTTTTTCATGAAAAGAGAACAAATTCTACATCAAATTGAGTTTGAGGTCAACTGTTAAGAATTAAACTGTCTGCTCAGCAAAAAATAAATAATAAAAACAAAATAAAATTAAATACAAACCTGTATTTGTTGATGAATATTTATCTGTTGACACAGTGATATGGCTTGAATTAGTGTATTTTTGTAAGTCTGACAAGGACAGTTCACTAGATTTAATCTTTTCTAAAGATTCAGAGCTGCTTTCATCTTTCAGATCCTTCTTTTTAATCAGCGGCAATTTTTGCATCATATCACTGTTTACTTCAGCCACTGAAGCAGATTGTAACGTATCACTCTCACTAATATCACTGGTTTGAGCCACAGCTCGAGAACACATTTCTTGAAGCCATTGTTCTTTGTTTGTGTTATAAAAATTAAAATTCAAAATTTGTTGTTTTTTGAAGTGAAAAGTTTCAATAACAGATTCTTGTGATTTTAAGGACAATAATTTAGCACTGAAATTTTCAGGAAAAACAGTTTGATTTTGAAACTCTTCCCGAGAATCCTCAGATTTGCACATGTCCTTTAGCATCTTGTCAGAAGTTACACTTAAATCACTTTCATGGCTAACTTTAATATCGTCTGCATGCAAATTTGCAAAAAGACTGTTGTTTTGACGCTTTAATCTCATTCTAAGACGATCTTGAGCTCTTTCTTTTTCTTTGAATGCCGGATCTAACCGCTTTACATGCAATCTTGTCTTTTGTTGCTCTCTCTCTCTCTCACGAAACTCTGGATCCCTTCGTTTAGCTTTCATTCTCTCACGTTGACGCTCGCGTTCTTGGGAACGAAATTTAGGGTCCAGTCTTTTCAAACGCATTCTATAACGCCCCTTTTCTCTTTCTGCTTCGCGAAACCCAGGATCTTGACGTTTTAAACGCATCACAGTTCTTTGTCGTACTCTTTCTTGAGAGCGATAGAATGGGTCTTGTCGTCTCTGCTTAGTTTTATACTTATTTCTAGTTTTGTAATCTAGCCTAGAAAATAAAAGTTAAGAAATAAGAAAATATCTCATATAAAGACACTTAAAGCACAATTGTTAAATTTTTTATAAGTATTCACATTTATATGTTTTCTATAAACAAAAAGAACTTCCATGTCTAGCTGTTTACAGACAGAGGAGGACTGGTTCTAAACACATTGGTGGTCAAATAAATAGCATCAAAATAACAAGTAGAACCACTTTATGATTTCTTATACATTATTTAAATGCAAAAGAAAGTCACAATTTAAGAGGGACCATTTCCCATCAAACAGCAGGCAACAGGGCTGTTTCCATAATTGCTAACTTTTATGTGATAGTGAACCATCTGCTGATTTTACAATTTTAAGCACATATTGCTTAAACTTTAAAAAATTAAAGATCGTAAATAAACAGCTATACAATTATCAAAATTATTTTCATTATTTTTTGATCAAAAACGGTCTAACTCAGCATTATTAATCTGTAAATAAAATACTGAAAACATAAATTTTGCTACCACTTTAAATGCAAAAAGCAAATTTAACAAAAATTCAAGAAACTCTGTAATCTGTTACTGTTTCAATATTAAAAAAACCGTTCATAAATAGCAAGTTTCTTTTTGGATAATTTTAGACTGCCTTCTCAAGTTGATTATGGTATTCCACCTAAGTTACTATAAGAAATTTTATAACAATTTTAAGAAGAAAGAGCGTTTGCAGGTAAAATTTTAAAAAATATGTCTGGTACAGTTAGTCAACCCTTAACAAGTAAGTTTAGCCAACCCTATATTTGTTTTGAAATTTTAATTTTATATTTTTACTCCAACAAAATAGCAAAACAATAGATATTTAAAGTTTATGAAGCTTTTTGTGCAGAATTGAGCTATTTGCCAATTTTGTTTCCAGATACACAAAAAGAAACATTGAAAATTAAATTTAAAAAAATTAGTCACAAAAAATTTGAACAGTACAAAAAAGAAACTTTAGAAGATACTAATACACATTTTTAGTAAAAATTAATGAAATTTTAAAATTTGACAGAAATAAAACACAATAAAAATTTTCTTATTCATAGTCTACAGAAAGTTAGATGAACAATTTCAATAAATTACTCCCTATTGGTGAGGGACTGGGGGACATTGGTTTACTGTTTTTCAATCTTTATTAAAGTTAAAAGGTTTAATAGTTAAATTCTATACTAATTTAATTTAAATATTTTTAAAAAAAATTAATGTTATTAAATAAATTTACTAAACTAGATTTGCCTGATAAAAGTTTTCTAAACAAAGAACTCAGTGTGATTTTGAGACATTTTGACTTATGTAAAAAAATTTCATTCTGACCTAATTTTTGTTTAAGTAAAAAAATGTAGTACAAGGTGTCAGTTATTGTGTTATTCAAGAAATGATAGTCTTGATTATGTCAGTTTTTTGTATCCATGTCAAACCTTTTTTCCTGGTTTTAAAAAAACAATCATAAAATTAGTAAATCTCTCATTTTTCACAGCAAATTCTTGAATTTGAAAATAGGATGACAATACAATAACTAAAGCATCTATGTATAAAATTTCTTTCCCAACTGCATAACAAATGTACTTATTCTTCTTTTAATGCACTACAGCCTATTCAGTCAAAAGCTGTTTCAATTAGCTTCTTCCAATGGATCTGTTAAAATGCTACAGTTCACCAACAACTGGCTTTTATGTCTTAAAGTCTGCCTCTACGCAATCAATCCAACTTGTATAAGGTATTTTCTGTTACTCTGGACGCTTACAAAGATGACCGTTTTAACAAGGTTTGAGTTGTCATCATTTAAACAATATGCCTAAATCGTTTGATATGATAGTATTTGACGACTTTGCAACATTAGGATGTTGATAGATTTCATGAATTAACAAAGTATAATTTTTTCTAATTGAGCCAAATATTTTATAAAGAATTCTTCTTTCAAAAATCAAAAATTTATTCTCACATGTCTTTAGTGATGGTCAGCATTTACTATCATACAATATGACAGGTCTAACAAGAGTTATATAAATAGTTATTTTTGTCTTGAAATTTTGTAGTAAAGATTTAATACATTTTTATGCCATTATAGCATCGACTAGCCTTGAATAATCTGTTAATTTCAAGTTTAACATAACTATATTTAGAAATGATAGTATTGAGAAATGTAAACTGATCAACGCTCTTGAAAATATAAAATCCTATTTGCAGTGTGGAGTTATGCGCATTGCTTGCTACAGCCATAAATTTTGTTTATCCTCATTTGTAGCAAGTCCAATATCTCTGGCTCTAGATTCTAGAGAAATGAAAGTCTCCACAGCTGCCTGTTTACTTCTGTGATTAATGTTGATGTCATCAGCATGCACTAATAACTATATAGATTTCTGAAAAAACGGCACCTGTAGTTATAGTTCATTACTTCTAGCTATAGTACAATTTCTAATAGCTTTTTTATGGCTGAGATTGAAAAAGATGCACAAAGAGTATCACCTTGTCTCAATCTTATTTCAGTGTAGAATAGATTTAATACATCAGGTATGATTTAGATGAAAGGTGTGACTATTACATTTAACAGCTTTTTCTAAATTTTGTCTAATAGGATGAATTTGAGAAATAGTAGATTTTCTTGCTGGAAATCCACATTGTCGAACCAATAACAGTAAATGTATACAGTAATAACCTATTACATAGATATGGGAGAATATTTTAAATGCTAGGTTTAAGAGGGTGATACCTCAATAATTGCAGTATTTCAGCATGCTTCCTTTTTTAAAAATGATACGTATGGAACCCTCTTCCCATTCAACAGGTATCTGTTTGATTGTCCAATGATGTTGTTACATGTGACTAGCAGGAATTTCAATCCATAGAGCAGCCCACTCAGGCAGCTCAATGTCTCACAAAGGGACAGTGGACAGAAAAAAGAACTATAATAAACACACACAATATAAACATGAACAAACTAAAAAGATTAATATAAATAAACATGAACAAGAAAAGGATTAACAAAGAAACAAGAAAAAAGAATGGATAGAGTTCAATCAATAATAATTAATTAAACTTCCAGCAGTCCAATGTAATGTGACAATTTCACCAAGTATCAGGGACTCTCTCTCTGAACCTGGGCACATATAAAATTGTTCAGCATTCATGATGCCCATTTCATAGATTTGACAAATATTTGATGGGAGTATACCCATTCTATTCAGATGTTTTGCTAAGTAGTCCTGACCTGACCTTAGTTTAAAGTTTGCAATAACTTTTCTATGGGGTTTGTGGTAACACATTTTCCAGTGATCTTGGATATTGGCTCAGGATTTACCCATTGACATTGCTGCTCAGTCATATTTGAGGATATCTATAATTTTCTCATAAACAAGTCTTTCACACAATTCTAGAGGAATGGCTTTGTTGTCAAAGAGTTCATACTTCAGGCAATGAGTCAGCCTTTTTGTTGCCCTCAATTCCCTCATGCCAAGGGATTCATTGAAAAACAATAATTTTAGTGTGATTTCTCTCGGAGTTCCGTGTTTGCTTTACTTTCAGGGTGGTCTAAGTTTGAGTGTACTAATTTTACAGCAGCTTGGATGACTGCCTTAAAGAAACATTTTTAACATGAGATTTTATAAAGCTAATGATATAGCAAAGATTTCAACATCAAAATTTTATCCAAATACAGAATAACTTTATGGATTGCTTAAGATAATAAATGTACAGCACATAAAATTTGTAACAAATAGGAAATCGTACATTTAGAAAAATTTAAAGAGGGTCCACAATACGTATTTTCATGAATAAACATAAATAATAGAAACATATTTAGGGACTCTTTCATGCAGATTGAAGACCTGATAACTTCTTAAAACCTGAGACCTTTTGTAAACAGGGCACAGAGAATAAGCAAAACAATAATTATTATTAAAAAAAAATAATAAATTTATACCATTCTTTAAATTAAATTTATGCAAGTAACTTTATTGTCTCTAAAAATTAAATTTTTTTCTTCCTTTTATTTAAAAAAAAAAAAAAAACAGATTGAGTGACGGATTTAACATTTATTAAAACATTATACAAAAATTTTTTCCACAAATTCTGATTTTACTTTGACAAAAAACAGAATTAAGCCTGGAATTTTGTTACGTGGCTAAATATTCTCTCATTGTCATATCCTTGTGAGGAATGGTTAATAATGCCAGCTTTAAGTTGGACAACACAGTTGTAGGTATAACTTTACCTGTTACAGACTCAATATTATAGTATATTGATTGTATCAAAAGAAAGGAAAACTTCAGTTCTAAAAAATCTTTGCACTGTAAAGCACAAAATCAAGTTTCTTGAATATCAAGAAACGAGGCTAGTTATTTTTTGCTTTAATTTTTGCAAACGCAAAAAAAAAAAAAAAAAAAAAAAAAAAAAAAAAAAAANGAAAAAAAAAAAAAAAAAAAACTATCAACATACTATAATTGATATGGTGGATGGAGAGTGAGGTTTGTATGCAAACTATGCATGAATCCTCTGATCTATATACTCATTAGGAAAGAGCCTGCGAATATATTTTAGAGGCTTCAAGTCTTGAGATTGGGCATAAAATCCTGAGACTTAGGTCTAAAGCCTGAGAGTTGGCAGGTCTGAGATTCATTTAGTTTCGTTTAAAATAATTAAAACATTCAAAAGTGGTCCACTAATTCCTACTTTCCACAACACATGATTTTAAAAGATACTGTCTCTCGCTTTGTCACAAATCTGATTTATTTTTAATATTTTTTCTGATCAAATATTGAGTCACATGATGAAACTGCTGCTTGATTTTGTGACTCGAACGAAGTTTACATGATTAAATTAAAAAATGTTACTTAAAAACATTATGATTTTATAATAAAACAGAAAGAAGAAAAAAAAACAGATATAGAAAATAAGAGGATAAAAAGAAAATCTGTATTATAAAAAGTATGTATCAAAATGAAATTTTAAAATGCATGCATGTCAGCTTTCATGATTTTTACCTATGATATTTTCAAATGGCAGAAAATTTTATGATTTAACATACTACTCTGGGTTTGAAAATTTAACTTAAAGTTATTAACCACCACAGCATAAAGAATTTAAAAAGCACATATAAGAACCAGAACCCTAAAAATTTTTCCTTATACAGTGGAACGTCGCGTATCCGGAATCGGTGGGACTTCCCGAAGTCCGGATAATAGATTTTTCCGTATAATACACCCCTAAGATAAACAAAGCTTAAAATGATCTAATAAACGATCTGAATCTAAGAAGCAAAAAATAAATAAACGTTATTTTTTGGGCAATAATGTTTTAGTATTTGAATGTGATATTTAATCAATCGAAAACAAAATATTAGAAAAAAAATAATTAGTGCTTAAAATTTAGAAAACGAAAAAAAATTGACAGTAGTAATGAAAATATTAATTTGCTCTATCCGCCATTTTGAACTAGAACGATTCAAGGAAGAAACGGGATTCCCCGTCATTCATTAAGGTGGGTAGGTGGGGGAGAAAAATCCATTCCCTCCTTATTTGTATAGAGAAAATATGTGTAAAGAGATCATTCAAGTTGAGGGCGGGGAAGTTATCAATCAAGCGTTAGGGCGCGGCATGCTGATGGAGTTATCTTTATTTTTTCTTGTGGGACTGAAAGAATCACGTTAGTGGTTGTCAAAACAACGTTAAGGAAGGGCATATTAATTTCGCCTGGCTTAAGAGGGGGAGGATTGTTATCACTTGACAAGTTGAAAAGAAATCTTTTAAAGAAAATACACAGCTATCCTTTACTAAATGAGGTGAATAAAAGAATTGCATTGGAATTCTAAAACGGCCGAAATATGTCTGTTCTTTATTCATTAATAATGTTTAAATATTACTATGCTTTATTTAATCGTTTAAAAAATAATCTGGCGCAATATTACACCTCGAGACATAATTGACCACACTAACTTAGAAAAAATACAGAAAACCATCGTACTTATTGAAAACGACAATCGACGTCACGATTATCGACAC
>NC_092215.1:33446715-33561123 GCF_043381705.1 Parasteatoda tepidariorum | reverse complement strand
TTTTTTTTTTTTTTTTTTTTTTTTTTTTTTTTTTTTTTGGGAGGGGAAGATCAAGAGATGTTTGTTTATTTTGATTGTTAAAAAGTGTCCGGGAAATCGATCCTTCCGGGAAAGGGACGTCCGGATATGGGACGTTACACTGTATGCGTAAAAGCCTAATAAAATTTTTAAAAACTACTAATAACTTTGATGCTTTTACTTTGCTTTTCACTATGATAAGTCTTTAAAAAAATGAAAAAGTCGGCAACTATGAAAATTGGAACAACAATGAATTTAAAAAAAATTAAAATGGAAATATAATAAATGAAGTAAACCAAACATCAAAGTATTGTTTTAAAATCTATTTAAATATGTTTATAAGGAGTTCAACTTAGAAATAAGAAACATACAAATTTATGAAAGTATTTGCTGAAATAAAGGTTTATAACCTTAATTTTAAAACAAAAACAATATTAAAATATGAGGTCTAAAACTTCCACTGATGACAATCAAACTCAGAGATAATCAATACATAAAGTAAAATTGCCTTAGTTACCCCATTGGCTTAGATAATCCTCTGATGTTTAAAAGTCTAAAAGGAGTATTATTATTGTAATACCTCCATTGTTTATCAGTTCTCTACATTCAAATTGTGTCAAATTAATAATTTGCAAAAGGGCAATAAAAATCATAAATTAAAAATGATTAATTGTTCCTAAAACATTTGTACTTAAAATGAGTTTTTATATAGCAAATTTTCTGTATTTCCTGCATTTAATGGACAATTAAAACACAAAGTCATTTTGCTAATTAAAATTAGTGAATAAATTTCTGTGATTTTTATGAATAAAACTTTAATTCTTATTTTGCTTTATGTTATAAATTTTGACAAAGTAAAAAAAAAATTAATTGTTTATCTAAATATTTTCTTTAAAAAATACTTTGTGGGAACATTAAGTAATTTTTTAAAAAATGTTTTAGGTGTTCTCTAAAGTTGGTAAAGTTCAAGTACCATTACTGCCACTGTAGGATGGTACAAAGTTATTTTGAGATGTAATGAAGTATTCAAACTTCTACTCAACAATATTTCAAAGAGAAATACAAATATCCATTTATTATCTATAATATTTACATCATTTCAACACAAAATACATCATACAAGGCCAATTTATCTATTTCTCTTAATAATCGCCACTTTGGTGAATACATTTTTATAGATTCTCTCATAGTTTGTATATCCATATCAAAACAGATCTGTCACATGTCCTTGAAAAAGTATAAATAGTCATTGAAAAGTCGTAATGATAGTTCAACATTCCATTTGCCTATAAAATGCTATCGTGTCATAATATCCCAATTGCAAAACTTACAGCAAGTTTTAAAATGAAACCCTTTGATGAGCTAGCCTCAATATTTGTGTCTGCTTCTAATATACTTTTCAGTTGGTAATAAAAGAGATTTTTGACAGGTTCTTGCAAGAACTCTTTATAGTGTTATAAAAGAGTAAGTTTTGATTAAAATTAAAAATTACAAAATTTTTTATCAATGATACAAGTTTTTATAATACTCACTGAAGCAATGATTTTTCATCATCAGAATGAATATGTGATGCAAATTGTTGGGAAAATGTAGCAGGTATAAATATTTTTTGATCTGATAAGATACTTGAATCACTATGTTCAGACCAGCTTCTAATAACCATTGAAGAATCACAAGTATTTTTATCAGGGATTATAAGAGAGTCTGAACTCATAACAGCTAATTCTGTTTCAGGTCTTTCAGTTTCAGACAACCTACATAAATTTAAAATAAAAACCTATACCCATATCAAAACAGATCTGTCACATGTCCTTGAAAAAGTATAAATAGTCATTGAAAAGTCGTAATGATAGTTCAACATTCCATTTGCCTATAAAATGCTATCGTGTCATAATATCCCAATTTGCAAAACTTACAGCAAGCTTTAAAATGAAACCCTTTGATGAGCTAGCCTCAATATTTGCGTCTGCTTCTAATATACTTTTCAGTTGGTAATAAAAGAGATTTTTGACAGGTTCTTGTAAGAACTCTTTATAGTGTTATAAAAGAGTAAGTTTTGATTAAAATTAAAAATTACAAAATTTTTTATCAATGATACAAGTTTTTATAATACTCACTGAAGCAATGATTTTTCATCATCAGAATGAATATGTGATGCAAATTGTTGGGAAAATGTAGCAGGTATAAATATTTTTTGATCTGATAAGATACTTGAATCACTATGTTCGGACCAGCTTCTAATAACCATTGAAGAATCACAAGTATTTTTATCAGGGATTATAAGAGAGTCTGAACTCATAACAGCTAATTCTGTTTCAGGTCTTTCAGTTTCAGACAACCTACATAAATTTAAAATAAAAACAATGAGACGATAATATTTAAAAAAATTATTGAATTTACGTTTTTCCTCTTGCAAAATAAAATAAAATGCCATCAGATCTTATAAAGTTACATTATATTTTGTAAGAAAATTTGAATTAATCAAAGTATGATTTGTCTTGATCTAATTATTAAGTTAACAAATAACTTAATAATATCAGAGCACACACTTGACAGTTAAAATTTTCAACTAAATTTAAAATGTCATAAATTTGAATTTAAAATGAAAAACTGATTGTTTTATTTTATTTTTAAAGCATGAAAGGCATAGATAAAAATTAAAACTTCTTTCAATTCTTCATAATATTTTTACAAATGTCTTTTAAAATTCTGAATGAGGTTCATAAGTTTTTAATACAAGTATGATAGTTAAAAATTTTTAGTATCAGCATACTAATTAAAAAATTGAAACATTTAATAGCAAAACATTTAATAGTTTATTATTCTATAATGATCATGCTCCAAATAGCAAATAATTGACTTGTAAATTATTTGTTTACAAATAATGTTGGATACTTTCAAAATTTGCATATCAATGTATCAGAAGAGAATTTTCACGGCTCAATTGAAAATTGAAATGTATAAAATTTTTATTAGGATAAAATAAACAAAGCATTCAATACTAAAAAAATGTAGTACTTTAGTTTTTTGCAATATCACCAAGGCTTGAAACTGTCAAGCAATGGATAAATTTGTAGCATTTGTACAGCAATTTGTTACAATAATCATTTACACACTCATGTATAACTCAAGTTTTGCATGAATATAAAAATAAATGGCATGTACAGTTACAAAACAGAGTTTGTACTCCAAAGAAATATTGAGGACTTTTTAAACTTTAGCACATTTAAATTAAATTGTCAAAACACATTTATAATTATTTAATATAATACTTAAATTACTTACAAATTAAATTACATTGACAAAACTTGCAGTTGCTTCATACTGTTCATTTTACAAGGTGTATTTACACTACTAAATCATAATAGATATTTTGATTTAAAAATGAACAAAAAAATTTAAAGCTTAACATTATATTCCTCATGAATACTTAATAAATATAATTTTTTAACAATCAATTGCTCTATTGATCACTATAATTTAGTTTTATACATAATTCTAAATTAATGTCAAACACATGTCAATAAAAAAAATCTATCAATTTTAAACTTTTTGTGATCATTACGGATTTAATTTTAAACAAGAAAAAAAAATCAAAAATACAACTAAAATATATAAAATTAATTTAAATACTTTTAATTATATCATCATTCCTTTATAAGCATTTTGTATCAGGGTGCGTAGCCAAATTATTCAACAAAAAATAAGCACTTTTCAAGCACTGAAAAAATATTTTTAAGCACTTTAAAAAAATAACATAATTAGGCAGGTTTGGAAAGTATTTGACAATCGAAGGTTTTTTCTTGTTTTAATCATCAAGTAAAAAAAAAAAATCCATTTGGCATTGTTTTTGACAATTGTCAAAAATCATAAATTTTTGAATCATGTAAAACGAATGGGGTTTTCATACACTACGGAATGACTATACGCCGAAATAGATTGGTGTAGAATTAATTATGGAAACTTTGAATGTGAACTGTGTCTTTTTGCATAATTCGAAGTGAAAATCAACATAGGAAGAAAAGAAAAACAAAACAACAATAAAGGAAGAAAAGAAAATGGATTTGAGGAAAATTTACTTATGTACAAAACACAGATTCAAGAGCTTTATTTGTCTTGAAGAACAAAGACAAACAAGACCTTGTAACAAAATAAATCTAACACTACAGGAAAAATGAAATTGGGAATAAAATAAAAGGCATATTATTTTTAAAAAAAATTTAATGAAAAAGGTAAAAAAAAAACATTTTATTTTAGATTTCTATAAATATTGAATTTGAGTTTTAAAAGAGGATAAAAGTTTGTGACAAAATATATAAAACCCTTAAGTGTTTTATAAGTTGACATTTGAAGAATAAATTAAATACATTGCCTGACTGTTTAGTTTTATGTTATTAATTTTTACAGCAAATAAGGTAATAAGATTTTAATGATTCCTAAGCAATTAATCATTATTTATATTCTTACAATTAAATCACTATATTAGTGCTTAAAAATGAAGATTTTTATTATTTTTAAATTCCGAAAAATTTGAAAAAGTTCTTACATTTAAATCATTATACTTGTCTTTAAAACCTTTCATACTTACAATGTACAATTTTTGTTATCAGGTTGCTCAAATTTCCAATCACACTGGGTACCAATCGAGACACAATTAAATGATATCAGAGTTGGGTGTTTAGGTTTCTCACTATCTTCCAATAAAAATTCATTATCATCAACCTTTAGCACTGTTTCAATGGGTAAGTATGCAGAAGCCATGGTACCTAATTATCAATAAGGTTTTTTTTTAAAGAATAGTCAAAAGATATTATTACACATTTAATGCATCAATAAAAAAGTGATATAATACAAAATCAAACAATTTTTAGCAAAAAACACCACAAGTTTAGAGTGACATTTAAATGAAAAATTAACCTATAGAACGAGTATGTATTATTAAATTTTCGATTTCCAGAAATATATAAGACCTGATTTGATCTTATAGAAAGTCACTTTGAATATTGGACACAAACAAAACAAAACTTGCATTTTAAATTTTTAACGCTATATATATATTTTATTGGATTAGTGAAAAAATTGCCATATGTTATGTGACTAAGTTAAAAAAATTCTATTCATTAAAACTTATTTTTAATGAATAGGGTAAGAAAGATGCTTGGTTTCAAACCTAACTTAGTAGATTTTCGAAGAAGTATAACAAAAGAAAAAAAATCTCTCAATCAGCTTTTTAAGTCTCTTTCAATTAGTAAAAACCAACAAGCTATAGGAATGCAATTTATCTTACCATATTAACAGTAAACAAAAATATACTAATAGTTAACATGTATATTGCTATTAAAACTAAAAAATAATCCTGTAAGCATTTCAAGGTTTTAGTCTCAATATTTGAAATCAAATATTGGTGACAGAATTTTAAGAATTGTACTTATTTTTGAGAATTGCAAGTGCATCAATAAAATTCATACAGATTATATTCGAACAATTTTAATGCGACAGAATTATTTTCAAATTTAAATTGTGATACAGGAAGGCAAAAGTATAGATAAAAACAATAAAGTTAGTAGCAATGACAGGAGAAAAATCCGGCTATTCTTATGACTTTGGTTTTTGAATGACACTTAAAATATCCAAAATTAGTGCTATTTACTAGGAATGAAGCAAATGAATCCTAACAAAAAATATCAAGAATTAGAAATTTACCTAATTTTTTTTGTTGTTGAAATTTTTTTTTTCTAAAATTATTTCTTATAAAAATGAATCACACAAAAAAATCACACCATTTTTTGAAACATCTACACATACATGGAAATATAACTAATAAGATCATTAAAGAATTTTTTTAACAAAATAGAGCTTTTAATTCAAAGATTTACTTAATGATTGCAAATAATGTGATAATATAGATCAGGATGTATGTTTTCATATAATGTTAATAAATCTGTTTCACTATGTAAATGTATGTTTCTATATCATAATTGAAAAATAATTCATTATTGTAAGCATATATTCTTAATAGTTGTCGTAAGTGGAAACTATGTAACAATTTTGGACAAATTTCTGAAGAAAAAAAAAAAATTAGTTCTTGGATAAGTCTTGAAATTTTTTTGTACCCCTTTTCAAACAATAATGACGTAACAGTTTAACTGCAAGCAGTAGCCACAGTAATGAAATGTATAGGTTGAAAAACATGTTTAGGCATGTTTACTAAAGGGTATAAAATTTGATTCCCATAATTAATATTTTTGTGATAGTTTAAAACTTTAAATTGAGAATTTCTTAAAATTAAAATTTTAAAATTTTACGATGTTAGACTCAATACTAAAAACAATAAAAGCTCTCTTTTTTTTTATGGAAAAACACCTCTAAATATGTTAATCATACAGTGACCATGGATGTGTATTGTGTGAATTTCTCTCGCCTTGTGTATTTACATATATAAATATTAGTGTTAACAGGGTCCGAATTATCTAAACCTCACACAATCTAGAATTCAAACCTGCAATTTCAACTTCATGAATCGATTTGTTTTAAAATTAAAACAAATTTAATAAGAGTAATTGTTTTATCCGAAAATTATTTATCTCTAATTTAAAGGTATTTATTCTGTTTCATTGTTATTTTATTTATTTTTATTCTTTTCGCTGGGAAATTTGAATCCAAACCAAGAATTTTCCCATTGAGTCCGCAAAAGGAATGTATATTTCCTCTGCGGGGGTTGAGAAAGGGATCATTTAGTAAAGTTTTCGCCATGGAAATGCTAAATCTCGCTTGAAAAAGAATATTTTTTAAAAATTCAGACCCAAAAAAATATCTATTTTCAATTACACAAACATTAAGGGAAAAATTATAATCTTAGAAGGGGTTGCGTCTTATTCTCCAAAAACGATAGACCTCCCAAGCCCTCCCGGTCCCGCGGTTCCTGTAATCATAAATAGAGACAAAAATTTATATTTTTAAAAAAATATAAATGTTTTTACACTGCTGATAATAAACAATAACTAAACGATGACAGACAAAAAACTGTAAGTTGAGTAACAAGGAAGGAATTAATTTTATAATTAATATCTCGCGGATTATAAAGAATATTCAAAGGATAAAAAAAATAATTTTTTTCAACACGATTACATTAAGAAATGTTTAAATAGTGTCTACCTGGATTAATAGGAATTGAATTTCACTGCAGACATTTAAAACAAAACTGTGTGAAATCAAAACAAAACAGACATTTTATTAAGTTACGGTTACAAAGCAACTATATAAAAACGGCTACTTAGGATATCGGTATTTATAGACATTAACAGTAAATTTTTCAATAATAATAGTATAAAATTATTTAATTATTAATAAAAATATCAGTTTTTAAAGTCCCTTGCCTACTCTGACGAACCTTTAATTTAATATTCATAATTATTTGTGTAAAAATATGGCAACAAAAATCTTGCCTTCGTCATAAGAATTTGACAACTTTTTGAAAGTGAATATGAAAACAAAAACTAGTGCGGGCAATAAGTATTTCATTCAGTAAATATGGTAACATCTAATTAAAGAATTTTAGTTTGAAAAAGTTTTTATTTGTTTTTGTTTTAAATCAAGCTGTAGAATCGAGAGGATTTTGTTTTTTTCTCTAAGAAACGATCGGCTAAATTTGATTTTGAAAACATTAATCCGGCATGTGATTTATTTGTAGTTAGAAAATATTTTTCGGTTATCACAGTTCATTATTGTTTTTTTTTTTCTCCAGTTTTTATTCTCTTGGTATATAGAAAATGTCTGTTTGTACCATCAGTAAATTACAGGGTTTGTCGTCGTTAAAATCCGCGACTTCTAAATATTTGTTTTCTGGTTTGTACTCTTGTGCACCATCCCATCGTCAGATCTTTAGTGAAGTTGGCAATAATAGAAACTCATCAGACATTGTTCAAAATAGACTTATTAAGCATGTGTGAGTATATATAATTTCGCATTTTTTTAAAATTATATTTTAGACTATGAACAACCTATCCGAATCAAATTTTCAACTATCAATAGTATTTTTGTAGCCTTGTAATTGTAAGCCCAACGTTGAAAACAAGTGAATTCCTGGATCCATTTTGGTGAAATTTATCAGCATATGTAGTTCCGTTTACTTTCTTTTGTTAGAACCTATTGAGGTGCAACTTAAGATTCTGATCACTTCCTGGTTATTGCTAAGCTCAAGGCTGAAATTTCAAATTCTAGCAAGATATAATGAGTATGCTGGGTGACAATACTTGGGGGGGGGGGGTGTTTGAAATATTTTAATAGAGTAATTCTGTATATATATATTTGCTAATACAGTCAAACCTGGATATTTCGAACTTGAAGGGAGAGGAGAAAAAATTCGAGATATCGAAAATTGGAATTATCGAAAATCGCATGTTATCGATGATAGAATAAAGAAAAATGCTCTTTACGTACCTTATTTACTATTCCATATTTATTCTAAAAGCACTTTTTACACTTTCATTTAAAAAAATATTCAATTGTTGTTTGCTTTAAAGATATGTAAGAAAGTTTGTCTATAACACTTTCTAAGTGGACTATAGCTTTATATGTCTCCTCTGATGTATACGGCTGCCTCTCAATAAATCTCCTTACAGTGTCCACTGCAGAAAGTGCTTGTTTGTTAGTAACATTGTGTGGTAAATCTTCGATTTCCTCATATCTTCTTCTGATAGTTCACAAGAAGCTTTCGTTTGAACAATGATATCATTGTCATCCCACTGACCACACGCTGTTACTGCATCGTCTACCTTTACAAAGTCATGAAATTTCCTGTCATCAAGTTTCATGAGTCTGGTCAATCTGTTCCAATCATTTTCGGTGTAGTTTTCAGCAGAATTAACGATATTGATTGTTTGACTAATTTCGTGATCTTTAATGAATCCAGACTTCTTGAAGCCATTCATTATCGTAGAGGAAGACACATCATTCCATGCCTTGTCAGTCATTCTTAAGTTTTTTTTTCTTTGGAATATTTTTTAAAAAAAAATCTACTCTATTTATGGAAAAAAAATTCAAGTTATCGAGGGATTAGAAAAAAAAAATTGTGAAATCAGGTTTTTTTTTTAATATTGAGTGTATAGGAAATTTGAAGGGAATTTTTTTCTTGTTCGAGATATCGAAAAATTCGTGAAATCGAGGTTCGAGTTAGCGAGGTTCAACTGTATAATTTTTTGATCTTGAAATTTTTTTTTTTGGGTGGGGAGTCCCTTTAGTCCCCCTGACATGGAGAAAATCAAGTGGTTTGACTATGAGGGCTTAAAAAAATTAAACAACTCTGCAAAAGTTCTAGTTCAATCCATGTGAGGTGTTAAGGAACCTAGTTGAAACCGAAATTGTGGAAACTAAATGGAATATGTGTATAGAAATTAATTATTAAATTGGTAAAAACATCATTTCTAATATATTATCACCTTCTGTTGTTATTCTGAAAATAAAATATGTCAATAAAAGAGTGAATCGTAAATTCGAAAGTTACTTATTTCAACGTAGAAACCATTTTTTACAAATTTTTACTTAAGTATTCATAGTGTGAGTCTGCACATGAAAATGTACATCATGTTTGTTTATGTATAATAGCTCACAGGAAATTCGTCCAATTAATAAGAAATGTATTCAAGATGTCCACTCTAACCATGTGTATACTATACACCTCCTCTCCCTTATATATATTTTAAGGAGTAATGTAAATAGATTGTCACATTTAAGATTGTCACCGTCCCTCTTCTCTGCTCCCTACTAGTGTTTGATTTACTTAGCTTTATATTTTATAATTATTTAGCTTTCGTAATACGTAAGGTTTCCTTTTTATTAGTTATTGCTCTGGTAAAATTTGTCAAATATTTTGTGACCATGATTAACTGAGCAACTTTCATTAAAATTCCATTGCTAAAAAAAATCAATGTCCCACTTATTATTCAATAGTATAATATTAAATTTTAATGTATGATTATAAAAAAATAGTATAATTTTCATGGTTTATTCTTGAAAGTAGATGATTGTAATGATAAACCTATATAAACTTAAAAGATAGATTATCTAATGTAAAATTGATCCTGATTGCTATGAAATAATCAGTCATGTTATTCTTTATTGATAAAATTTCAGCTGTATTCTTCATGAATATGTATGGTTATTTTCTCCTTTGTAATGTACTTGATTTACATAGGTATTAAGTCTTTAGTTCTGTGCTTAAATATTTCAAATTTTTCATTGAAAAATTTCTTTTGGGAGGATACAGGCTACTTTCTTGTTCAGAAAACAGGTGTTTTCTCTTGTTATTCAATGGAGAAATTCCTGCTAGAAAAGAAAATATTTTCTTAAAATTTAGCTAAGTAGCCCTGTGGCAGAATTTTTCCGAGCTATCTGCTACAAAACTCTGTAGTGCTAATATTTTTCTGCAAGATACTTTTAATAATAACAAACATATATGTTACTATTTTAAAATAACAAAAGTGCTGTGTTTACAAAAAAAGCGCTGTGTCACTTTTTTTAATTGAACATGTAATAATTTTTTATTCTAATATTATGGATGATATTCTGGCATTTTCTTGGGGGAGGGTATGCACAAGTTATTTCCTTCTTTGCATTTTGTAGATAGTCAGCACAATAAAAAATATTTTAAAATCATGAAATCCGTAATAGCAACTGCCGAAAAAAATACTGACGGCGAAATCATATGAATCGTACTTCTCAAATTCATGTTTCGTTTTGAGATTAGATTATTGTAAATAAATAATATTGTATAAAAAATATCGGATTTAAAAACTATGGAGAAATGAATAGCAATATCTGCTAAAAAATTGATCTAATCATTGCCGTTAAAAGTAAATATTCAAATGCGCGATTCAAATTTTCCATACTGTTTGAAATATATTGGGTTATTTAAAATCCATGTGAATATCGATGTTTGCCAAAAATACAATTGAAACATTACATCGATTTACAATACTATCAGCTTAAATTAAAAAATCAAAAAGTATTATCAGCTTAAATAAAAAAATCAAAAAGTGATTCTAAATTCATGATTCAAATATTACGTGTACATTTCTGTAGAAAAGAAAAGGAGATTTTTTTTTCCTTTTCAAAAGAAAATCTTTCTACAAGAACTCTGTAATGTTCTGCGACAATGTCGTTGTGTCACTGCAATACTGCCATGGGGCTGTGTAGCAATATCGAGTTAAAACTTCACGTACTGTAGTATAAAAGCAATTCTGTAGTAAAAACTATTGCATGTTCTTTTGCATGACAAATATGTTAATTTTTTATTCAAATTTCTTATATTTAGATGTTCAAGATCTTTTAGTAGTTCTACTTCAACCAATCAAAATCAATTAAAAATCAATCAGTTGCATCAATCAGAACTGGAAGACTTCATTGCTGTCCGTGATGTTGTATTTAATGCTTCAATTGAACATGACAGCCAGTCACTAACTGATGTTTCAAATTGGCATTTGAAGGTAAAATCTTTATCATTTGTTTTACCTTAATATTGATTGGTAAAGGTCAAATTTATATTTTCTTTCTGTTTCGTTTTCTGAATTTTACATTACATGTTTTATTTATAGGTTTTGGACTACAACATGAAAAGTGGTAAAAGAAACCGTGGAACTGCTGTTGTAAAAGCGTATAAAGTTCTGTCGAATAATGCGACTGCTGAAGGAATATTTCATGCCAGTATTTTAGGATGGTGTGTAGAAATGGTAAGTAGCCTATATTAGTCAAGTTTCAGTGGAAAATGTAGAAATTGTGAATTTATTATTATACCAAATAATTCTTTATTTTAATTTCTTAGTTTCAAGCATTTTTTATTGTTGCGGATGATATCATGGATGAGTCTGTTTTTCGAAGGGGAGAACTCTGTTGGTATAAAAAAGTAAACTATATTTTTATTTTGATATTTTTTACCATTTTTGTTTTTGATGTAAGTTTTTATAAGTTTTTTTCCATTATAGCCAGAAGTTGGAATGATTGCTTTAAATGATAGTTTCCTTTTGCAATCTGGAGTCTATAAAGTTTTGAGAAAATTTTTTGAAGGGAGCAAGTCGTACAATCAAATTGTTCAAGAATTTCTACAGGTACTTTTTGTATAATTTTATTATTTTAATCTTTTTTAAAGTATTTTTCATGTAATATTTAAAAGTTTTTTAAAATTAAAAATAGCTAGTGTTATTTTAGTATAGATAAAAACAGATTTTTTGCTTTGACAATCTATTACAACTGCACTACACTAGCCCTCTATGCGCTGTTGTGTCAGTCTTATTTATTTAGTTATTTTTTCTCAAAATTCATTTACTTGCACGCTAGCTTCATTTTATAATAAATATTAGATAATTTAATTAAAAGAAACTTTCGATCTGAATAATTTGTAAGCCTGAAAACAAACTGGTGTATAGATAATGCAATTCGTTTATATGAAACTTTGAGCTTGTTTCTATCAATTTCAAAACTTTTTTTGTTCATATTTTTTAAATAAAATTTGCTTAATATAACTAAATTGATTAAAGCATATTTAAATCTAAATTATAAAGTTAATGTATACAATTAATTGAATGTTCATAAGTGTTTATATGAATGACGAAAAAGATATTGCAGGTGCCAATTTAATTTTTACTAATGACTGTTTTATTCGGCTAATAAGTTGAACTTTGGACATTTTATATAATACTTTTTTAATTGATTAAAAGTAAATTTTTTTAATACTTATAAGGATTAGTCTTTTAAACCCTTTTTTGTTGGTATGCTTACTCTACCAGAATTGGTCATCCATTCTGTGGATCACTTAAGATTGACTTCCAAGTAGTGTTTCTGTGGTCTCAAACAAGCAGACCTCCTATGACTTTGTGTAACATGGAATTTTTTTTTTTTTAATAATTCTATTTCAGTTTCTTCATATATTTTGTGTTTTAATAAGAAATACAATGAATGATGTCAGGAATTTTAGATGTTAGGAATGATGTCAGAACTATGTTTAGGAATTTCATAATATATTACTATTTTTTTAAAATCATTTTTCCAAACATGGCACAATTATTCTGTATTAACTACATTGACTGAAGCGCTATTGATATCAGATTTGGAGAAAAAAGTTGTTTTTTTTTCAAATTTTTTTTTTCTTTAAAAACAAAGGCTGAAATAATATTTTAAGCCCCAAATTAAAAATAACTATACTATTCAAAGTATTTCATGGCAACTTTTTTTTGCTGTTAATTAATGTTTTTAATAAACAATTCAAAAATATCTACTACAACTTTATTAACATGCATATTCAGTTTGAAAAGAATAATAATAATGGAATCATTAAAAAAATAAAAATAATGCTTATAAAATAGTAAAATTATTTTTTATCACTACTGGATTAAAATAAAAAGAGAAATACTTTTATTTAAAAAACTTTATTTTAATGAATAAAAATAAATGTACACAAATAATGTGTGGTTCTTTTGTCGTTTCTTCTTTTGATTGTAGCAAACATATTCTATCGTTGTCAACCTTTTTTTATCATAAATTGTTCAATAATACTATTTAACTAAGTTTAAAGGCTATCTGAACATGCATTTGGTGATGTATTTTATTTAAAAATTTTTTTATAGAGAACATGACTTAATCTTAAATTTGTCAACCTCACATTGTTTTTTTTTTTTAAAAATTTTTATGGATATTTTTGTGGAAACACAATCATACATAAACTTTTAAATTTAAATATTAATTGTTTATGAAATAGTTGAAAAATTTAAAATTTTTTTATGTGAAATTTTAATATTTTTATCATTTGATTCTATACAAACTAAAAGTATTTTTTATGAATGATGAATTAAATTATTAAAAAAGTTTTTTTGTTAAATAATGCCCAGTCTTGTTTATTTTGAAAATAAATAAATAAAAAAAAAACATTTGGCTTATATCATGTTTTAAACCACATTGATTTAGACAAGCCAACCTTGTGACTTATTTCTAAATAATTGTTGTATTTTTTGTACCTGGTTTTGAATGAAATTTTTTTTTTATTGTGTCAATTTTTTATGATGAAGAATCTTTAAAAAACCTGATCTTTTTACGTGCTTCTCTCAATCATTACATCTGAGTTCTTAACATCTTATATTTATTATAATTATATGTTTGTTTTATTTAACATAAATAGTTTCAAGAAATTAAAATTTTTCGAAATTTGCAACCTTGTTGACTGCATTTTAAAATCAAAAGCTTTTTTTTTCAAACCAGACATAGTAAGACGTAAGGCCAAACATATTTATGATGCTGTTTTATGATGCTGTATTTCTTGCTTAAATTTCGAAACTATTTCATTAATGAATTTACAATTCTCTGGCAGTATATATATATGCAGTATGGTGGTATAGAGATATGTGGTAGTTTTAATTCACCATCATCTGTCATCGAAACCACCTACTTCTTTGTTGGACGGTGCCAGACTGTCGAGAAGGGAAAGTCCCGAATATGAAATTAACTTTTTTCTACAGAACAATCTAATTATAGCAATCAGTCTTTGTCCTGCAACGCTGAGTGTAAGCAGCTCTCCGGTATCGATGTCACTGTATAATTATTTTTCTTCCATATTAAATTTGATAAGTTTAATTCTTGAATTAATTATTGTCTTTTTTCCTCCCTTGCTCCACAAATCACTACACAAACACACACACACACTCAGAGATATATATAAGAACATACTACGTGTAAACCGAGAGAATAAATTTAGTATATATTTGATGTTATCAGGTTGGAGCATTTCATGCTAATTACAAAAATATTTCTCTATGCTGTTTGTTAGATCATTATGAAAACTAAAATCTTTATTAGAATGAAAAATCTTTTACTAAATGCTTATTTTTTACTTGAAATCACTTTCAAAATTTTGAACAACTTTCTTGAAGTTTAATAATAGAGAGAAAAAATTTGTACAGTACAGAACCCGTTATCCGGAAATCAGAAAACCGGAAAACCAAAAAACCGGAACGAAATTCGATAAATTTTCCCGCAATTTTTTAAAAAAAAAAAAATTTTTTTCCTCATAAGATTTTAGGATTTTTCTTTCTTTTTTGAAAGATGTTTACCTTACCATCACTTCAGAAATAATCATTAGTGTATTACCTCATCGTTTTTTCTTATTTTTAAGATTATTTACAAATATATATATTTTTTTAGTTGTGTTTAACACTAAAAAAAACGGCTTTTGTAGCGATTCAGAAAACCGGAAAAATCAGTTATCCGGAATAGCGATAGTCCCGATCGTTCCGGATAATCGGTTCTCTACTGTATTATATAAGTTTAAGATAAATTAAAAATTTTAATTTCTATAAGGCTATTTCAATTTTTATTTGAAGGATGAATTAAATAGCAGAGAAGAGTTTCAAATTACATTTGTAGAAGTTTTCGAAATTAAGCCCCTCAGATACAGTTGTGTAAACTTAAAATTATGTTCTGTAGTTTTTGTCAGCTGCTCTTGTGTGCTTGACAATTAAGTAATTTCATTTGAATAAATAAAAATGTTTTAGCATGATATATTGATCATAAATATTTTTCTTGAAATTTTGATAAAATCTGAAATATCTACATAAAAATAGCTATGCTTAATTTTATTACTATTTTAACAAAATTTATTTATCTAACATTTATATTTTTTTCATAAAATTGTGATTCATTGAAACTAACTACATATTACTAACTCCTAGGGTTCTAAGGGGGACACTAAAAATTTTGAGATATTGAAATTTGAATTCAGACTAATTCAATTAAAATATTTTTAACAATTTAGTCAAATTAAATGCAGTAATACTTTAAAAGTTGTATACCATGTATTTTCTTTAAAGAGCCTTTTCTTTAAGCAGTATTTTTGCTGCATTTAATTTTAGGTTATTTTTCTGTTTTATCATCATCTTCTGATGCTGTAACTTTTTTTTATTTTTAAATATCTCTGATTATTTCAAATGACCATATCCGAAGACTCCCCGTGTAGTAAATGGTGACTGATGCACGTTAAATCTGTCGAGTCTCAAGGTCCTCCATGTTCCCACAACAAATCAATACCTCTGGGGGTACTGATCCAGGAGTTTCCTTGTCTTCTGGATTGGTTCAAAATTACAAGGCTATGGAGTTGAACGTAAGTAGTCGTAAACCCATGAAATTGGGTCGGCTGTTCAACGACGGTTATAAAATAAAATAAAAAAATGACCATATCCTATTTCATCCTATCCAAAGTAACTACTTCATCATATATATCAGTTTCTTTTGAATTTATTAAATTAACAATTTTTTTTCTAATCTTATAAGCAGATATTCTTATCTATACCATTATTTATTTTTGTTTGTTCATTTTAGGACATATTCAGACTAATTCTTTTCAAAGATTAAAATTTGTTTCTTACTAGGGATTCAAAAAATCACTCATAAAATTATTCTACAAAAATGCTTCAAAGAGTGAGAGATCTTATAAATTCTTTAGGTACTAAGAAAATAGAAAGATTTTTTTTTATATTGATCAAAAATATTTCTTGAAATCAAGGTTCACCGAAAAAGTATTCAGCTAAGAAAAGTTGATCTTTTTTTCAAAACTTAGCACAGACTTAGGAAATTAAGATTTTTTCCTGAGGTCAAAAAATTTATGTTATCGAAGTTTGTGATATCAAGGTTCCACTATATATTTATTTGTTGAGAGTATTCAATTCAATTTTCTTTATTTTAGACAAATGAAAAAACAGTTTATGGACAATGCTTGGACATGCTAAGTAATCCCCCACATGGGAAACCACAATATGACCTCTTCACTATGGAAAGATACAATGCTATTGTTGAGTACAAAACATCATATTATACATTTTGTTTACCAGTTCACCTTGCTATGCACCTTGTGAGTGTTTATGTTATCCTTTATATTTTAATCTCTTTTTTTGTAAATAGTTATATTAATCAATATTTAATCTCGTTAAATGTTTTAAAATTGCATTTGCACGATTTTAATTTGGAATCATGATGAAAAACAAACACTATTTAAACAGCAAAGCATTTTTAAAGATCCACTTTAATCATTAGTCATGATCCAGGTTCATGGTCATTTATAGGGACGGTTCTAAGAAGTCATATTAAGCTCGCAAAAACAATATTTTTTTTTACTCCCTACAGTCTTTAGTATGACCCCCTCCCACTACAATGACACTTCCTTTTAAATGACCAAAACATAAAGTTCCATAGCTATTCCATTAGATGTCATACTAATTTAATGCCCATTATAACATCTGTTATAATTGAACTTTTCATTCTTATATAGCTATCAGAACTCAACATCATTTTCTTTCATTCATAAGAAAATCCAATTGTTAAATACTTAATAAATTTTTAAAAAGATACTTTCTTTCACAATGATTTAATTCCTCACAAAAGTTTAAAAAAAATATTGAAAGCACTTTCTTTTGATGTTATGTACATCATCAAAAGGAGATATTGTGTTAAGGATACAATACTAGTCTTTGTAAAATTTAATCAATTGGCGGTTAAGTGAAAAATATTCACACCACAGTTTTCAATTTTTTAGAATATACCAGAAGATTTTACTTTTAATTGGTAACAAACTTTAGGAGATTCAATTTAATTTAAAAATATATATATTTTCAAATGTTTTTGACCACCATTTGATATGAATTGATAATATATATAAATGCATAAAAATCATAAAATGGTATGTTTTAGATTTGCCAAAATATAAAATATTTTCTGTCCACAAATATAAATAAATTGTTAAATTTCCTTCTACTTTGAAAAATTATTGTCAAAGACAGTAAAAGTTGGTAGTTATGTATTTATACCTTTCTTCATATTATTATTTTTTTTAAAATTTTGCAGTTTGCTAGACTCATGTTATTTGGCAGAAATGGATACTTAAAACCGTTATACTCTTTTTATATATTTTTTATTTTTAATGTATTTTTTATGTTTAATGTATTATTATTCTAAATTGTTTTTAAATTTTGTCAATTTGTCAAAATTCATCTAGTATATATTTTAAGTAAATATTTTGATATTTTTGTACTCTCACTCACAATGAAATCTCACATGAGTGAAATACTTTCACATTAGTTACTAGATCTTTTTATGTTCCTTTATTTTAGAATGTATTCTCAGAATGACATCTAAGTATCTGCTGGTCATAATATGTGTGTGTATACACCCTTAATTTTTTTTTAAATAGTTGTATGTTTTATTAGCCTTATTTATTGAATTTTAAGTATACTAAATTAAATTCTTTGTGAAAATTTAAAAAATTTATTTCCTTAGCCTGTATGGACATATTTTGTTTATTTTTGGTATCTTTGTAACGTTATTTTTTTTTTTAGCTTAAAACTGTTTTGTTTTAAGTTAAGTTGTTTCTGCTGAGTTTTTTTTACATGAATTGCAATTATAAATAATTACAATTGAAAAAGAAGGGAATTTACATTTAATTTTATTTTATAATATGTGTTATTATATTATCTAAACTTGTTCAACTAACTGTAAGTTTGCACTATTTTGTAACAATTCATTCTTACATGTATCACATTGTTGAACTTAACCCATATCCTCATTCATATAGAGTTTTTATAAGAAAGTTTTAGCACTA
This sequence comes from Parasteatoda tepidariorum, assembly GCF_043381705.1. NCBI lineage: Eukaryota > Metazoa > Arthropoda > Arachnida > Araneae > Theridiidae > Parasteatoda > Parasteatoda tepidariorum. The sequence continues at coordinate 33,542,477 of NC_092215.1, read as the reverse complement.
TTTTAACTTCAAAATTTTATCATTATATCTAAACCCTTTTAAATTATTTAAAACTACCTACCATAATTAGTCTAAAGCTAAATCATATTAATGAAGAGAATTGAAATTTGGATAATTATTTTAAAAGTTTGCTTTATGTTTTAAGTAGATTGTACATGGAATTTAATCATCTAATTATCAACTCAGTTAAATGTAATTTAAATTGTATGTTATGAAATTTCACTAGCTCCTTTTCTCTTTTGTTTTTCATGACCTGGGTTTTCATTTTAGTTTTTGATAGCTAAAATCAGTTATTGGTAGTTTAAACCAGTGTTTAACACCAAAACGCCAATCCTAATGGAAACATAAACAGGTCTTTCAATGAACTGAATGTACAAGACGAATGGTGTGGAGCCTTTTAACTGTTTCTTTTTTAATGTTTTTCTCATAACAAGCCTCATAAGTTAGAATTCCAAAGCAAGGAAAGAGGTTCAACCGGTTCTATTAGGTAGTGAGGTTTCCTTTGCATATTTATGAAAATTTTAGCTTGCTTCAGATTTGGTTTTCATTTACTTTCAAAACAAAGAAGAGGCTTTTATGAGGAAAATATTTACGTTTTGTCTTTGAGCTCGGCTGTCAAATACCTTCCTGTTTATTTTCCTCACAAATCAAAATTGACTGGTTGTCCAATAGAGCTTGTCTATTAAAAATTAAAAGCCTGTGAGTATATTAACTCTTACCATAACTGATGACTACTAGTGTAAAAATGGAATTCAAGATGCAACCCTAAATAGGAATAGGCATTAGCTGTGCACATATTAATGTATATTTAATAATTTTTTTTCATATTAAAGCAATGTTATAATTTAGAGTAAACTTATTCTTATAACTTTTCAATTTAATTTTATGTGTCCTTAATGCTCTTGTTTTTAATTACAGATTGGGGATAAAACAGCTGAAGAATTTCAAATAACTAGAGATCTAGGTTTGAAACTTGGTCTTCTTTTTCAGATTCAGGTAATGATTATTATTTAGATTTAATCCATTCTTCTACTGAAGCTGTTTTTGAAAATATTTAATTAATCATTGTAATAAAGTTATAGTATCTAAACAAAAACTTTCATTACTTGAACATCTATAAGATGTTTTGAAATTTGAAGAGAGCAAAATACCTAGCAAAATTACCACCATTAACATTGAATATTTTTTGTATTACTTGATGTTCAATAAGTCAATTTTTTCAATGATTGGAAGAAATTGTTTCCCAAACATCAATCTAAAATGATAAAAGAGTGAAAAGGGTAGAAAAAAATCAACAACTTTGGGAGGGAGTTTTATCTAAACTTCACCTTATTCTTATTAAGTATTCCTGTGATCAAAATATACCATGAATGCTTCGTTTAAAATTCATAAATAAAAGATATTTGCAAACTTTTATCAAATATCTTCACAGCTTTTATAAACACTTGGGAAATAAACAGAAAGTAATTTAAGTTTATTGCCTGAAAATATTTTCTTTTAAATAGAGAAAAAAAAGTTTTATCCAGCCAATTTTCCAAAATTACAAATGTCATTGAGCAAAGAACATGCATTAAATTGTGTCTTTGCTATGAAATTTCTACTACAAAAGCATTTGAAATGTTTTAGACAAAAGTATTTGATGGGTAAAAATAGTCCAATGATTGTAGAGAGTCTGTCAAAGATGGTTAGCCATGTGCTGGATCATTTATTTCAATTAATGATCAACATTTTTATCATAATTAAGTTTTTCAACAATTATAAAAAGATTATGAAACTGTACATTTTATTTACAACATACTAAGATGATTTTTTAAGTTACATATGTATCATACCAAGCATACCTTGAGTGCCATAATAATAATATATGAAAATCAAGGGGGAAGAATAGTTCATCTCCATTTTTCACAGAAAGGACAATTGGATACTAAGTTTTGACAAATCAATAATGTGTAAAATCAGTTCTCCCTGAGTGTTATTACAGAGTGAAGATGGGCTATGTTGTGAAAAACTCTTCCTGTTCAACTTGAAATTAGTTTTTTTTTTTTGGAATGAGCTTTCAGGGACAAACCAGTCTTCCCTTTGGATTTTCATATCAGTTCCAAGTGGAGTTGACTTTAATATTTTATACTTTTTACCGCTTTAATATTTTATTCCGCACCGCCTTAAAGGCCGCACTTCCGTTTTTTTCTTCCCATTAACATACTATAAAGTATGAAATGTAATTAGATAATCTCAATCATATTGATACGAAGTACTACATATAAATTCGGTCACAATTCGTTTTCCAAATACGTAATTAAAGTTTGAAATCGCATAAAAGTTATTCGCAGTGAAAAGAAAGAAGGTAACATCTTTAAAAATGCAGAATAGTGTGCATCACATCGATTCTTATCAAGTATCACATGTGTGAAATACACATGAAAAACAATAATCTTTGAAACATAAAATCTATACTTAGAAAACAGTCATTAGTTATGAATCTTTTTTTATTTCGCATTATAAAAAAAAGAATTGAGAGAGATACTTAATTACAGAAGAAACATAATCATAATTTGAGAATGTGTATGTGATTAAAAATTAACGAATCACAAAATGAAAATAAATGACCAACTTTTTATTTATTTTCAATCTTATATTTAATCAATTCCATCAAAATCAGATTCTTCACTTTTGGAACAAATCAAATGTTGATGTTTATGTGAAGTTTCTTTTTAAAGAAAATTATTAGGTTTGAATATTGGAATTCTTCAAATCCATTTTATAGCTTAGCAAACGAAATATTAATATATTTGCTAGAAAAAGAATTATAAATCAATTGTGTAAACTATTAGAGCGTACCTTTTTATTACAGTAGAGAACCATTTATCCGGTATCCAGATAACCGGGAAAAATTTCTATTGGTTTTCCCACCATTTTAAACTAGAACGATTATGAAAAAAAGCGGAAATTGAACTCATCCTTGAAGTTGAGTAGAGGAAAATCTAAGGAAGGGGAGAATTCCCCCCCCCCCCGTTTACACAGAGAAACGTCATTTCCTCCGCGACCTTGAAGGCAGGGAAGGGAGGAATGTTATTTTCTCCTTCAGGCCATCAATCAAGCTCAAGGGTGTGGCATGCTGATTTCGTTTTCTGTTTGATTTACGAGGGGTGTGGGGAAAATGCATTGCATGCATATCAGTGAACAGAAGATGAAAGAGAAAAATATATTTATCTATTTGAGATCAATTAATAAAAATAAAATCTTTTTCTTCTGAATAAATTCTCATTCTTCGGAAGTGCGATATCATTTGCAAGTTTTTATTGATGTGGAATCACATCTGCTGTAATTAAATATCGTGTTTTTATCAACAAAAAAAAAATAAAAATAAAAGGAGAATTGTTTATTAATTTAAACATAGGATTATTTTATGAAGCAGATTGCAGTTTTGTTTTTCTGATTTCACTATGTTTGATTTTTTTTCTTTTCACGATAAATTTCGCACTCAATAAATTAATTCTTTTTATTCATAAATTTTATCATTAGGTTTTTTTTTAAAATTCCGTTGATCTTGCCTTGTTCCGGGTTTTAATATTTATGCTAGTGCCTTTTTTAACTATCGTTTCAGTTCGATAATAAGTTTTCCTTTTATTTTATCGTTTCCCCCTTATAATTAGGTATGAAATATATTGCATTATTTAACCATTGGTTTTGTTTATATTAGTTAATTTAGGAATTGTAATTATTTTTAAAAAATAAATACGAGAATTTTGTATTTTTTAAACTTGTTTTTCTTGTCTAAACTTGCAAATTTTTTTATTCTTTTTAAAGTTAGGAGTACCTCTCTTTTTTCTCTTACTTTATGCATTACACTTTTTCCTTGTAATTCGGATTCGATAAAGCATCAATTAACGACACTTTCTGGTCGATCCAGAAAACCGGGAAATTCAGACATCCGGGATAGTGATGGTCCCGAGCATCCCGGATAATTGGTTCTCTACTGTACTTTATATTCAACCTTTACTTTGGTAAAAACAAGGACTTGAAAAGATTTATTACAGCCTTCCTCCCCCCAAAAAATTACTCACCTCTTTATCAGAATCTGCTTTAAGGGCAAATAGAAAAACCTGGCTTTTGAGAATTATATATATTTTTATTTTTACCTTGTTTGAATAAAAATTTGAATCATCTAACTATATTAGAAATCTTTATTTCTGTCTACAGACATATTCTTGCCTCATTCTTCGAATTTCAATATTTTTTATTTTAGGATGATTTCTTAGATTGCTATGGAGATCCTGAAATTACTGGCAAATTGGGAACTGATATTGCTCAAGGGAAATGCTCATGGTTTGCAGTTACATTCTTGGAAACTGCGGATGATTCTCTTAAAAAGGAATGGATGGTTAGTCTCTAAACTTAAGTTTAAATTTATTTAATTGGTGTACATATATTTATATATGCATATATATATTTATACCAGAAATATTGGGCCCCTTAATGGTATTAAAAAGGTGTTGCTGTTAACCCTTAATGGTGTTAAAAAATTTGTTTTATAATATTTGTTTTAAAATCTACTGTTATTTATTGAAATGTTAATTATCTATTTGCAGGAAAATTATGGAACTTCAAATGAAAAGTCAATTTCACAAGTTATGAACCTTTATAAAACTCTGAACATGCAGGATAAGTATATGAAGTTTGAGCAGGAGCTTTATTCAGATATTAATGGTTTAATAAAGGACAAATTGAACAATACATCAATGCAAGAGCTTTTTTCTTACCTTCTCAATAAAATGTACAAACGGAAAAAATAGTGCCATGTACTCAGGTATATTTGTGTGAATATTATTGAAAATTACCACCCACAAAGTATTGTGCTTCTGTTTTCTATCTATGTATCTGACAAAAGAAAATAAAAGAGTTTATAGCTCTTTTATGGATGCTGCTAAATATTGATTTGACAGTCCACCAAATTTGGTGGAAAATGTTGTATTGTTGGGATGGTAGTTATATAGTTACCTCTTTCATTTGGGGAAAATTTATTTGCAAGAAAATTTCACTATCTAATTTTACAATCAATTTATTATAATCATGATATATAATTTTATTTATATCAAATTTACAATCCTATTGGCAATTTGTTTATTTGTAACATATTTTTTAATATGTATATAATTTTATTAATTACTATTTTTATTGTTTTCCCTTCTCTTGAAGCCAAATTTTCTCATTCTTTTGGAAGTAACTAGTAATATCTTATTTATAAGCAAGGCTTAACTTGTTTAGTTTTGGTTTAATGATGGTATGGGACTATTCGGTTTTAATTATTTTTTATATATTCTCTTCTCTTGAAGGTACCTATTAATATTGGAATTATATCCAATACTTAACTAGTTCAGCCTTAGTTTAATGATGGTTTGTGACTTTTCTTTGCTAATTACTTGTTTATATTTTTGTGAGATTAGAGAGGTGTTTACTTTGTATTTCGCGATGCTGTTAATTGGATTATTAGGTCAAAAGCTATTCAGGATGTTTCTTTTTGTGCACTGTGCATATTAAATTTGAACTGTATTTAAATTTGACCTAGTGGTGGTTCTAAACAATTTAATATATACCAATGTTGCATTTTTGTTGTAGCATTTTTTATGGGCTAAGAATATCTGTACAAAGCATGTATTTTATTAAAATCGTTTAAATTAGATCAACCAAAGCTTTCATATTTTAACTAAATGAATTTGATATTTTTAATAATTTCTTTTTATTCATTTTTAAACTCTTGATCAGAGGTCTTCACATGTAAACTAGTCTTAAAGCTTTATAAATGGACGTGTTTCGGTCACTCTTAGTTGGATTTCAGAAAGAGGGTGCAATGTTAAATCAGTGAATGATGTAAGTGAAAAAAAAAACTACCTTTGTATTTTATCAGCTTTCAGAAAGTTTTAGTGATATAGACCATCACTTACACTCAAACTTGATCACAAAATCCCAGTCACTGCTCCTTAGAATCAGCACCAGATTACTGTACTGGTATAGCTGGTACTGCATATGTTTAAGGAAATTTATAATATTTAACTCATCAGTAAAATTGGGAAGTTTTCTAGACAAGTGGTTTATTAGCAGAGAATGTTACTGATCGAAATAAGAGTCGTGAAACAAATATTGTCATGAAGATGGTTCTGGTTTCAATGTGTTGTTTGCCTTAAGTGCCAATTTATATCTTTAAATGTATATAAAATCAGAATTGTGCTTTCAGGATAATTCTTAAATTGTATATAGGGTTTATTTTCTTTTACAAATTTCTATTTAGTAATTTGACAATACTAAAAAAAATTTTTTTTAAAGACAAAATTATATTTTACTGTTGTTTTCTATGTATATAGGGTTTTTCTCTTACAAGTTGTTATTAAATAATGTGACAATAAATTATTTTTTTTATATACAAAGTTGTATTTTACTATTGTTTTCTACTACCAATCCATTCCACATTAATTATAAATATCTTATTTTTTTAAAGGAGTGCAGGAAGTCATCAAGTGATATTTTTTTCATGAGCTCCATTAATTTTGGTTTCACTGCTTCAGCTGAATTACATTTTGCTTTTTTTCTTACCAAAACTTGAATAAGGTTTTAGGAAAAATTATGTGGAGTTGGTAAATTTAAAATGGATACTCTGACACTGGGGTGCTTCTGGTTCATAAGATCCAAAAGTGTCATGACATACATAGCTGTGACTCATTGTTTTCATGTATTTTTGAATGAAATCAAGTTTTTTTTTATGAGTGATCTTTTATTTCCTTGAATAGTTCAATAGTCATGCAATCAATGTTTTGATTGATGAACCGGCACTTTGATTGTATGAATAGTTCTTTTGGTTTCTATTAATTCTAAGAATTTTATATTTTGATTCCATGAAATTTTTTTGTTTCTGTCATGATTCCATTTTAATATGACTATATTATGTCCATTTTGATTTCATTAATCTTTCAAAATGATGTGTAAAAAATAAAATCCATGGTTTGTATGAAATCTTTGTACTATTTCTCAGTATCTGTAGCAATCTTATAAAGTGAAACACAGGAATCTAAATTGTCTGTTTCCAAAAATCTGATTCATAAAGAATAGAAAAGAACATGATGTTTACTAAATTGTTCATATCCTGAAAATAATATTTTTTTTAAATGTAAAGCAATGGAAGTAACAAATAATATAATGTACAAATTTATTCTAGAAATCAAAAAGAAAGTCACATTATTTATTAGCAACATGTTATTGGTTTTTAAATTATTGATAAAGTATTTTTTTTGTTGCTTAATCTTATTGATTTTAGTGTTATTTAAGTTATATAATGATATAAAAAAAAAAAGCATTTTTCTTTAAACCATGCTTAATTTAGTTATTCTACTTAATATTTTGTGTTTTTTTTTATTCCTCTAATTTTTTAAATGAGATTGTATATCTCAGAGAATTGTTTGCTATTTATTATTACACCATGAAAATTTTTTGCTTTGAAAAAAATTTGTGACTAATCAAACATTCAAATATTATATGTGCTTGAAGTATATGCTTTAAAATACATTATGTAAGCAAATCATGCTTTAAAGTACATTATGTAAGCAGTTAATTATTTTGCTCAGGAAATAAAGAAAAATTAGCTAAATTTTATAAAATGGCAAACTATTTTATTTATCCAATGAAATTAAACAATAGTTTTGTTAATTTTATTTATTAGGTTAATAGAAATTAGGATTTCGTATAAATTTTTTCTCCTATGAGGCTGAGAACTATATCAAAACACATCAAATTAGCATTACATAGTTTAAAGTGAAAATAAAACCATTCTTCAAGGAATAAAGCTTTGTTCTATCCTAAGTTTGAAATGCTTTCCAGTTTATTAGTTTCAGTTGAAGTTAATCAAAGCTGAAATCTTAATTTGAATTTATATGAATAAGATTAAAAAAGTTATTTTATTGCTGTCACTACATAATACATTATTGCTGTCACTACATAGTCATCCCAACTGCTCTTTTAGATAAAAGAAAAATCTAAATTTAGCATCATACTTATTTTTAATCAGCATTAATATAAATATAGTTTTGCTTCAGTTTTCATTAGCTTAATGCTTTTATTTTCTAAAAGAAAAAGTTATAGAAAATTGAGATATTGAATTGTCTCAGCCAAAATGCAACAGGTTTTGTATGGCTTTTACTGAAAGGTACATTTTTAGTAATGCATGTAATACTTTATCAAAGATATGCAAATATTAATAAATTGTATCATTAATAAACTTATAAAATTTTTTGCTGTTAAAGTGTAAAATGTATTTTTTAAACAAATTAAAACATTCATTCTGAATTATTATTAATACTTAGTATATTAATTCATATATTAAATTTTTATATATATTTGTTGATTCTTTTCTGTGAAAATGATTTTAATGTATTCTTTTAAAAAGACTACTGAATATTTCCTAAAAAGTGATAGAATGGCTGTGTCATTATTAGCATTTATTTTGAAAGCACAGGATCTTTCTATTTACCGTTATGTATTAATAATAAAAGTGTTTATATTTTTGGCTCTTCAAAGTTGAATTGCTTAGATGGAAAGGTGGAAATATCCTCTTAATGTCACTTGTGTAAAATCTTATACCATTGCAAAATTTGTTATGTTTTACGTAGACTCATAGGTAATATGAAAAGCTTACATAGGCTCAAATATTTAAAGTATTACTTTTTAAATTTTATATTTTTCTAATAAACTTTGTTTATATACATTTTGTAGTTTTTTTTTTTTAGTCTGAGTATCTTTCTGTGTTTATATATAGTGCAGCTTTGAGGAGAACTCCTCCAGACTGAAAGTATGGGGTTGTCTGCTGCTGTGGTAACAAGCGAGAGTACATTTCTAATGGGGGTGAAATGGAGGAAAGAAGGTGTCGATTGGTTTACTTACGACGACCTACGCTAAGATTAAGACAAAACTATTCACCCCATACCACTATTCAAATTGATCGTCCCTTGTAACCGTAGTACCCGCCACGACGAGACGGGTGTCTGGAAGAGTTCTCCTGAAAGCCGTACTATAGATATATCAGTCAAACTCTTTAAAAAAGGTGTCTGAATTTTAACATATTTCATTAGGTTTAATAGAAAGTTTTACTCTAAAAATTAGGTATTTCCCCTGTTCATTGCGATCTTTGGATTTTGACAAACAGAACTCAAAATGTAAAAATTTGTTTTAGTATCCGAACAGTTTTATTAAATTAAATATCACTTTTGGTTAAAAAAAAAACTTAAGTTGTAGAGTAGAAACAACTAATGAGGGATCCTGACTTGAACTGCTTTCCTGATTGATTTCTTCATTAAACCTGATTAATTTGTTCATTAAAAAAAAGTTATTTGTTAATTTTAAAAACAAACTTTTTTTTACATAATTTCAGACCATAATAGTTAAACAATCGATTATACTTTTTGAGAGTTTTCAAACTGTTAGTGCAAGTATAAACATCATCAAAAGTATATTAGGGTAAGTAACAGTATTTTAAATTTTTTTTATATCACATTACCAAAGAAGTTAGTTATGAGTCCAAAGCTAAGCAATATTGAATGTATCCGATGTCCCACAAACGGCCGATGTTTTGAAAAAGGAAAAACCAGTAGTAGATAGAAGTTCCTGTTGTTGTCAACAATAGGAGCAATATTACAATGGAAATACAAAGAAAAATCACTATAGCCAATAGATGTTTTAATGGAATTAGAAAATACATAAAATCTAATGTAATTCATAGAAAAACAAAAGTTATATTACATAAATCTATTTTAAGACCAATTTTAACATATGCTTGTGAAACCTGGACCATATCTTGTACGGATGAGGTTATGTTGGGTACTTTTGAGAGAAAGGTCTTGAGAAGTATTTTTGAAGGAATTAAAAAAAAAAAAATGGTGTGTGACTTAGAAGAACTAATTTAGAGATTTATCACTCATACAATGAACCTGACATTATTAACTTCATTAAACGACAAACAACAAAATGAGCAGGCCACGTTATCAGAATAGAGGAAGACCGTACCACAAAGAGTTTTTGTGATACGCCAAAGGGTCTGTCATTGGCCAGAACAGTTAGCGCAGGAAAAAAGAGGCGTGCCGAATTTTAGTTGGATAGAAAAAGATCTTTTGGTCTTGAAAACTGGAAAATGCTAGCAGGAAAAAGATTAACCTGGAAAAAACTTCTTGAGAAGGCCAAGGCCCACCCTGGGCTGTCGAGCCATTGATGATGAGATAAAAAGTGTACGGTTTCTTCGAAAACCAGATATCTTGCCACTAAATTTCATAAAATGTTTGTCATTAGATGGTGCTTCTAACTGAATAACTATGAAACATTATTTTGAAATTAAACTCCATTTGCAGAAGCGACGTGTTGTAATTTGTACCTTAAAGTAATAGTACTTTATTTCCGTTGCTCTAGAGCTGCACAATGGGCTATTGGTATCTATCTGTGAAGCATCCTCAGAGGATGATCCGAAAACATGCCATGTTTGGTCCTCTGCAGAGGGGATGGCTCTTTTGCTATGAGAGTACAACGATCTGTATGAGCGATCTTTTTGCAGGATGATCAAATTGGTCATCAACTTGCCCACTGACCGCAGCGATGCTTGATTTTTGTGATCCACTGGGAACTACACCGTAAAGAAATTTTAACAGATGCGTGGGCAAATATTTTCATTGGAATGAAACAGGCTGCAGAAAACTGTTAAAGTGGTTTATAGTAAGCTTCTGTTGATGAGTTTAGTAACAAATTTCAAAATTTGTTGTTGAGTAACATAATAAATTCTCTAGATACCGATTAAGATTATCATAATTTGAACAATATTGAAATCATTGTCTTTACCATGATAAAATAGGAAATATTTTAGACGTATAAGGTTATTAGATAAAGGAAACCATTTTATTGACTGCCCATTATTAAAACGAGTTGCAGATAAATATAAAAGATGCGAAACTTCATAAAATTTTATTAACTTAAAAAAAGTTCAATAATTAAAAGTTTAAACAACCATAAAGGAAAGTTAAGAATTTTAAAATTTTACAAGTTTTAAGTTCTCAAATCGAAATAAAGCAACACAAATATAAAACAATTTGCACTTTTTCCACAATAGTGCTTCTTTAAAATGCTTCTCATTAGTGCTATGAGCATTAGTAGTGCTATAAGCAATAATAATAATAAAGAAAAGCATCTACGGTTAAAGGATTCTTAAAATTTAAAACTTTACTAAGTTAAAACATTTTTAAAATGTTTTAACTGCAATGAAGCAAACAAATATAATAAAACAATGAGCACATCCTCCATTATAGTGCTTTTTCATAGTGCTAAAAGCATTCATTCATTTTCCTTAAGAGTCCTGTGGGCTTATTCATTTAAACCTACAAAGAGAAAAAAAGAATTTTTATTTTTAAATATTTTTATTAAAATAAACTACTTCGTTAAAACTTTTACAATCACATTTTCTTTCAATAGTTTAGCCTTAAAAGTGATTAACTGCGGGATAATCAGTGACTTGTATTCGCAATCTAAATTTCTATGAGCAATCTCCTATTATGCCTAGAACCTAATCTAGAATGCTAAGAACAATAAAAGCTTAATCATATAATTTTATAGCTTAGCGGCGCAAAGAATACTGAAGGCGTTTTTCATTTACAGCCTAATATTTATATGTGTATGATTTAATCATGATTTAATGAATTTCATTTGATGTTATGAATATAATGCAACAGAAAGATATTGCTGAGGCTGAGAATGAACAAATGTTCACTAATGTGCCAATCTTAATGATTCAAATGGGGGACTCAAATATGCTATTTAATTTCGAAGACAATATCTTAAAATACGCGCCGACCGGCCTGTGTAGGGGGCAGGGAACTGTCTTTGCATCAGAAAGGTTCTGGGTTCGAATCCCGGGCAAGACATGAATGTTCTTTCCTTCTCTGTACTATCAGTCCTCACTGTGGGAGCGACGTTGGCCCACCTAATATGGTGCCCCTGAAAGAGAGGCCAACAAAATCGTCCTGTATATGCCTGAATTGACGGATGTTAACACAGGTGGGCATTGGAAAAAAATATATTTTAAAATACGAAATCAGTCTCAAAAGCGTACTTTCTCTGAATAAACATAATTCTCTTCGACGTATTGGGATTTGACCATCTAATATAAGGGTAATTGCAATCTAAAGAATATGGTCCTAATTCACGATCGCAGTGCTCGAATACGCCATGTCCATGGAAGACTGGTTTCATGTCTTGACCCTTCCTCCTTCCCCCTCTTCTCAGTTGTACAGGAATGCACTACGAAATTTTCCTCTAACATTTTTCGTATTTAACTGTCAAAAATATATTTAAAAATTTCCACGACACTATCTTTTACACACTATGTTCAATGTTGTTTTCAGTTCTATATAGTTTCCTATTTTAAAGTTTTTAATCTATTTGAAAAGCACGACAGAAGCTAACGTACTTCCTTCTTCCATGACTCTCCACACGCTAAGTGGTGAAAGCATGCTAAGTGTTACCATACGTAGAGAGTTCTGCTTTACGCCTCCTGTAACCCATTTTGATCACCAATGTAATTTAAAAATACAAAATTTGAACGAAATACATTAAATATCTTCAGAGTTACAATATTTCAAAATTTCATTTCGCAGGAACTATTATACATTTCCTTTGTTACTTAGTACCTGGTACTATGTTCGACAGTTCACTTTTATTTGCGCCACTCAGTATATACTTTACATTCTACCAAAATTTATTATTATATTTAACCCTTTAATGGGCCATTTATTTCTAGTAAAGGTAAATTAATGTATATTTGGAATAGAAATTGATATAAGAAAAAAGAACTCACTTAGCTTATAAGAAATTAATCTAAATTTTAATGCCATTTTTTTTGGTGGTAAGTATATTTACCACGACCTATTAGTAACTTATTAACTTTTTTTTTTCGTTATTTATCAAATAAATTTTATAAATGCTACAAACTTCAAAAGGAATTATGTGTTTTATAACTTTTGTACGTTTTCTTAAACTAACAAATGGTTACCAATTTTATTCAAACGCACTTCAAGAAAGCTGAAGTAATTAAGAAATGGAAACCTAAGTAAAAAGTGGTGAAAAGTTTACCCTGGACTTTAAATAGTGGTGGGAAGTATACTTACCACTGCCTTCGAAAGGGTTAAATAATGTGTTTTTACACGGAGAGATGCAACGGTTTTTTTTCCCGTGATAGCATAAAAATTAAGTATTCCTTTCTAAATATTACTTCAAAAAGCACTTGAATGATTTATTACCTCAGCTTGCCTCTGGAATCGAAACGACTACATTTGGGTTGAAGACAAAATTTGGTTGGTTATTTGGCTCTTGAGTGACAATTTGAATACACGAGTGATTTAGACCATCACTTGCAGTTGAAATCCTCGTAATTTTCATCAACTTGACGTTATGGTTCTTCGTCCGCCATTTTAAGTAACATCGTATGTGGTACCTTTGAAAGAGAAAAACCAATGTATTTAGTTGCGTATTGCAAGTAAATTAGCGTTAGGCTAAAACTTCAAAGCATGCATTTTGAGAATCCTTGTATAATTGAAGTAAACTGTCCATTGCGGTTTGATATTAATATTTACGTTGAAAAAGTTTCCCAACGTTGATTTGCTCAACAACATAGGAGTCTAAATAGAGCAATAAGAGAAAACACTCTCGCAATGGACAGTTTGTTGACTGCAATGTAATAGGCATTGTGCGCTGGCTCAACTCCTCTTATAAGAGAGTTGTTGTTGTAGTTTAATGACCTCGCACTAGAGCTGCATAATGGGTATTTGCGACTGTCTGGGAAACATCCATAAGGATGATCTGAAGACATACCATCACAATTTTGATCCTCTGCAGAGGGGATAGCACCCATGCTTTGGTAGCCTAAGGACCTGCTCACGAAGTCGAGCACTTTACGGTAGAACAGTTTAACGAGAACTAATACCGCACATCCTCGGTCTCTTCGTAGACTGATTCAAGTAGTCACCAACCCGCACACTAACCGCAGCCGGTGATGCTTGACATCGGTGTTCTACTGGAAACCATGTCTTAACTATCAGCTCACCGCGGGACCTCTTATAAGAGAGAAGGGCTCAGCACGAATCAAATTAGTAGTCCGACGTAATGAACATAAACTGCGCAGTGGAGGTAAATAAGAAAGATGTCACTACGTTCGTGCTTCCAAGCTGCACAGTAGGGGGAAATACGAAAGTGGTCAGTACTTTTGCGAGACTAAAGGTAGGTAGGTACTTAATTTACGTCGCACTAGAACTGCACAATAGGCTATTAGTGACGGTCTGGGATACACCCCCGAGGATGATACGAAGACATGCCATTGCAATTTTGTTCCTCTTCAGAGGGGATGGCTCCCCAATTTTAGTAGCCCGACGACCTGCGCTTGAATTGGAGCACTTTGCTGTAGAATAGTTTAATGATGACCGATACCACACACCCTACCCAGGCTTATCAAAGTGGTCATCCAACCGCTTACTGACAGCAGCCAGTGATGCTTGACTTCGGTGTTCTTCTGGGAACCGTGTCTTTACCATCAGTCCACTACTAAAGGATCAACTTTCTTGTTTATGGTAACCCTTGCTGAGGCCTACTCTCATCTATACTCCGTTGCAAGTTAAAAGACCTTTATGGTATAGGATTTAAGTAATCATGCGTGACTGCATATAGTTACGTTTCATTTCTTTTTCAAATTGTACAAATATGCTATCAAAACAATGTAAAAAGTTAAGCACGCCAGACAGAAATTTAATTCGTGCTATCTTTTGCGATAGGTATCATGGAATTAATGAAAAAAGGTTATAGTTTGGTAGCCTTAATGGAATCCTAGGCTTGGCGACATATTTCGAAAAATAAAGAGAACATTCGTTCTTGAAAAAGATACTATATGACGTTGCAAGAGCATTGAAATTGATTGGACCACTAAAAATAGCGTGTCTTATCTTTACCTTTTAGAAGAGAGGAGAAGGCCTTAGCGTGGGTTACCACAAATAAGAAATTTGATCCTTTAGTAGTCCAAACGAAATTACATCTTTCATATTTTCTCTCACGGTGCACCTTAGTAGCCCGAATATAGTGACATCTTTCTTACTTTTCCTCCACTGCGCAGTTTATATTCTTCACGCTTGACTGCTAAATTGATCAGTGTTGAGGCCTTCTCTCTGCTAGAAGGTGTTAGCTTTATGCTGACATGCCCTTTCAAATGCGAGATAAAGAAATTTTACTTTTGTTTCGCTGTAGAAAAAAAATCGTCTTTTACTTTTTACTTTTGAGTTGACGGTTACCAATGTTCAACTCCTTCGCCTTGTAATTTTGAACCCCATCCAGAAAACAAGGGAATTCCTGGATCAAGTATTGGGAGAAATTTGTCTTCGTGGAGGACTTTTTGATGGAACTAACTAGTATTTGCGCTACATCTAGATGAAAACCACGAAAACCTCCCATAGTTAGCCTGACGGTAAGGGGACTCTAACTCATTATCCACTGAGGAATGTTTTACGTCTGCACTGTGGTCGGTGTGAACCGGTTGCGGAATTCGTAACGACCAGCCATCGGTGGGATTCAAACCCGGTTCCCGTCATTGGAAGGCGAACGCTCTATCCCCTGAGTCACCACTCTTGTAGAAAAATTGTTGTTGATTCTGGAGAACGCCGTGCACAACTTTCTTCACTTCGTCCGAATGGAAACGTAGTTTTCTCTTATGTGGCTTAAAGATGTAAAAGTCACAGGGTGACAAATCAGGACTGTGCGGCGGGTGGCCCAACACTTAATAACGGGAATTTTATAAGGTTGTCGGGATTTCACGCTAGACGTGTGGGTGGGCATTGTCACGGAGAAGGATCACTTGTTGTGGGAGAAGGTATGGTTGTTCGCTTTTAATTGATTTTAGTGGTTTCGTCAGAGTACAATACCGCATTACGCTCACATTCTACAATCAGAAACTGTACTTCCACGCGTTACTCCGATCTGGACGCATCCATGTACAGCAAGACTTTACTTTCGATCAGTTTATTTTACCACAAACAGCTTTCATTGTTCAACGCTGTACGCAGTGTACACATCTTACAACCCTTTATATCTCTGTTCCATGGCGCTGCCATAGCTGCAGTCATTCTGACACAATCGCACATGTCCAATTCTCATTTGGGCAACCCGTATATAAAGTATTATAAAAACATGTTGTTGTTGACGTATGCCTGTTAAGATAGAGGGGTGCGATTATTCTTGTTTTCCAGAGGCGCCATCTATGGCCAAGAATTCGACTTTTGCCACACCCATTCGTCACACCCGTTTATAGGGTTGACCCATTCATTCATCCACAGATCGTAATTTTGGCTTGAATCAGAGAACGATCAATCTCCAATTCAGTACCTCCAGAGGTATTGATTTGTTACGGAAACATGGAGGACTGCGAATCGACAGATTTAACTTGCATCAGTCACCATTTACAAACACAGAGAGTCCTTGGCCGGTGGGGTTCGAACCCACGAACTCTCGGGCATGGGCCCAGCGCCCTACCGCCCAGGCTATCCCTGCCATAAAAACAGGTTAAATTTCAATAATCAAAAGTTTTTTTTTTTATATAAATTTACCTTATGCTGCCTTTAAGCAATACCTTAAGGCGAAAATTCAAAATCTTTATAATTTTTTTATTCCTTTTAATAAGCAATTCGCATCACAAAAATGTTCTGGGTGCGAAACTAGGGTTTAACTTATGCAAAATTTCTAGATCAAAAGTATAGGATAACATACATACCTAACAGTTAAAACAAGCCATATAATATAGGAAGTAATCAGAAAGGTTGCTAATCCCATCAGGCAACCAGCCTCTAGGCTGTTTCCCATAAGTACTTGTTTCATAGCTCCTTCAACACAAAGCATACCGCTGACAAAGGCCAATGGCGTAAGAAGGAAAAAGCATGTCAAGTCACCCATAAAACTGCTCCGATTAACTGCATTTGAATGCCTTTCAGTTTGAATAAACTGAAATAGATTTAATCATTAATACATTATTTTTTTTAATTGAATGAAATCAATAGTTCTGCCACTTTTATTTATTGGATTGACAACTAATTTCCCACTGTTTTTAAACTTTTAACATAGCGCATGTCACTAAATGTTTTTGGCATAATGTATTAACTGAAGGATATTAGACATATGTTCTGGTAGAACAAAAAAGTAGCATATTTTGCTCAAGCGAGTTATTTTTTTAAGGAATTTATTTGAATTTTTAGATCATTGAAATAGAAGTTGATAAATGAGCATATTTAACGTCTTTTTATTTTTACTCTAAGACTATAAAAGCTGTTCGTGATACTTGTGCTGTGCTGAAAGAGGGTGCCATAGCGTTAGCTCTTGATTGGTATTCTAGGTTTAAAAATTGAGAGTTTGACCTCAAAGACGCACTTTTTTCTTCGATGAAAAACAGTGGGCAGTTTGTCAAATTTTCATTTTGCGACGAATCTAAGTTACTTGTTAACAAAGCTTAAAGCCAAAATGTAAGTATAATTCCTCATAATGCTGCTTCATCATGTAAACAAAAGCCGGTTCTGCTCAGAGAAGTTCTCTCTTTCTCAAATATACACGAAGCAGAGTTTGTTCTGTAATAGAAACGGTTGAACCCCTTCTCATGCCTTAGATCACCTTACTTTTGAGGTAAACCTAAGCATTTAAACCCAAACAGTTGAGAGGATCCGCCTCATTCGCGTTGTGTATTGAACCAAATTTTGTATAAAATTGAACTGGAGAGAATAGGCTAAGATAATGAAATGTTTTCATACTGCTGCAGAGAAGATCTTCACTCAATGGGAAAGGTCCAGAGGTTAAAAACAATGGAAACTTAGTTGCCAACCTTATAACAGTACTTGTAAAATTTTTTTTCAAACAGACATTTTATGTGGCAATATTATATATTTCCTAAGACGACAACTAGAATATCATGTTATGTGATAGCTAGAAAACACTTCCAATTTTTTCAAAATGTATGTTTTAACTTACGATTCTTGGTTTTTTTTTTTTTTTTTAAAAAAAAAAAACTCCATTTATAAGATTTTAACCCACCACTACTTCTAAATAATTTAAAGGCTTTATTTTAATTTTTTTAAGAACTAATCTACTGGTTTCCTTCAAATTTTGGATTATTGTCATTAAAAATTAGGTATATTAAAATGGTGTAACAGTTTTATATCTTGAAACTAAATTTTATTTTGGCTCATTATTAATAATAAATTATTGTAAATAATTATTTTTAGATGGAAGTATCTCTGATTAAGCACGATTTTAAATTGTGTGTAAAACTTCATTTGCGTCATTAGTGCGAAAGATATCGGGGAATACTCAAAAAGTTAAAATAACATTACCAAACATTCAACAGCACTACTCACCAAAGATTATCTACTTAGCTGCTACTTTCATACTTTGTTGGTTCAAAAATCCGGATCCGGGGGAAATAAAAGACTGTTTAGTCAGAAATAGTACGTTTTTGTGCTCTGTGTAATTTCATAACTTAAAATATCGTCTGCATTATTTGAGAACTTTAAGGTTAGAAACACATCACCATTTAAACACGTCGAGATTTCCATGTAGAAAATGTTTCTGCGTACTGTGTTGTAACTACGGGAAATGCTGAAAACAATCAGGAAACAATACTAACGTTTGATGTTAATCAATAATAGCGTTTGATGTTAACAATGTTATCGTTTGATGTTAACAATGTTAACGTTTGATGTAATGTTATCACAGTTAGAAAAAGGGAGATTGTCACTATGTTACAATAACAAAAGCTCTTCAATTCATTAAAATCTTGCTTAACACATTCCTCTAGTAATCTCTTTAATTATTAGTACAAAACATAAAATAATACATACTTCATAAAATGATTTTGGCTTGCGAATGGTAACAAATGGATAATTGCAAATTTCACATTTATCGACAGTGTTGTTACATTTGCTGCTTAACCATCTTTCCATGCATTTCTTATGGACGAGTCCAACTGTTCCTGAAATAAAGTACAAAATAATTTACATCATATTTTATAACTTCCTCTTTATTGTTATAGTTTCTTTATCTATTCTTCTTAATTATTGGTTTTTATCTTTATTAATATCTTTATTATTGGTTTCGATCTTTATTATTATTATTATTGTTTTCTATCTATTATTCTTGCTAGTTTATTCTTTTCATGCTATTCACTGCATATATTATTCTTTATTATTGTTTTTTTTAATTTATTATTCTTTTTATTAATATATTCTTTTCATGTTATGAAATAGTTTTATATTTGCATGCTAAATAAATATTGGCAAAATAGATACATATATGGCTAATTTAAAAGTTGCAAAAATTATTTGACAAATATTTCTCAAAAAGGTTCTCAATTTAACTATATCGAAAAATTTGACATAATATACAATACCATAAAAAATGCTTTTCTATTTATTCAATGCCTTATTTTTTTTAATAAAATATTTAATTTCATTTGATATTTCCCTACGTAGCTTTCAATGCGTAACAATACTTGAACATTCTAATATTCTCAAATTATGAATTAGAATATTGATTGGACAAGATTGCGAAAAGAGTTTAATTTAATAATAAATCAAATATGGCTATACCGTATAAAATTCAAGATAACAATTCTCAATATTCAGTTTCACAAAAAATGTTCACAGTATTCAAAATTAAAGGTGTCAGAAACTTCCTTTGCTTAGTCCCAAAGTATTTTAGTTTATTTTATTATTTCATTCACATTTATGAAACTCGTAATGAATTAGGTGGAATCGAATTTGCATTTTGTAAGAAAAATTGGAAGTAAATCGGATAAAAATTGAAAGAGTTATAAAAGTTTGCATCTAAAAACGATATAATAACAGAAGACTATTTAAAATTTGTGCACAATTTTTTTCCGTCGGTACACGCGTCATTTAAGTCATGTTATTTTTTACTTAAATCAGTTTTAACTCACACAGTGCTCTGAAATTGTAATGTCAATAACTGCAATACGCAGACTTGTATGCTCATTACAAAGCTGTCTAATAAGATCTTGTCAAATTGAAGAACAGATGGCTCACTAATTAAAGAAGGACATCACAAACTCATTACCTTCCTGGCTGAAAGACGTGACAGCTTGGCCAGGAAGACTCCAATTGGTATCTTGTGTTAACAGTTCTTGTATACAGGGCTGCCTACTACTACGCTTTTTTTTCCCAAATAATTTTGCATTAAGCCGTGGTGGCTCTGGGGATAGAGCGTTCGCCTTCCAATGAGGCGAACCGGGTTCGAATCTCAGCGATGGCTGGTTGATACGAATTTCGCACCCAGTAGTAGACGCATCATGAGTAAGAGTCCTCTTGCCGTCAGGCTAACCGTGGGAGATTTTCGTGGTTTTCCTCTCCATGTAACGCAAATGTTGGTTATTTTAATCAAAAAGTCATCCACGAAGGCAAATTTCTCCCTATACTTGATCCAGGAGCTCCCTTGTCTTCCGTATTCGATTCAAAATTACAAGGCTACGGAGTTGAGTATTCGTAGTCATTGACCCAAAATTGGGTCGTCTGTTCAACGACGGTCATATATATAAATATTACAGAATTGTAGGTTATTAGAGATAGGTTAGTACTTTATTTACGTCGTACTAGAGCTGAACAATCGGCAATTGGAGATGATCTGGGAAACTTCCCTGTGGATGATTCGAAGACATACCATCACTATTTTTATCCTCTGTAGAGGAGATAGCTCCTTTGCTTTGGTAGCCCGACTACCAGCTTGCGATATCGAGCACTTCTCGGTAGAACAGTTAATAAAGGATAGATACCGTGCACCCTTGGTTCCTACGCAAGCAAACCAAAGTTGTTATCGACCTGCTTACTGACAGCAAATAACGATGCTTGACTTCGATGTTCTACTGCGAACCATGTCTTGATGATCAGATCACTGCGGGGCGTAGACTGTTAAAAACTAAAACGTTCAGAGATTTCACAACTTTGCAAAATTTTTTGAACTTAACCACCAGAGGGCTTGAACAAAGTGGCATTTTATATAAAATTTTGAATTATTTTCATGCAGTGGTGTGGAAAATAAATTTAAATAAATTTACAAAAGCAAAGATTAATACATTAAAGCATTAATGAGCTACCACTGGAAGAAATTTTCCCAAAAAGCATAGAAAGTTGACAGCCCTGTTAGCAGTTCCATCTCCAATAATTATGTTCGCGAATTATTTTTCCATTATAGCAAAAGTTTTCATAAAACAGATAAAAATTTTCTTTATCTGAACTAAATAACACGACAGTTACAATTGTAATTATATTGTTCCTGAAGTTCATTTTTCAATATTTACTAAAAAATTTCGAAGAATGTTTCTTCTCAACTATTGGAAATCATTAATGCATTTTTTAATGAAATATATATTAAATATTAAAGTATTTAAAATATATATTATTTTATATATATATAATTATTAAAATATATATAATATTCAAAATATATATTAAAGGCTGTGATTACGGAACACCATGTGTATATTGATTAGTCTGGAAGAGTGCCAGTTTTTTCACAATAAACAGTTAAATACCTATAAAAGAGTTAAAAAATTTAATTATACCAGTGCATCTACAAGGCGACACCAAATCTTCTTTATCGTCACCCTCGTGGCATATACGACAAATAGGACCACTACTGGCTGCTGGTGACTGAAGTTTAGATGGGAATTTGACAATTGTGTCAAATGGTGAAGATTCTCTTATTTCAGATGGGAAGTTGTAAACAAAAAGATGCTTAATGCGAATATTTGGAGTAATCAGGCATGTTGTTTGTTCTCTTGGACTCTGATCATTTGGTGTAGTCGAGCAAGTTGGTTGATTTTCTGGAAAAGCATGAGATTCCGGTTTTTGCTGGAAAGGTGAATTCAAACTTTCATCTGATAGTGAGGGTTGCAAATTTGTTTCTTTCGCCTTATACGCCATGTTTCTGAAAAAAAGTATGATGGTTCAATAAAATTTAGCTTTTTCCTTTTTTTTTGTAGTTTTGTTTTGTTGTTGTTGATAGTTTGGTTTTTCAGCCCTTTTTACGCTGCAATATTTCCTGCCTTGGAAAGCCAAGGTGAACTTGCCAGAACAATTATTAACAATACGAGCTTTAATAAATTATAAAAAAAAGCATTTAAATAATAAAAATTAATAAAAATTCGTAACATTTTTAGTCAAAATGCAAAATGTCAAGAAACAATTCTATATGTTGAGATCTCAGAGCAATTTTAAGAAAAACTATATTTTGAATTTGGTAAAAATTGGAAAAAATAAATTGAATTGGAAAAAAAAAGAATTGAATATTGAAATTGGAAAAAAAAGAGTATATAAAAATATCAGGAAGCTGTTTTA
The DNA here is from genome assembly GCF_043381705.1 of Parasteatoda tepidariorum. Lineage (NCBI taxonomy): Eukaryota > Metazoa > Arthropoda > Arachnida > Araneae > Theridiidae > Parasteatoda > Parasteatoda tepidariorum. The sequence goes on along the minus strand of NC_092215.1, from coordinate 33,520,038 downwards.
AAAAATATTTTCTACTCCAAAACAATTTTTTAAAAAATCATGAAAAAGCCATAAAAAGTGGTCCAATGTCATTAATATGGAAAAAGTGATAGTTTATATTTGTAGTATTGATAGTTTATAGATGACAAGTGAATATGTCTTTCATTTGTCGACTTTAGTTTTAAAAAAAGCACTATATAATTTTTTTGCGTGGACAAAACTACCTTGTTTCTGCCAAATAAGTCCTAATAATCTCCGTAGATTTGGCGTCCAATAAGAGGACAATATTTGGTATAATTTCATCACTTAAAAAATTATGATTTTTGATTTTTTTTTCTTTTTCTATGCCATTAAAAAACGATTGTCTATGTAAAAATGCATTTGGGTTTACTCTCGTTGGTCTGAATATTTAATAGCAAATAAAATTTATGAGAAAGGTCAGGAGCTTAACGTAAAATATCTGATCGTGAGTTAGAGTCCTCTTTCAATCAGCCTAATCATAGGTGGTTTTCGTGGTTTTCCTCTCCATGTAACGCAAATGCGGATTAGTTCCATCAAAAAGTCCTCCACGAAAACAAATTTAGCCCAATACTTGATACAGGGTTCCCTTGTCTTCTGGATTGGGTTCAAAATTACTAAGTCATGGAGTTGAACATTGATAGTCGTAAACTTATATAATACATATAATACAATAGTTATAAAATACATTGCAAAGGTTGCAGTAAATTAGCATTTAAATATGGCTCAAGGTACGTATGTTATGGTTCATCGTTGAACCAATTAAAAAAAGAGTCGCATTTTTAAAATTTGATTTCTCAGTAACAATTCTTCCAATTTCTCTCAAATTTTGTATTTTTTTAAATGTAAAATCACATTCTTTAAAAAGACGCAAAAAGTATAGAATAAAAATTCTTTTGTAATAACATTAGTAGTCGTAAACCCAAAATTGGGTCGGCTGTACAACGACGGTTATAAGTTTCACTCAAATTGCTTAATTGCTAATAAGTTACAAGTTATAAGTTCATAAAAGGTTATAAGATTCATTCAAATTGCATTTTGGGCAGTTTTATGGCAAATAGATATCATAATTAAGTCTAGTGAATTTTGTTTCATGACCAAAGTGTAAAGAAAAATTGTTTAAAAGAATCCTTCATTATGTAAAAAATGCTAGAAATTAAAATTTTTAATTTTTTCATGCAATAACTAATTATAATTGTTAATTTTTTTTTAAAAGCTCTTATGAGCTGCATTTATTTTCATGAGTTTTCTTCCTGCCTAGCTAATATTTTTTAGCAAAAGCCGCTTTTTCTGCCATTATTTAAATCTTGGTTCTCAGGAGGTTAAAGTAAATCTTGAGCTTACATATTTTTCTGCTTTAAAAAGAGTAACAGTCCCTTTAAATTGACTCTAGACTCTGGGTTAAAAATATCTCAGCTAAGTAGTTTTGCATTTGCAAACTGTTTACATAGTTCGCTAAAAACTTTTGATCTAATGATCGGATCTTAAAGTTCTAGGACATGATGGATAGAGGGGGTGATCTTAAATATGCTAATAATTGAGATCACATGCTACATGGAAATATACAAAATTTGAGTGAAATCGGTCGAAAAGTTCGTGAGAAATTGAAATTCAAAAAAGTCAGATATTTAAAATTCGATTTCTCAGAAACTATTCGCACGATTTTGCTCAAAATTTGTATTTTGTCCTTTAAAATAATATTCCTTAAGATGATGCAAAAAAATGTTTACCATTCATTTCTGAACTTTTCAACTATTACTAAATAAAATTAATATTGACCATAAATTATTTTTTGCACGGTATTATCTTTGCACAAACGAATTTGATAATTGCGCGCAAAAATTTTGGAATTCGCTAAAAAGTTTGAGTTATAGCGAAATACGTAAAAAGTGAAATTAACATTAAGGGGTCCAAATTTTGGAGTGCTCTTCTGACCAAACTATGGGGACTATATTTCCCAGATCCACTCTTTATACTTAGGGATTAGAAATCGGAATTTGTAGAAAAAGGAAAAAAAGAAAAGGTATGTTTATTTAGAGAAAGTACGTTTTTGTGTCTGATTTCGTAACTTATAATTCACGCATGGTGTGAATGTGCATGAACTTTGTATAAACTTTTCCTTTATTAAGTGGTTAGATTTAAATTGTACCTTATTTGGTGTTCCACCTTATTCGAAGAGATATTACAATACAGTTTTTACAGTGTATGGTTAAAAATGTCGTTACTTTGTAAAAAATTTTCATGTATCTGAACATTAAAAATAGCGGCAACTAATTTACACCACAGTGGTATCCCACTACACTTATACTCAAGGATAGTATCTGCTGAAAATAAAACACCTTGAATTTTATTTTACACTACTTGGTGTAAAGTAGCAGCTACTAGTCACTATGGTTGTTATTCAATAACACTAAAATTTATAGTTGCAGTAAGATATGATACACATAAGAATCAACAGTTATTTTTAGGTGACAATATGAAGTAAGAATCAGTAATTTAGGTTATATACATACACGAATTCTTAAAATCAAATTAATTTATAAACCAAACATACGTGTAGCACAGAGAGAACTCTTTGCTTACGGTGTATCATTTGTACCATTACATGTGGTCCACATGTTGTACCAGCCTTAAGAAAAAAGGTTAAGAAGAATTCGATTTAGGCTTAACGAAGTAGAATAGAAATTATACATTTTAAAATTATTTAATACAGTTTACAGACACTTGAAAATTAAAATATAAAAATCCCTATTCTGCAACTAAAAACATACATATTTTTAATGGTGAACTTACGTTTCTGTAGATGAAAAACAGCATTGAAGACGACCACAAACACTAGTCAATTCGTTATAGATTGTAAACAATTTCAGTCGATATCAAAACTTGCCAACATTGGAGTTTTCGAAAGCAAAATTATTTATGCAGAAGGAGCGAGATCTTAATGTTAACTTTTTATCTCTTCGGCGTTTAGAATTCTTATACACTCTTTAAATTGTATATGAAAGCTAAATTTGTGGTTAAATTGACAAAAGTATTCTTTCACATAATTTTTTGGGTTGTTCAACATTAAATCCGGAGAGATTGAACTGATTACACACTATTTTTCGCAGTTTAGGGTGATTCACGATGAAGAGACAAGAAATATAATTTTGAGTAGGAATTTTTATGAATATGCATCAAATTGTTTATGTATTCACTTTTTGTACTAAGATATTTCAACCTTATGAGATTTGCCTGAATGATTTTTGTAAATGGTATTCACAGCTTAAATTGAATGGAAGCGAAATATACCAGTGTTCAATGATTTTTTCGCTTTAAATCAGCATACTTAATGTTTTAACCTAATTAAAATTCGTTTTAAGGATATTATAAAATATATAAATTTTTTTTTTGCTAATTAAGGCACACAGTTTGAATTTAAATAAACAAATTACAAAACTTACTTGATTATCAAATGTTTCCTAGAAGTATTCAGTTTTTTTTTAAAAAAAAATTAAAAAATAAGAAAAAACGTTAAACGCAAAACAAACAAAGATAAAAGCTTAATTCATTTTAATCAGAAAGCGTTTGCTTTAAAATGCTAGTTTCAAGTATTTGTTTTTAAAGTTTTAAAAAGACCAGCAACTAATGGGTTAATAAGTTAGCTATTATCAATTTGTTATAGATATCCTTAGATTTGCTTCTCAGGACCTTCTTGGCCGAGAGGTTTCACTACTCCACCAAAGACTCTGCAGCTTAAAGGTAGCAGGTCCAAGCCCCACCGCAGCTTTAGATGTATCTTTGTTATGTCTTTCTCTAATTTGTTCTGTCTGTTAACTTGACAAAAGCTTATAAGCCTGCACAAATATATGCGTAACATTAAGTAAATAAAAAAGATCTGCTTCCACTTAAGGGTCTCCCTAATCGAGCTGTATCAACTGCCAAACGCTGTGCAAAGCGTGGAGGTAGCGGGTTCGAAACTCGCTGTTATCCTGGATGTATCTTTGTGCTGTCTTTCTCTGTATTGTGCTATCTGTCTTTCTATTTGAGAAAGGTTAATACGCCTAATTTGAGCACAAAAATCAGAAAATGTATGTAATTCCAATAAACCAATAAACTTCTATTTGCAGAATTCAAGGTTCACTAAATGCAACTATGCTCATGATTGTGAAGTATTGCTCTTCCATTAGACAATCAAGAGATAATACGTTCGAATATCTTTGTATGCAAAGTACTTTCTTTGTTCGACGTAAGCTAAGTTCGACGTAAGTGGCGTTACTAAGGAAGGGGAGCCATCCACTCTGCAGAGGATCGAAATTACGCAATCCGCATTCGTGGTTTCCAAAAACTTTATCAGCAACAGGCTGGACTCTAGCAAAAAGAATATTGAAGAAGATTTTATATGCCTTATTGAGGAAAGTAATTGTTGTTGTAGTAGTAGTAGCTCATTTACGTCGCACTAGAGCTGCACAATGGGCTACTGGCGACGGTCTGGGAAACATTCCTGAGGATGATCCGAAGACATGCCATCACAATTTTGATCCTCTGCAGAGGGGATGACACCCCTGCTTCGGTAGCCCGACGATCTGCAAGCGAATTCGAGCACTTTACGGTAGCACAGTTCAACGAGGACCAATACCGTACACCCTCGGTTCCTACGCAGACGGATCCAAGTGGTCACCCACCCGCACACTGTCCGCAGCTAGTGATGCTTGACTTCGGTGATCTGCTGGCAACCGTGTCTTAACGTTCTGTCCACTGCAGGACTGAGGAAAGTAATACCTCTGCAGTTACGGCATTCAAGTTTGTCTCCCTTTTTAACGATGGGGCAGACAGATCCTTCTTCCCATTCAATGGGCAATTTCTCCATGTTCCAAATTTAATGCATGATCTTATGGATAGCATTAATATGCTCTCGTTCATCAACTTTTAAAAGTTCAGATGGAATACATTCGAGACCAGCCGATCTGTTGTTTCTAAGTCTTACCTACCTACAAGCAAAGCTGACAATCGCTGAATACAAAACTAGATATGTCTCTTGCCTCTGTCAACGTTCTCATTTTCAGATTGGAGATAGAAGAAATTCGAAGCTATTAGAAGTTTGTACGTTCGATCCTTATTTTGATGGTAAATTTTAGAATTAGATAAGTTGAAGTCCAGTTCTGTAGTGGTATGGTTTAAGCACGCGGTGAGAAGACTGGGTAATTACTATCACCACCTGCATTATGATCTTAATTGCGAGAGACATCACGTCCCGCAGTGGACTGATCGTTAAGACACGGTTCCCAGCAGATCACCGAAGTCAAGCATCACTGGCAATGGTCAGTGTGCGGGTGGGTGACCACTTGGATCAGCCTGCGTAGGGAACGAGGGTGTGCGGTATGGGTCCTCGTTAAACTGTTCTTCCGTAAAGTGCTCTACTTCGCGTGCAGGTCGTCGGGTTACCGAAGCGGGGGTGCCACCCCCTCTGCAGAGGATCAAAATTGCGATGGCATGTCTTCGGATCATCCTCAGGGATGTTTCCCAGACCGTCGCCAATAGCCCATTGTGCAGCTCTAGTGCGACACAAATGAACAACAACAACAGCGAGAGGCATCACTGGCCGAGCGGCATCGTCCGCTAAATGAGCTGTATCGTGGATATGGGTTCAAATATCACCGTAACAATGGATGTATCTCTGTGCTGTCTTTCTCTGAATTGTACTATCCATCTTTCGACTGAACAAAGGCTTATAAGCTGTACTTATGTATTTGGATACATAAGCTTGCATGTATGTGTACCAATGAATAAAAATGCATCTAAATTGAGGCAGTACAGTGTGCACTTGTACTTCTTCTTTCTTGGGATCATCATTAAGACAATCGCCAGAAGCTCATTTCGGTAGCTCTAATGTGGTGTCAACAATCAAACAAATATTCTATTGACATGGCGTAGAAGAGAAAAGAAAAGATTACCAGTTCAGAGTTTGAGCTTCAGCACCTAATAAGGAACATTTTCAGGTAGAGTAATGTTTGTAGTAGTTGCAGTTTCTTATTTGCGTCATACTAGAGTTGCACAATGGGCTATTGACGACGATCCGAAAACATTCCAGAGGAGAATCCGAAGACATGCCATCGCAATTTTGATCCGATACAGAGGGGAAGGCTCCACTCCTTTGGTGATCCGACGATCCGCCTCTTCGAAGTTGAGCACTTTACGGCTGAACAGACCGATAAGAGGACCGATACCACTCAACCTCGGTACCATCACAGGCTTAACAAAGTGGTCGTCACCCACTCGTTCACTGACCACTGCCAGTGATACTTGACTTCGGTGACTGAGTGGGAACCGGGTCTTACAATATGTCCATTGTGGGACCCGGTCAAAACGATTGTTTGATTTAGAAAACATGACAAAATGATAGCTTAAGCGGTGTTAGGCAAATATGTATAAGTAGTAGTAGTAATTCATTTACGTCACACTAGAGCTGCACAATGGGCTATTGGCGACGGTCTGGGAAACATCCCTGAGGATGATCCGAATACATGCCATCTCAATTTTCATCTTCTGCAGAGGGGATGGCACCCCTTCTTCGGTAGCCCGACGACCTGCACGCGAAGTAGAACAGTTTAACGAGGAACAATACCGCACACCTTCGGCTCCTACGCAGACTCATCCAAGTGGTTACCGACCCGCACACTGACCGCAGACAGTGATGCTTGACTTCGGTGATCTGCTGTGAACGTTGTCTTAACGATCAGTCCACTGCGGGGCGCAAATATGTTTAAAATACGAGGAAAATTACTATTTGTTAGGTTACGAGACGGCGAGAATAAATCACGTGACTGATCTGTACCAAATAGCAGATTGAAATACAAAACAAGAGAGAAAAAAATATGATTGATTGTTTGAAAACTGAAGAAGCAACAATCAAATAAAAATATTCCAAGATGCAAGTTTTTCCATTAATTTTCTAAAATGATGTTAAACAAGCGAACGACAATGAAATAACATTGTATAAAAAGTTGTATATGCTTAATAAAATGACGAAATAAAAAAAAGAACGATTATTAATATATATTCCAAACAAACTTCCCTCTCTAGTTTGCTATTCATAAAATTGAAGAAATAACATTTTAGTTTACACCTTTAAACAAAGGATATAGACAGCTATCAGTTCTGACCCACCCACCCATTTAAAAGCAATCAATCTTGTAGCTTCTTGTCTTGAAAAGACAATATTTAAATTTGACTCCTCCTCAAGAATTTTATTTTTATTTGACGTTCTCAACATTAATGGATTTTTGATTTAAGTAGCTTGTAAGCAAACTTAAAATATTTTTTTTTATTCATAAAAAAAAATAATTTTTTTGTCAAAAAAAGTTATTTTGTTTAAATATTTAAATTTGTAATTTTGGTCCCCTTCAAATGGAAAAGGGATTTAACTTCTTAGCTCATTTTAATCTTCGGAATTTCATTCGGAAGAAATAATCTTTTAATCTTCATATCACCGGAATTTATTTATTCAGTAACTAATTAATATTTTGAATATTTGTTTCTTATTTTTCATAGAAATGCTAAATTTAAAATTTTAGGGTCGTTATAAGTATTTTTAAAACTTGAACTTTGTAAAAGTTAAAAAAATACAACCTAAAAACTTGATAACTAGATTCAATAGGGAATATATCAATGATTGAAATGAAAAAAAAAATAGTATTAAGAGAATTGCGAAGGTAAAATTTTCCGTAGGATGTAAAATCCTTTTTCTGTCGAACATGAAGGAAGTGTTATTCGAAATTCGGGCTGAATTTTAATTTTTTTTTATAGAGTTTCAGGTTACGGAATAATATACATAATTTTTTATGTTTATTTCGAAAGATTGGATGGATTTCTAATCATTGGATGTCTTTTATTAAATTATAAATTACAATGGAGAACAAATTTTTTGTTGCATTTATACAAGCATTTCATCTTAATTGATTCCGTTATAGCGATCTCAAATTTGAAATTAGATTTGTTCAGTAAGCTACAGATTTTAATTTATTTGAGCTAATTGAGCTTTAATTAGTTTAGCTTTTTGTCTGAATGTATTTATAAATAAAGTATCGGTTTATAAACATAAATCTACATTTGTCTGCTCCCTTGAAAACAACTCTCAAGACAAAAAATAAACGACATTAACCTATCGCATCATAAACTGAAATATATTATCAAATTATCACATTCCTACGACTCCCTAAGTAGCAGAGAAGTAGAACCACTCAGTATTCCCACTTAGTAAGACGCCAATGACATCAAGTCTCTCGAATCGCAAACATATCACACAGGGCTCGCTAGCCACAGTTTGCTGACAGCAAATCATGCAAATTGTCATTAATAAGTAAAACACGAGTTTAAAAACATTGTTTTTCTATTTTAAATGTTTTTACTTTTGTCTTTTATATCTCCTCATGATATAGTAACATATGAGTGATCACAAGAATTTAACATACCTAAAATTACAAAATATAATTTTTCTTAAAAGTTTTGTGACTGTCCTCAATACAGCATGATTCGGTGTTTCGTAATCACCACTCTTAACACCTCATTCTCGTTAAAAACTGTATATAAAAAAAGATGCACTTTAGAGGCCATAAAATATATTAAAGATCGGGAAGAACAAAATGAAATCTTACAAATCACTATTGAAAATGTCGTTATAAAAAACAACATCAAAAATCTGTTGGATAATGCGAGGAAACAGAGGGAATTTGAAAGATGATCATTAGAAATACCTACAACTTTCACCCGACAAATAAACTGGTTTTGATGTTTTTGTCGAGACTTCCTTGCTACTGATCTGTCAGATTTTGATCGTTTTTATTTCTTTCTTGCTTAAATTTTATTTGCTACTTCTGATGTGTATACTTTTTGAACTTATTTTTTGAAAAGGATTCTGACAGATAAAGTATGAGCTGTCATTATATAATAGCGTTTAAGATGATTATTTTGATAAAATTATTAACTCAGAAGTATTTTTCAAACTAAACCTAAAATTTTTATTAGTGTAGTTATTTTTCAATAATAATTAAACACAAAGAATTTTTTTAAAAGATATTGTGAAATTTTTTTAGTCTATTTCAGATTTCGTAAAAATCGTTTTTACGTGCTGTCAAGCAAGTAGAGAAACTTATGCCATATAAAGATAAATATGCATCGCAACAGAAAAAAATTACTGTTAAAAATGTAGAACAATAAATTTTTTCCAGAAAAGTTGTTGAATAGTAAAAAATTTAAATAAATGCCGATAGATGGCATAACCGTCCTGATAATTTCAATACAAAAGCAGCAAAATGCGAAAACCACTAAGTTTCGATTTTTTCTAATCTAAAAAAAGGATCAAGAAACTCTTTTAAGTATGAAGGATTATTATAAAATATATTATTTTATGCTTGAGTTGAAAGAAAAGCTAATTTTATTGTCTTAAAATTTTAAATAAAATTAGTTGACACCTTTCCAATAGATGGCAGCACCATGACAGTATTGTTGAAATTAAATCAAAACCGAAGATTAGTAATTGGACTTTCCACTGCATGTTATTCTTTTTTTTCTTTTTCGAATTCTGTTCTTTCTTCATAAAATATTCAAAAGTTATTACAAATCCGAATTATGTTTTTCCGAGTGCTTTGCTGTGCCTGCCGTGTAATGCGACTAAAGTAGATTATTGGCTCTTATTGGTCATTCGTCAAAATATATATTTTTTCTAAGTATTTATTTTTGTTCCCAATGAAGAGAAATTTTGATTAGCTTTTCTTTTTGAGAAACAGGCTTTTTAAGAAATGAAATTGGTTTGCTAAAGAATTTAAGTAATTTGTGGTGTAAAAACTCATTCCTATTTCTATTAAGAGATTATAGAAAATAAAATTATTGCAGAAAAAAAAATATGTCAGAATTCAGAATAAAAATGGGAAAAGTATTATTTATTTAGATGTATTCCAAAACATAGATGTCGTTGGATGGGGGGAAGGTTGGCGGTTATATGTCCCCCTCAATAATTAGAAATCTCTAAAATCTTCTCTCACCATTTCGGACAAATAAAGAAAATTTTTGTTATTTATCATAAATTTAAATTCCTTAAAGTTAAAAACAAGGAAGAAATGTGTAAAATTTTTCGTATGTGTAAAATTTAGAAAACTATTAAGACTGTGTAATTTAATTTCCTCCCCCCTAAAAGTATGGCCACTGTGACATCTACCCCCCCCCAAAAAAAAAAGAAGAAAAAAAATTGCCAAAGCTAATAAGATGTGGTTAAAAGCTGCCAACAATTATTTCAACGCCGAACTTTTCACTCTCGTCATTAAATAGAATCTTTGTTATAAATTAAAGTACAAGACGTTAATGAGTTCGAGGGTTCGAACCCTACCGGCCGAAGACTGCCCGTGTAGTAAAATGGTGACTGATGCACGTTAAATCTGTCGACTCGCAAAGTCCTCCATGTTCCCATAACAAATCAATACGTCTGGGGGTACTTAATTGGAGATTGGTTGTTCTCTGATTCTGGTCAAAATTACGATCTTTGGAAGAATGAATGGATGTATGAATGGGTCCGACCAATAAACGGGCTTGACGTACAGGTGTGGCAGAAGTCACCTTGGCCATAGATGGCGCCATAGGAAAACAAGAACACTCGCATCCCTCTGCCTTAACAGGCATACAAAACAGAGAGAGAGAGAGAGAGAGACAAGACGTTAGTAAAATTAGAATTTATAAAAATTATTTACTAATTAAGTTATTTGAACTGTTGTTAAATCCGATGGAATTTCACTACAAATGCAGGAACTATACAAACAGAAGGCTAAAATCATATAAGTTTTGCTTTCATGAATTCAATTCTGTTCTTAACCCACTTGCGTCTTTTAAAAAGGGCACAAATGGATGTTACTGGGTTAACAGGGATGCTAAATGCTGTGCTTTTGTCAGAAATATTTCATATAGTGGTGGAAAGATAAAAACAAAACTCGCAGAATTTTTATTAATTTTACCAAAATTGAAAAGGCTCACCTCGAGATATTTGGATTTGAGTAGAGTTGATGAAGCTGATTTATGCTTCTCGCTTTTATCCTTAAGATAAGTGGACGTTTTGTGTGAAATATTTATATGCAGTGGCAGAAAACTAACTTTAAGACAAATTTATTTAAATAAAAAATTTTATTACAGCTAGAAAAATATTTTTAACAAGTTGGCATCTCTGAGTGAATAAGCAATAAGCAGTACATAATTACCAAATAAATTCAGACATTCCTGAAAACATTCAAAAATTCTATGGATATTCTGAAAATATTTCAATAATCTATAAACATTCTAAATATACTCAAATAAGGAAAGGTTAAAGCGTATTTATTTATTTATGAATTCTTTTTTGTAAATCAGAAATGTACAGCACTTACAGCTACAAAAATATTTTTAACAAATTGGCATCTCTGAGTCAATAAGCAGTACATAATTACCATATATAAATAAATTCAGGCATTTCTGAAAATATTCAAATAATCTATGAATATTCTGAAAGACTTTCAATAATCTATAAACATTCTAAATATACTCAAATAATGAAAGGTTAAAGCTTATTTATTTATTTTTTGTAAGGCAGAAATGTACAGTACTTAAAATAAAAAACAAAAACTGTTAAAAAAGTTAGATCTAAATTCCTCAGATACCATTCGACTGATTCTATTTAAAACTTAGTACAATCAAACTACATAATTAAAAAATAATATCAAAATTTCTTTATTGTGTCTTGACTAAATTAATAGAGAGTCGTCTATTTTCCAGATTGCGACTACCTCTAATATATTGAGAAATTTCCAATTTTTCGATAATCAAGAATACAGACAGTTTGTATATTTAAAATTAACCCCTAGAATAATTAATAAATGCATCTTTGCATGTAAAAATCTGTTGACTAGATCAAAACTTATTAAGATGTTTTTCGCGTAATACAATATAAAAAATGCTTTCTACGACATAAAAATAAACCATTAAAACAGTGTTTTCATCAAGCATTTGAATTTTCATAGTTAATTAACTTTGTACAATTAATTATTCTTATTAAGATGAAATGAAAGATATTTACCTCCACTATCTAAGTACTGAGTTACGTACTTAACGTAAAGTATTAAAGTAATCTGTCTGCGAGAATTTAATGGCGCAAATTATCTGCACAAAATGCATATTTATTAAGTTCATGCTTATAGGCATTAGGAGTAGAAAAATATACTTAGGACGCGGGAGACTATAATTCCATATTTATTCAGCAAAGTCATAGTAATTCTTTAAATTTTTATTACCTTAATGACTAAGAATAATATTTTTTATCAAATAATTGAATCATTTTATAGCGAGAAAAGAACGTGCTTTATTGTGTGCGTACGGTAATAAACAAATATTAAGTAAATAAAATTACTAAAAATAATGTTGCATCAATTGTTTATATTAAATATAATTACAGTTGTGGCTACCTAAAATGAATCAGTTTTTTCCAAAAATGAAAAAATGATTTTTGAAGTCAATTAATAATCTTGAATAACGAAAAAAAAAAAAATGAAATAACGTATTTAAAAACCATACTTTTCTACAATATAGTTTTTATTAATAACAATACAAGCACAAAAATTTTTTTAAATTTTTTTTTAAAAGTGTAATTCTCTACAAATATACAAAATTACACTCTATGACAAAAAAAATCGACGCACCAAGAAGCAATCATCCGATTGCTTCTTGGGCACGCACAGGGCTTGCGACGCACAGGGCAGAGGGGGGATCCTGCCTTCACTATTGCACGCCACACCGGCCCTCAACAGGACATTATGGTCTGGGGTGTCATTTCCTTTGGCAGCCGGACCTCTTTGGTCGTCATTAGAGGCACACTAGCCGCACAGCGGTACGTCGACGACATCCTAAGACCTGTTTTGGTACCGTTCCTTTTGCAACGCCCTGGGCTGGTTTCTCAACAGGACAATGCCAGACCACATACGGCACGTGTTGCTATGAACTGTCTGCAAGCTTGTCAAACTCTTCCTTGGCCTGCCAGATCACCAGATCTCTCTCCCATCGAACATGTCTGGGATGGGAAGGCGATTGCATCTGGCACGGAATGTTGATGACCTCGTTCGGCAATTGAATCGAATTTGGCAGGAAATACCGCAAGAGACCATCCGGGAGCCTTATCGGTCTATGCCACGCCGTGTAGCAGCTTGTATTCAAACTAGAGGCGGATCAACACCTTATTGAACTTGTTACTGTAACTCTGCAATAAATTATTCAATTGTTCTGAAATTTTAATCATTTACTATTCTGTACATTGTCTTCCTATCCACCAATTTTCGTTTCAATCGGACTACTCCTTCTTGGTGCGTCGATTTTTTTGTTATAGAGTGTAAATAAAAATGTAACTAATGTCACTGTTAGAATTTTCATTCTAAAATATGGTAAAATCACCGGCAGCAGTCTGTCCGCACAATTATCCGTAAAGGTTACGGTAACGAGTATTTTCTTACCATTATGGTTTTTGACCATTTACAACTAGCATGGTTTCAAAATTAAGGAGTGCTGGACACTGGAGAGTTTTCATGCGTGAAAGAGAATGGATGAAATATTGTGGTGTCAGCGCTGGAATTCGAATCCCCGTTCTGTCCTATTGGTCCTATTGCGCCACCATGGCAAATATTAATAGCACCGGGAAATTTGTATTATTTTCTACAGCATGAAATTTGTTTTAATGAATCTTGGATATTTTTAAGTCACTGATTTCAAATTTACAGTCGTTTTTTCTTTACAAGTTACAGATTTTTTTCATTTTTTAAAAATGACATTTTTAGTTTATTTTTTGACGAAATGTTAAGTTCAAAAACGTTATATTTAGCAGAGGGTGGTATATATGTTGCTATAAACTTCAGGGCACATCATCAGGATTACAGCTACATAGAAACCCCATTTATATTAATAATTTATATTAATTAAGAAAGTTCTTATTTATTGCTCAATTTGAAAAATATACGCACTCATTTATCATGCTTAAAGTTCTAAATTTCATCCCATATGTATTAAATTAGTCTTTTTCTGAAATTGAAACCGCATACTTCACTGAGCGAGCAGGTACGTCAAATTTCTGTGCATTGCGCTTAATACATTACGTGTTATAAGACTCTGAACACCACGCGTTATTTTATGTGCACCCTGTCTGTTTGTTCATGTAATTATCAATGATTAATGAACCGAATAATAAAAAAGTGACCCACATAAATATACCTTTTCGTAAGCAATAAATCAAATGAACCGAAAGACTCCATCTTTTATGTTAAATATATTTCATATTAATTATCTCAGAATTTCCGTAAATGCTGGTTTGAATTACTATCTTTTTGTAGCTGCTATTTAATTGAATACGTGAGTAAGAGTGATTTGCGTGCTATCTTTTCTGCCTAGAACCTTCTGGATCAATAACATCATGCAGCTAAAGCCACTTCTCAAAAAATTTCCTTATCGTTAAATTATCTGAAATAGTTTTAATTACTCTCAATCCCGCGAGCAGAAATCTTAACATCTGTTCATTAACTGAAGATTATTTTATAAGAAAATTTTTGGTTTTTGACAGATGAGATGAGAGTTTCAATGGAGCAGGTAGTTAATTTTTAGAAAAATATAAATTTTTCGCAGAAGAGTTCTTTTTCTGTTTCACTTGATCTATCGTAACTTTACTTAATTGTTTTCAAGATTTCTTCATATTTTAAGACAAAACTAGAATAACGATAAGAAAACAGTTTGGTACTTTACTCCTAATTTAAATATTAGAGCAATATAAACCAAGTTAGTTTTTAACAGTTTTGATTGTTGTATTTGATGAGATCTTATCACAAGATATTTACTAATTTTACAACATTTTAGTCGCAAAAATGCAGTACCAAGTTCGTTTTTAGCAGTTCTGATTGTTGTATTTGATGAGAATATTTACTAATTTTAAAACATTTTAGTCGCAAAAATGCAGTACCAAGTTCGTTTTTAACAGTTTTGATTGTTGTATTTGGTGAGATCTTATCACAAGATATTTACTAATTTTGCAACATTTTAGTCGCAAAAATGCAGTACCAAGTTCGTTTTTAACAGTTTTGATTGTTGTATTTGATGAGATCTTATCACGAAATATTCATTAATTTTAAAACATTTTAGTCGCAAAAATACAGTACTAAACTGTAAAAAAAAATCTGCTTGATTTTGGGAAAAAAGCTGTGTGCTGGTGTGCCAGCTTAAAAGCGTTTAATTCATAGAAAAACACTGTTATTTAATAACAGTCTCCTGCTTTTTTAAGCAGATAAGATCCTGTTTTTTAACAAAAAACTCTATAAAAAAAAACCAAGACAGCATCATGGTCTGTGCAAGCCGAGAGCAGCATTTTTACGCTCAGTCGACTCTGGTATTCGAACCTGGGGTACGTGATTGTGAGGAAAGAGCTCTGTTCTCTGAGCTACCCTAGGAAGCTAGCCGTACCGTAGGTGTACCACTAGGTATATCACTAGGAAAAAAAATCTTAAGCTGTTTTTATCTTAAAATTCTTACCTTATTGCAATAATATTTAAGTGTAAAAACTATTTAACCTATAGTTGTTATAACCTATAGTATAAAAATGTCTGGTAACTTAAAATGCCGAAGAATTATATCTAAAGAAATATAATGATCAGGTGGTGTATTATTTTGACAATAAAAATGAATCGCAGTTTTATTTGTACGATGTAAGACCATAAAATAATTTCTGAAAAATAAGAGCAAGTATGGAAAATAATCGTAAAATTATGTAGCATATTTTCCACTACAATTATTAAATACCAATCCACTAGAATATAGCGCTGTTGTATCTTCTCGATCTCACACAACGAAGACTGCCCCACTCGACTGCTAATAGCACCACAGGAGCTACCACGCACACAACCGTGATCTTAATTCAGAGGATCAGCATTCAAAGTCCGGTGTTCTTAATACATTTCTCCCGTCCTCTCACGAAAACAGCAATGAAACAACTAAGTTATATGGTTTCCGTTCATCGAATTCCATCTCAGATATAATTCTGGTGGGGGAGTACAGTAGCGTGTCCACTACTGCAATTATTAAATAGCAATTCACTAATATTAAGACATATTAACTTGATTCTATCACGAGGTACCTTTTCATAGAAGATGTTTGACATTGTCAATAATTCTTTTCCTGCAATGATTTGAAAAAAGGTAGTTATCGTACGGTTAGCAAAACTGCAAGGCAAAAACTAGGATTTGAACTGAACAGAAACAGAAAAACAACACAGGATAACAGAACAACTTTAAAACGTCAAATATTATCTTATTTAATGAGATCCTTTCTTGATATATAATAATATACTTACTCTCAGAAATAAAACGCTCATTTTTGACGATTCAGCAATCCTTGAGCTGTATTTCGTTAATTTTGAGACTCATTTCGACACGAAATCGCGTGACTTGCGACGAAGTGCGAACTCTCAAATATATGACGAAATCGTGTTTCATTATGGGTAATAGGCGACTAGAATGACGGAACTAGATCAAAGAAATTTTCCCCTTCTTTTGACAAAATTCTTTTCCTCGAGGAAGAGACAATTGTTATTTCGTCTCTGACGAAATGTTTGCACGGAGTAGATACCAGGAAACGGTTCCGTCAAAAATAAAAAAGTTTCGTGAAATTTGATTTCTTGCCATGTCATATATAATGTAAAAAATTCTGACCAAATTACGGTAAAAAGTAGTGGCACGCAGGGTGCCAGTACTTTTTACCGTCAACTCCATTATTACTACAAAATTTCATGGAACAAAAAAAAAAAAAAAAAAAAAAAAAAAAANAAAAAAAAAACTAAAAAAAAAAAGAAAAAAAGAATCTGATACACACCGTAATTTTTACCCTGAAATATCCGAATCACTGTAATTAATTAAATATTACTGAAAAATTGGAGGTATGAAATTTTAATGTAAAAATGAATTTGACAGAAAAAAGTATTTCACGTATGCTGTAATCAAGGTGCCAGTACTGCTCTGGAATTTTTTACAGTGTTTTTTGATTTACATTAAAAACTTCAAACTACAGATCTTAAAAATATTAATTGTTCTAATCAAAATCAACTAATTGGAGAGATGATTTATGGCAAAAATAATCAATTCACAAAGTGACTTGCAACTAATATTCTTACAAGTTAACACAATTATAAAAACTTAACTTATGTTTAATTCAATAAAAAATAAATAACAATATTGAGGCAGATTTAAACAATAAGCCACAGATCCTAAATATATAAACTTTATGTAAATATTTAGCACAATTTTTCAAGATTTATTTTAGTCACATAAATCTTATTTAATTACTTTGATTGCTTTGATTCGAATTTTATTACTTTGATTGTTAATATCAAGAGTTAAAGTTTTTTTGTCAAGTAAATTGTAACAAATCGTCTGACATTGATAGCATTTACTAGTCAACTATATTTTTAGAAAAGTTTACCCAATTATTACTTATCGCGAGTAAAAGTAAATTTACTTGGAATTATAAAGCATTAAATTTTAAATGTCAATATACGTAAACGTTATGTAAATATTCTAAACAAATATTCAAGACTTTATTCTAACCCTTTCAGTCTTATTTTATTAATTTTATTAAGTTATTTTGCTAATGACAAGAGTTAAAACTATTTGCATCGTTGTTTGTAATCGTTTGACATTGCAAGATATTGATAGCAATTAACTGTAACTTATATTGTCCTAAATAAAATCAACCAGTCAATTTAATTTTCTTTCATCGTTTTGCATACTTGACTAAGTTAATGTCGAAAGCGAATTTGTTTATAAAATAACTCGTATTTGATATTTTGAAAAGATAAAACAAAATATAAACGTGATATAACTACTTGAATTTCATTGGAACTAAAGAGCATTTAACTACAGTTGCTAAATGTATAAATATTGTATAATTGTTACAAACAAGTATTCAAGAATAAATCTTATAATTTGAATCTTATTTCGTTGCTTTGATTAAGTTATTTTGCTAATGACACGAGTTAAACTATTAGCAAAACTGTTATCAATTATCTGAAATTGCTAGTTATTGATAATAATTTACCGTTGCGTAATTGTCCTAAATGAAATCAACCAATAACTTCAATTTTCTTTCTTTGTTTTGAAATAGGTTACTAGGTTAAAGACAATAGTTAACATTTGCGTAAAATAATCCCAGTTAATAGTTTGAGAAGTTAACACGAAACGCAAACTTGAACTAACTATTTGAATGTCAATGGAACTAAATAGCATTTAACCACAGTTGTTTAAATGCATAAACGTTATGTAATTGTTCTAAACAAGCATTCAAGAATAATTCTAATCTTATTTTATTGCTTTGATTAAGTTATTTTGCTAATGACAAGAGTTAAAACTATTTGCAAAGTTGTTATCAATTATCGCTAGTTATTGATAATAATTTGCTGTTGCATAATTGTCCTAAGTAAAATTAACCAATCAGTTCAACTTTTTTTCGTTGTTTTGCATAGGTTACTAGGTTAAGGACAAAAGTTAACATGTGTGTAAAATAATCCTCAGTTAATAGTTTGAAACTTAACAAGAAATACAGACTTGAACTAACTATTTGAATGTCATTGGAACTAAATAGCATTTAGCCGCAGTTGTTAAGTGCATAAACGTTATGTAATTGTTCTAAACAAGCATTCAAGAATAATTCTAATCTTATTTTATTGCTTTGATTACGTTATTTTGCTAATGACAAGAGTTAAAACTATTTGCAAAGTTGTTATCAATTATCAAAAATCGCTAGTTATTGATAATATTCTGCTGTTGCATAATTGTCCTAAATAAAATCAACCAATCAGTTCAATTTTCTTTCTTCGTTTTGAAATAGGTTACTGGGTTAAAAAAAGTTAACATTTTTGTAAACTAATCCTCAGTTAATAGTTTGAAAAGGTAACACGAAATACAAACTTGAACTAACTATTTGAATGTCATTGGAACTAAATAGCATTTAACCACAGTTGTTAAGTACATAAACGTTATGTAACAACAAGCATTCAAGAATAATTCTAATCTTATTTTATTGCTTTGATTAAGTTATTTTGCTAATGACAAGAGTTAAAACTTTTTGCAAAGTAATTTGTAACAAATCTTCTGACATTGGAAGTTATCGATTACAAAAAAAGACAAATTAACTTGATATAATTCCAAACATATCTGGCATAAATGTTCCATTTGCATAAAACTACTGGCGTGTAAGAATTGAAAGTAATGTCATGCGATGAAACGACTACAACAGTTTAATTTATGGACCAAACAAGGGATATTGGAATTCGATTCGTAACACACTGTTTACGAGGAAAAAAAAAGTTATGAGAAAGTTATTGAAAGGTGTCAAGTGTTTTTTTATTTTGGTGTTTTATCGAAGGTCTTAAAAGATTAAAGATACTTAACATTTCTAAATGAGGGAAAAATGAAAAACAATACAAACTACGATAACTGACATTCTGTTTTTCTGTTAAAAGAGGTATTAAAGTAATGCAATGACAACTAAATGACATTAAAATGCAAAAGCAGTGTTTTTTACTATTTTAGGTTGTTACAAATGTTTATTTTAGAAAGAAATAAGTATAATTAGGAAAAACGAGGGGACATTTTGAAGTGTTATTTATTTTATTTCACAGTTATCGCTTTGGAAGTAAGTAAAATTTGAAGGTAATTATAAGTTTTTCTTTTGCTTAAAAATTTCTACTTTAATTACGCTAATAGAAAAAATTAGTTTTGTGGAATTCTCATTTGAAAAAGGATTTATTAAATTATTTTGAAAAGGATGAAAGGAAAGTTATTTCCCACTTTTTGAAAAGTCTTTTTTTGTGGGTTAACACGTTGAATTCCACGCTAATTTTACATGGCTTGTTCGTCTAGCCACACGGTAAATAACCACAAACTAAATTTGCAAATATAGACAGATTTTGCTAGTTTATAAAAGGCTTAGCATGACATATCTGAAAAAAGTGGTGAATTATATATGCCTACGAATTGTTTAAAAATAGTGGTGGATAAAAATCGACTAAATTGAATTTATTAAACCAAGAATCACAATAATTAAGTAAATTTTGAATGAATTTTCTGCAATTCCATAAAGGAGTGTAAATTTCATAGTTCTATATCATGTTATACGCGGTCAGTCAGCTGTTTTTCGCGGCCTATGTGAAAGGTCAGAGTCAGTAAGCGGTGGCAGACGCAGCCGAAATGTAATTTCAGTGTCAGCCACTGGGGGTTGACGCGGCCTAACTGGAAAGTCCAGTGTCAGCCACCGATGCCTGACGCGGTGCTCAACGTGTTAAGTATCAAATATTACGGTAGCATTTTACCTACTGCGTACTTTACTCAGTGGTTGGAAAAATTACATTTTCAGTAGTTAACTGCAACAACTACTACTTTACTACTATTGTAGTTAAATAGAACTACAACTAGTTGTTTTAAATTAGTAACTACTAACTACTTTCGAAAAGTAATCACTACATCACTATTTTTAAGAAACGAACTTTGTGGAATTGCACTCTTGTTCAAAATGGTTTTGAATTCAAAATTGGCTTAAAGGTTTTTTACAATCATCTCACACTGGAATAGTACTGTTAAAACCACTGACTTTTTGGTTGAAATTATCAAATTTTACCAAATTTAATAAAAATAAAACCAAATTTTATTGTGAATTTCACCGTAAGTCATAACTAAATTGCTTAGGTAAAAATTACAGTGCCTTTTAATGTTCCCATAGAGCCAAAACTACGGTAAAATTTACCATCTTCCGGTAGTTTTGGCCTTGCTTTTTTTCTCAGGGTATTATTTTATTTGATTTTATAACCATCGTTGAACAGCCGACCTAATTGTTTGGGTTTACGACTACTATGTTCAACTACGTAACCTTGTAATTTTGAACCTAATCCAGAAATTAAGAGAACTCCTATATCAAGTGTCGGGAGAAATTTGCCTTCTTGGAGGACTTTTTGATAGAACTAAGCCGCGATTGCGTTATATGAAGAGGAAAACCAGGAAAACACGGGTTCAAACTTTATTGGAAAGAAATCGCTCCACCCCTTGAGCCACCACAACAGTTAATACAGGAGCCGTGATGGCTTAGGGGATAGAGCATTCGCCTTCCTATCAGGATGCTCGGGTTCGAATCCCAGCGATGGCTGGTCGAAACGAATTCCGCATCCGGCTTGCACAGACCACAGTGCTGACGTAAAATAAACTAAGCCGTTTATGAATCATGGGTTAGATTCCCCTTGCCATCAGGCTAACCATGGGATGTTTTCGTGGCTTTCTTCTCCATGTAATGCAAATGCGGGTTAGTTCGCTCACAAAATCCTCCACAAAAGCAAATTTTTTCCAATACTTGATCCAGGAGTTCCCTTGTCTTCTGAATTGGCTTCAAAATTACAAGGCATATATTAGTAGCCATAACCTTAA
The DNA here is from genome assembly GCF_043381705.1 of Parasteatoda tepidariorum. Taxonomy (NCBI): domain Eukaryota; kingdom Metazoa; phylum Arthropoda; class Arachnida; order Araneae; family Theridiidae; genus Parasteatoda; species Parasteatoda tepidariorum. The sequence continues at coordinate 33,498,562 of NC_092215.1, read as the reverse complement.
AAAATATTAGATCGGCTGTTCAACGACAGTTATGAAATAAAATAAGAACAGGTAATATAATTATTGGTGAGAAAATCTTAAAAAAACTGTATTTTTGAATCTACAAATTAGATAAACATTCACCTATAAGTGGAATATTTCACCAAATGAATTATGGGAATGATAAATATTTGTTAAAAAATTATTTAATTTTAATTAGATGTAAAATTATTTTGGGTAATGTTAACAATTAAATTAACAAATTATGAATAATTAAAAATGGAATTGAAATTAGAAATGACAAAGAATTTAAACTAATTTAAATTTTTAAATCCGCAAAAAAATTGGAAATCAGCTAGCTATACTCGTTTTAATAAAAACTTACTGACTTTATGTAAATAATTAAAAATATTATTCAATCTGCGATATATTGAAAGAAGATATTTACTTCGAGGAATTTCCCCCATTTTATCTAAGTTTACTTGGTGTTAAATAAAAAATTCTTAAAGTAATTTTTTAATGACATAAATTTTAATGCATCCAGTAGAGACAATCAGTTCATTCATTGTTCATTTGATGTTAAAATTTAAAACGCAAACTTTAGTTGAAAAAAATGCAAGCCTTTTCGTATTGTTTACTCTGAACTATGCTTAAAATATTATTAACAATTTTTATATTAATCTAATTTTACTTTGTGTTTTATAAAAGAATGCTTAAAATAATTTTGTAATGATGCGAATTTTAATACATCCAGAAGAAAAAATGTATCTTTTTGTTCCTTTCATGTTAATATTTATAAAGTAAACTTTAGTTAAAAAGAAACGCAAGCTTTTGCATACTCTGAACTACGCATAAAATGTTTTTAATAATTTTTTTTATTAATCTAATTTTACTCTGCGTTTAATTAAAAATGTCGAAACAATTTTCAATAACATAAATTTCAATGCATTTAGAAGAGAAAATCTTTTTTTTTGTTGTTGATAGTAATATTTGATGTTAATATTTATAAAGCAAATTTCAATTGAAAAGAAATGCAAGCCTTTCTGTATTGTATGCTCTGAACTATGCTTGAAATGTTAGTAATAATTTTCGTATTGATCTAATTTTGCTTTGTGTTTTATAAACGAATGCTTATAATAATTTTTTAATGACATGAATTTAAATGTACCCAGAAAAGTAAATAATTTTTTTTGTTCATTTGGTGTTAATAATGAATTAATAATTTGTTAATAATTTGGTGTTAATGAGAAATGCAAGCCTTTCTATTTTACTCTGAACTGTGCACAAAATGTTATTAGTAATTTTGTTATAAACTAATTTTACTTTGCGTTTTATAAAAAAGTGCTTAAAATAAATTTTTAATGACATGAATTTCAATGCATACCGAAGAGAAAATCAGTTTTTTTTGTTCTTTTGGTGTTAATAAATATAAAGCAAACTTTAGTTAAAAAGAAATGCAAGCCTTTTTGTATTTTATACTCTTAACTATACATAAAATATTATTAATAGTTTTTGTATTAATATATCTTTGCTTTAATTTATTTTTCTAAAACTCGACAAAAAGTATTTTCGATTTGAATTATTTATAAGATACAATTTATTCAGTTATAAGTTTCTTTCGTCGATTCCTCGTCTCCTCGCCTAATTTACAAAATCCCTATCTAATTATAGAATGCAATTTTTGTTCATTATCACTACATGTCATTTAAAAGAGCATTTTGACATTTATAATTTAGATGTTCATTCACGTACAAGCAGCGCAACACAGCAAGAAAAACGTCTCTTTAATAAGATGCTCGAATGACAATTAGAATTATTAAACGACACATTTTTTCCCCTTTTTTTCGCATTAAATTTTAAAGGAAACGAAGAAAGGCCGTTGAAAGATTTTTTTTTCCTCATCTAGAGATGAGAATATTAAGAAGATCCGATTTGAGCTCGCTTTCTGCATTCTTTTGGAGCTAGGAAGCATAAAAAAAAATTATCTTCTGCGGAACTGAACTGTGATTTATCACTGCTTCCTCACGCATATATTTGCTCATTTGCAGAATGGCGACCCCCCTGAAAATCCCCCCAGAAAAGAGCTTTGAATGTTTAATTAGGCACTGAGTCTAGTGTGGACAAAAAGGCTGCCTACTATATAAGCTGGCAGTTTCAGAAACTGTCTTGTTCATTAACTTGCAATTCCAGTTTTAATCAAATATCGCGAGACTCGCTATGTCCGCTTCATTAAGTCACTTACAGCTCGCTTCTTGCGCAAGTTGTGCAAAGTTGACATGTCGTAGGAAATATTGATTCTCAGAAAGCTAAAGCTTGTTCAAGGCATGGCGTTCGTCAGCCCTTGCAAACTGTTGCATGCTTCATTATTGAGAGTTGTCCGTATTAGGCTTGTGTCAAATTCGATGTGCGTGCGGAGTTGGCTTCATGCTTGGCACGAATATTTGGAGAAGGGAGACAGTTTCGAACTCCCTAGTGCAGTATGAAAAAAACTAAAAGAAAAATTCTCATTAAATAGCGTTGAGAGTGTTGGCGACAAAGAAAGATTGGTACTGGATTCCGTTTCGATTCATCATTTCGTGTCGTAATAAGCAGATATTCTCTCGTTTCCTCGTTACGTTGTTGGCATATTATTTGAGATTGAATATAATGTAATGAAAGTTAAAACAATGTCTGGAGAATTTACGATGAAGTGAGAAAATTAGCGTGTCTTTGTTAGGATTATGAATGGCTATTTTATTCATAATCTTACTGCTTCGATTAATAAAAGTTCATTGTAATACACGTAAGCATTTAATACGGAGTTTTATTTTTAAAGTAAAAGGTTTAGTTTGGAAAAAGATTAGAGCATTTTAAATAAATCAATAAAATTAAAGCACATTTTTATTATAAAAACGCCAAATTATTGGGGAAATTTTTCTAAAATTATGTCTCAATTATTTTAAGAAAATTTGATTGATATTTTAATTATGAACTGTTTTTAATTTAAATAACGCTGCTGTTGTGTGGATAGAATGTTCAGAAATATATTTCTGACAAATATAATACTTAATGAGCATTTATTTGTTGAAGCAGCATAAAGAAAAAGTTTTATAAAAAATCTTATCTTTAACTACTACTATAATGCCTTAAAATATAAAATTTGCAAATGAGACTATGCTTGTTATAATATCTTATTGTCTTTTTAAAATGAAATTGCAATAATAATGATGACAATTAACGTAATTATTTGTTGTTTACGACAAAGAAGGATTTGTACTGGATTCCGTTTCGATTCATCATTTCGTGTCGTAATAACGTAATAACTTCGCTGCGTTGTTATATTATTTGAGATTGAATATAATGTAATGAAAGTTAAAACAATGTCTGGGGAATTTACGATGAAGTGAGAAAATTAGCGTGTCTTTGTTAGGATTATGAATGGCTATTTTATTCATAACCTTACTGCTTCGATTAATAAAAGTTCATTGTAATACACGTAAGAATTTAATGCAGGGTTTTCTTTTTAGATAAAGATTAAAAGTTTTATTTTAGAAAAAGGATAAAAGTATTTAAAATAGAACAATAAAATCGGCTGCATATTGTTATTATAATTGTTATCATAATAACGACAAGTCGGAGAAATTTTGCTAAAAATATATCTCGCACATTTTACGAAAATTTGATTGATATTTCAATTATGATTTGATTTAAATTTAAATAACACTGTTATTGTGAGGATTGAATTCTTAGAAAAATAGTTCTGATTAATATAATATTTAATGAGCATTGATTTGTTTGAGCAGTATAATGAAAAAGTTTAAAAATCTTTCCTTTAATTACTATATTAAAAAAATTGAATGTTAAATCAATGTCTGAGGAATTTACGATGAAGTGAGAAAATTAGCGTGTCTTTGTTAGGATTATGAATGGCTATTTTATTCATAATCTTACTGCCTCGATTAATAAAAGTTCATTGTAATACATGTTAGCATTTAATACGGAGTTTTATTTTTAGATTAGAAGGATTAGTTTGGAAAAAAAGCATTTTACATAAATCACTCAAATTGGAGGCACGTTGTTATTATAATAACGCCAAATTATAGGGAAATTTTTATAAAATTATTTCTCAAATATTTTAAGAAAATTAATTATGAATTGTTTTTAATTTAAATAAAGCTGCTGTTGTGAGGATAGAATGCTTAGAAATATATTTCTGATAAATACCAAATTTAATGAGCATTTATTTGTTGAAACAGCATAAAGAAAAAGTTCGATAAATTTTTTTTATCTAATGCTTTAAAATTTAACATTTGCCAATGAAACTATGCTTGTTAAAATATCTTGCTGTCTTTTTAAAATGAAATTGCAATAATAATGATAACAATTAACGTAATTATTTGTTGTTTACGTCAAAGAAGGATTTGTACTGGTTTCCGTTTCGATTCATCATTTCGTGTCGTAATAACGTAATAACCTCGTTGCGTTGTTGTCATATTATTTGAGATTAAATATGCTGTATTGAAAGTTGAAACGATGTCTGGGGAATTTACGATGATGTGAGAAAATTAGCGTGCCATTGTAAGGATTCTAAATGGCTATTTTATTCATAATCTTAGTGGTTCGATTAATAAAAGTTCATTGTTATTCACGTAAGCATTTAATACGGAGTTCTCTTTTTAGATAAAGATTAAAAGTTTTAGTTTCGAAAAAGGATCAAAGTATTTTAAATAGAACAATCAAATCGGCTGCATATTGTTATTATAATAACGCCAAGTCGGGGAAATTTTGCTAAAAATATATCTCGCACATTTTAGGAAAATTTGATTGATATTTTAATTATGAATTTATTTTAATTTAAATAACGCTGTTATTGTGAGGATAGAATTTTCAGAAAAACAGTTTTTATTAATATAATATTTAATGAGCATTGATTTGTTTGAGCAGTATAAAGAAAAAGTTCAACAAAAATCTTATCTTTATTCATTATATAAAAAAAATTGAACATTTGAAAATAAAACTACGCTTGTTACAACATCTTGCTGCCTTTTTATAAAACAAAACTGCAATAATAATTATAATAATTACAATAATTAATGCAATTATTCATTGTTGGTGACAAAGAAAGATTGGTACTGGACTCTGTTTCGATTCATCATTTTGGCGTATTATTTGAGATTAAATATAATGTATTGAAAGTTGAAACAATGTCTGGCGAATTTATGATGAAGTGAGAAAATTAGCTTGCCTTTATAAGGGTTAACGGCTATTTTATTCATAATCTTAATGGTTCAATTAATAAAAGTTCATTGTAATTCATGTAAGCATTTAATATGGAGCTTTCTTTTTAGAAAAAGATTAAAAGAAGCATTATATTCGATTGCATATTAGTATTTCTTTATTCGTCGCATTTACTTCCTCCATGAGGACCTGTTTAGAAATGCAGGAACTTCTTACGATAATTATGCCATATTAAATTCTAAATATAATTATTATGATACGGATTTTCGTGAACGGAATATAAATTATAGTACTTAAAAAATTTAGATTTTGAAATTTTTTCTTGATATTTATAAGAATTAAAATATGCAAATAGAAATTTTTTTTAGAACATAAAAATACGGAATAAAAGTTACAATGATTTAAACATAAACTGTTAAATATAATATACTACTTAAAATAATTTAAATGGAAACGATCTAGGAATTTAAAATGCAATTAGTTTAAAATTTTTGTTTACGAACATTATAAATAATTTTTTAAAAAAAATTGTACATTAAACTGGAGTTTTTTGTAGTATATTGATCTGCTTGATAAGTTTTTTATTACTTAAGTCGGAGCTTTGAAATGTTTCGAACTCAAAAAGAAGAAAAAAAATCCTTGAAAATGATACATAAAAAGACTTGAAAATAATAATTTGAATGAAGTAAGTCAATACATTAAACAAATATTTTGCAATCGATATAGTCGGCTTGAGAATTGACGCAGAATGCAGACTAAATTTTTTTTATGTTTAATGCAGTCAGATGTTATTTTTTCTTCCAATTATGATTTAGTTTATTATGCTGTTATTGTTATGCTACATTTTCTAATATTTGAAGTCAAAGCAAATTCTAGTTTTTACAGTGTTAATAAACAAAAGCAGAAATTTTTAAAGCTCTAATAGAAATTTTACAAAACTCTCATCTAAACTGAAAAACTTGATCAATTGTCTATATGACCTTTAAAATATCTACTTAAATTATTTATATGCAGTGTTACATAAAATTTTATTATTTCTAATTTACTAAAATAAAAATACGCTACTATTTTTACCACTAGGAAAAATATTTTCTGAAACTGCGAAATTTCAGTAATTATTAGAGAATACGTTTTTATTATTTGTTATTTTATTTTGTTATTTTATCTTGTTATTTTATTACTTTTGTTACTTTATTTTTATGCTGCAATCTCACGCATTTTTGGTAAAAAGGAGCCAATTACGTATAATAAAGTGCTTTTGCAATTAAAAATATGAAATTATTTTAATGAGCACATAAGAACTTTAGATTAAATTTTTTTTAAAAAGTTAAACCAATCAGTGGTATTAATAATTAATATTATTAATCCGTATTATTTGGTTAAATATTATTATTATTATTATGGATATTTTGTTATACTAAGAGACCGCAAGATATTGCAACAAGTATACATTTATTTGAAAAAATCAATACATCTTTTTAAAATATATGATTTTTAGGAAATACATGAAATAATTTAAAGTAATACATGCACGAATTTTAAATAAAATCTTCTTTAAAAGTATTTAAATCAAACTAACAATAAATAATTACGTTAATTATTGTCATTCTTATTACAATTTTGTTTAAAAAAGGCAATGTAACAAACATAGTTTTATTTGCAAATGTTAAATTTTAACCCTTTCGCGCCGACTGTCACAAATACGTGACAGCATAAAATCGTATCAACCAGGGTAAAAAGATAAAACTGGTAATCAAAGTAATTCTTTAGTAGCTTATTGGTGGGCGGAGTTATAATTGTTTGATTTATTTAATTCACCATTACTTTTTTCAAAATAAAACTATTTAGTTATACTTTGAATTAACATTGATTATATATATGATTAAACTAACAATAATTAAAGTAAAAGCAAAGTAAGTTTGTCTAATTAGAAACTACTACATTTAAGTTACCGTTTTTTATTTAATTACATCCTGATTCTGATTTTGTACGAATGCTTTTCTGAATCACCCGTCCCCAAAGGGTTAAAGCATTATAGTAATTAAAAATAAGATTTTTTTATTGAAATTATGCTGTCCAAATGCTTAATGCTGTCCAAATTAAATAATGCTCATTAAATATCATATTTGTCAAAAACATTTTTTTTCTATCTTTACAATAGCAACGTTCTTTAAATTGAAACGATTTATAATTAATATAATAATAAATGTTCTTAAAATATGTGTTTTTAAGGAAATACATACATATATATATATATATATATATATATATATACAAATTTTAAATCAAGCCAATTAATTTAAATAAAACCGAAGAATAAATAATTACGTTAATTATTATTATTATTACTTCAACTTTGCTTTACAAAAAGGCAGCAAGATATTGTAACAAGCATAGTTTTATTTGCAACTGTTAAACTTTAAAGCATTGTAGTAATTAAAAATAAGAATTTTTATTGTACTTTTTCTTCGCGCTGCTCAAACATATCAATGATCATTAAATATTATACCTATCAGAAATATTTTTCTAAAAATTCTATTTTCACAATAGCAGCGTTATTTAAATTAAAAACAATTCATAATTAAAATATCAATCAAATTTCCCTAAAATATGTGAGATATAATTTTAGAAAAATTTCCCCGATAATTTGGCGTTATTATAATAACAATATGCAGCCGATTTGATTGATCTATTTAAAATACTTTGATCCTTTTTCCGAACTAAACCTTCTCCCCAAACTAAACCTTTTCCCAGGTTTAGTTCGGCTGTCAAAAGAGATTTAGTGATGAGTCTTTTCTTTTTTCATTAAATAAAAATACGTTCAATGATATTACATTAATTAATTTTGACCCACTTAATTATAGAGAAAGGTTCTGAATTACACAGTGATAGCACGCTTGATCGCCAATTGCTTTTGGCGAGGAAATTCAACAACAGTTGTCTTAGAATACAACAAAGCATCCAATAACAATTAAGATTAAAATTCATAAAAATGAAGGAATCAATAAATATTCACGTCATGCTGTAAAAAGAGAGTTAGAGCAGCAGAGGTTTTGGAATTTTTATTTCGTGTTGGCATTAGAGGGGTGTTTAGTTGTCGCTTTGCTTGATTCTTTTTTCAAATTTGATGCGCGCCAGCAACTTCCACATTGTATGTAAGGCACAAGAAAACAGAGAATGTGAAAATTAATGGAATCACGTAAAGTTTTGCTTCGCTTGGGCTGCAATAACGGCCCATTTTTCTCTCTTTTTTTCGCCATCTTGTTTCTCTTTTCTAAAGCTTTTATTTATTTAACGCGCCTGATTACTTTCGCCTGAATTATTTTAATTTTCGAAAATTTGGTTGAAATATAATGAATTGTATAAGCCTTTTCTTTCTTATTAAATGAGATGAAATGTTCCTTATTATTATTTCATTGCTGTAGTTTTTGTTTAGTTAATTTTTTCCCGTAAATTCCAGTCACTGCATTTAGAAAAGTTTTTTCACTTTTTTTTTGTTGTATTTTCTGCTTCAGAAATTTCTTTCTGTAAAAAAAAAATTTCTTTGTGATTAACAAATCACCAGGTCATAGTTTAAACTTTAATATTTTAGCAGAAGCTATAATTACATAAAGTAAATTTCATTATCCATGCTTTATAAATGTGTACCGATAAAATTTAAGAAACTTTAATGTCTGTTAAAATAAATTGCGTTATTTTTGAATGATGATTTTTAAAGATACTCGTCAAATGGATTATAAGGTAAAAATAATGCAATAATAATGCATATGTAATGTAAATAATAATAAAGCAATAATGATAAAGCAAATAATTCCACGAGATATATTTAATTTTATAATATAACCGTCGTTTAGCAGCTGACCCAATTTTGGGTTTACGACTACTAATGTTCAGCTTCGTAGCCTTAAAATTTTGAACCCAATCCAGAAGACAAGGGAACTCCTGGATCAAGTTTTGGGTGTAACTTTGCCTTCGTGAGGGGCTTTTTGATAGAACTTACCCGCATTTGCCTTACATGGTGGGGAAAACCACGAAAGCCTCCCTCGGTTAGCCTGATGGTAAGGGGACTCTAACCCATCATCCGTCTACCACTGAGGTTATTTTTACCGCAGCCCTGCCATTGACCTGCCATCGCTGGGATTCGAACCCGGTTCACCTCACTGGAAAGTGAACGCTCTATCCCCTGAGCCACCACGGCTCTGAAAAGAGATATAGACAAACTCAAAATACGAAATCTAACTCCAGAATTACAAGGCTACGGAGTTGAATACAGATAGTTGTTAACTCAGAATTGGATCGGCTGTTCAACGCCTGTTATAAAATCTCTATATATCATAAAAAATCAGTTTTCTGTAATCAGACCGTTTTGGAGATTTTTAGCCCATGAGAAAAAAAAAGCGCATCACACGATGACCCCAAATAAGTAATCAGATATCAGCGTGTAACCAACCACTCACTGAATTCAACCAATATCGCTTTTAATTTGATGCTGCGTTTTATGACTACAACTCAACTTCACTCGATTCTTTTCAGATCTTTGGGGTTTGCAAGCATAGCTGCATTAAGATGTGTTTACATGCGAAACACATCTTATTATTTATTACACAACTTATTATTTATTGAATTTTATAATTGTTTTGTTAAAGTTATTATTATTCATTTTGTTATTATTATTTTTCACTTTGTTGCTATTTATTCTCATCTTTAATGGAAAGTGACAATCTTACTCAGCAGAGTCACTGTGGTTAAGCAATTAGTAAAGTTGGTCTTTTTTATTGATCAGAATAGTGCTATTTTCAGCCATGGCCAGTTATACGTACAGTACCGCTCAAAAGTATCAGTACACCTAGAAACTTATAAAAAAAATGGCAAAATTCAAAGTGTCATAACTTCTTTAAAAATGATCAAAAATGCTTCTGCTTTAGCTCATTTTGAAGCTTAAAATCTCTACTTTTATGTACTCGAATTGTTTTTAATTAATATATTTTGCAACTATGTACAATTACACTCTAAACAATCATAGAAAATTGTATTAATTTTTTGTGAAGTTTGACGCGATGTACGGGCACAAAGGGGTTAGATATTGTTAATTTTTATTATACCATTGAAAAATTTGGACTTTTGGCTTTTATTTTAAAAAAAAAAATTCCAAAAAACATGTTTTTTGACGAAGTTATTGTCAAATAAAAAAAAAGGTTTTTTTTCAGAATTTAATGATTTTTCAGCAATTATAATGAATTTTAGTGTAATTATAATATGATATGAAAATTTTTTAATTAAAATAAATTAAAATTTAATATTTCTCAATAATATTATTTCATAATTTATTAAAACAATTTTAACTTTTTTTCTTGGAAAATATAATAATGAAATAAGAATCAACGTTTACAGTTTAATATTTTGAAATAAATTTTTTCTGAGAAAAATACGAAAAAATAAATTTCAAAATATTAAATTGTAGACGTTGATTCTTATTTCATTATTATATTTTCCAAGAAAAAAAGTTAAAATTGCTATAATAAATTATGAAATAATATTATTGAGAAATATTAAATTTTAATTTATTTTAATTAAAAAAATTTCATATCATATTATAATTACACTAAAATTCATTATAATTGCTGAAAAATCATTAAATTCTGAAAAAAAAACTTTTTTTTTTATTTGACAATAACTTCGTCAAAAAGCATGTTTTTTTGGAATTTTTTTTTAAATGAAAGCTAAAAGTCCAAATTTTTCATTGGTATAATAAAAATTAACAATATCTAGAGATCAAAATTAACAATATCCCTTTGTGCCCGTACGTCGCGTCAAACTTCACAAAAAATTAATACAATTTTCTATGATTGTTTAGAGTGTAATTGTACATAGTTGCAAAATATATTAATTAAAAACTATTAGAGTACATAAAAGTAGAGATTTTAAGCTTCAAAATGAGCTAAAGCAGAAGCATTTTTGATGATTTTTAAAGAAGTTATGACACTTTGAATTTTGCCATTTTTTAATAAGTTTCTAGGTGTACTGATACTTTTGAGCGGTACTGTAGCTCGATCCAAATACCGTACAAAATCTGGTTTTGAAGTTAAGATATTTATTTTTTTGTTATGTATCTTACATTTTTCCAATTTAAGCAGAATTTTCAATGCATAATACTTTGTTTGTAAAAATTTAGTTGAAATTAGCATTAAATTTGTTTGCAAAAAATAATTGGGGGCTTTCAAGCGTTAGCGAGCGGGGGGCGGAGTCCTCTAGTATAAAACTAAAAATCGCATGACCTAAGAATTGGCAGCACGGATCCCTTTACAAATCATATATAATTTAGAATAACATTGTTGCTTGGTATCAAGTCTTCAATTAAGGTATCAAGTTCTGTTTTTTTTCTAAATTTGGTATCAAGTTCCGATTTTTTTCTAAATTTGGTATCTAATTCCGATTTTTTTCTAAAAAGTATATGGAGATCCATTGATTTTAAATATGTTTTTGCTAAAACTTAAGTAATTTAATTTCATTTTTGTTAAAAAGAAGCTTATGGATAAGAAAGGTATACGATATTAGGATTTCCCTCAGAAAAAGTAACACAAATTGACAAAAAACGCGTGAATTTCATTGAAAATCTTATGTACGCAGCATCATTTTGCTTCCCTCCATCTTCGACATTTTTTTTTATCTCTTTGCTTGATATTTGGTACGATGAAGTATACGATAATAAAATTGGTACACTGTTAAAACTTTCTCGGAAAAAAAGTGTTAAATAACAATTTATTTAATTGTTATTTTATCATATTCAAACAAAACAGTCAAATTACCGTAAATAAGATGGTAATCAAACCTTTTACTGTGAGAAAAACCGTTTATTAACTTCTTTAACCCAATACGGTTAAACAAGCAGAATTTTATCGTATCAACTAGGCCCACTTAGTTTCATCAGCTGCGTACATACCATAGCCGAGAGGGCTAATCTGTCAATCTCATGACAGACATAACGGACGCTCGAATCTCAGTGATGACACCACAATGTTTCCTTCATTCCCTTCAACAAAAGAGTTTCCAGTGTCATGCACTTTCCAATTTGTGACCCTGGACTATTAGGATACAATACTCTCATTCATGCTTAGATGGCAGCCTCTATAGTAGCCTAATAACACAAAAAGTTCAGCATTTCCCATCTTTTATGATAGGGAAAGCAACCAGATAAACTAATTAAACCACATTCCATGGCTCATTGGAAAAACACAACTCAACCACAACCTAACTCCAATGCCCATTACCTAGAGAAAAGCCTAGCTCCAATGTCCAGTTGCATTTTTTTCGGTCTTAAAACCATGCTAGTTGTAAATGGTTTAAAAACCATATAGTTTAGTATTTATGTTTTTTCTTAAAACTATGCTAGTTGTAAACGGTTTCAAAACCGTTAAGGTAAAAAATGTTCTCCATCGTAAACTTTACGGTTAATTGAATGTATAGACTGCTGCCGGTTTTTTTTTACCGTAATTTTAGAATGAAAATTTCAACAGTGCAGGTGTATGACATTTCCCACTGAAAAAGTATCACAAATTTATAAATTTTTAACACTACCATTTTTAATAAACCTAAAAACTAATCCCGGAAACTATTAATTTATATCAGTGACACAGTTAGAATATTTATAACTCAACTGGACTCAACTTATCCCTCCTGTATTATAATTTGTTCAAACTAAGATAAAAATCCGAAGATTTAATATTGAAGTTCTGGCTTTACGAATCGTAATACTTACCATCCGAGTAGCCATTGATCATTATTAAAATTCGCGGACCTATCACGCCTTGGAGATTTAAAAGAAAGTATGAGTTTTATCCGCGGACAAATAAATTAAAAATTAAGTTCATAAAATGAAAGCTGACTGTATAAAAGTATCTAAAAACTTCCCCTTCCTGCTAAAATATTTACACAGAACTCCCTATCTTCCTTTGGATCATCTTACCAATGACAATAATGTTAGAGACGTATTGAAACGCTCCTCGGGCGGTAAGCCGACGAGGATTAAATCATGAATTCATTGGCGGGCTAGAGCTGCACTTTTATATATACTTTTTTTTTTATTCCTTAAACGTAAAAGAACCCGGTTGCAGCCAAGTGACGAGCGGTTCTCGATGAATAATACACGAACTCTAGTACAGGAACGCAAGTAATTTCCTTCCCTTATGCCTGCAGAGATGCTGAGGGCTTTCGTAATTCTCCACCTTACGCGTCTAAAACAAAGCATCGATTGACCTAGAGTAGGTATTGAAAGAAGAAACAGGTTTTCTAACAGATCACAAAGGTTTGATCCAAGTTACCTTTCATTAAACTGAGAGTGGCACTATTCTTCTCAGTACAATTTGTACTCTTTTAGGGGTTTTCAAAGTCTGTATTTCGTTTAACTAATTTGCATATTGAACTTAACATTTGGTTGCTTCATAAATAAAAAAAAATATTATAAATCAAACACCCATGCTTTTGTAGTTAATCTAGTTCTAGATTATCTTTTATTAATTTAGAGAAGGCTTTCGTAATTCTCCACCTATCGTGTCTAAAACAAAGCATCGATTGACCTAGAGTAGGGACTATTGAAAGTATGAACATGTTTTATAACTGATCACAGCGTCTGGATCCAGGTTATCTTTCAACAAAGCTGACTGAAACAAAGCAACAAGCAGAGAGTCGTACTATTATTTTCAGAACAGAATTATTATTCTAAGATATTATATTCAGATTTTCAGAGACTGTATTATGTTCAACTAATCTACATTTTGAATTGAACCTATGGTGGTATTATTAATAAGACAATCATACTCTTTTTATTCTCTTTTTATACTCTTTTTATTCTCTTTTTACTCTCTCTCTCTCTCTCTAGAGAGAGAGAGAGAGAGAGAGTTCTAGTGAAACTAAACCAAGACACAGGGCTCAAGAAATCTCTACGTTTTTGCATACACTGCTGTTACTGAGTACCAGAATATGGAAAAATAGTACCAGAATGTGGAAAAATAGTACCAGAATGTGGAAAAATAGTACCAGAATATGGTAAATACCGGAATATGGTAATAATAGTACCAGAGTATGGTAAAATAGTACCAGGATATGGTAAATATGCTAACGGGACCGAAATGGAGCGACCATAGCGGCAACGGAACCGAAACAGTGGGGCTAAAGCAGCGGGACCGAAACGTCCTGTTTTGTCCAAAAGTAGGACAATGAGAAATAGATCCTTGTAAGAAATTTATAATCTTACATAATGTAATTTCAAAATTACTTTTATTCCAAAATTGAAGTTTTTTTAACACTATCAAACATATTCAAAGTTACGTGAATAAAAATTAAATACAATCGAATTGTACTTCCATTTCTCGCTATGATGATTGTAATTTGAGCCATATTGACTGATCTTTCTTTACAGCTATATTTTTAACTATATTTTTTGTAACTAAATTGCTTTCTACATAAGCAGGAAGTTTCAAGCACATAAAATGGTTTCAACCTTATTTCAAACTATAATTAAGCACTTTTCACATCGATTAGGCAAATTTAAGCTTAAACAAATAAATTAAAAGCAATAAGTCATTCTTCCTAAAAAAGTTGAAAATTAATCTCCTTTTTTTTCAAATTAGGTTTAAAAATTGAAACCTTCTTTTAAATTGGCTGCTTTCAATATAAAAAGAAAGAAAAGTAGTTTTTTTCGTATAAAAAATTGCGAACATTTAAAAGGAGGAGGCAAAAAGATGTCATAAAAATTCAAGTAGCTGAAAAGAAATTAGTGTTCTTTGACTTTACGAACTGAGTCTTTATATTTGCGTTATAGCGCCAAAATGGGGAGCATTAAATGAGGCGTTCAGCAATTAGTATTGAATTATGAAATGGGCCGTAAAATTACCCGACATTATCGAGTAAAACTAAGTATGGGTTGTCGGTTAGAAATGTTAATGACAAAGATAACTCTTACATAAATAACTCATAAAAAGTTATGCTGAAATATAATCCCTAGGTTATTTAGACCAATTTTTTCCCCAAATATTTATGCGGTTTGTTTTTTTCTGTAAGAACAGTAATAAATAACAAAATGCTAAGAAAATACAATGACTCTTTAAAACAATATTTTTAGTCATTAATCAATATATTTTTTCATGCAGTTCTTTTGTTACTTTAAAGAAAGTTTAAAACGTATTTTTTAGCATTATTAATCAGTCTCAGATTATAGTTTAAATATAATAATGGATTAGTGTGACACTGTTTCTGTTGAAATTATTAAAATCTATAGATTATAATAATTTTTTTTTTCAGTTACAAGGAAATAAAATTTCGGTTAAATTACCGTACTGTATGGTTATGATATTTCTTTTAAAAAAATATTATTTACAATATTAAAATATTATAAAAATATAAAAAAATTTTATGCTACTTTAAAGGAAGTTTGAAGCGTATTTTTTAGCATTATTAATCAGTCTCAGATTACAGTTTAAATATAATGATGGATTAGTGTGACACTATTTCCTGAGTCTATAGAAATTATTAAAATCCAGATTATAATAATGTGTTTTGTTTTTTTTAGTTACAAGGAGAAAAAAATTCCGGTTAAATTACCGTACTGTATGGTTATGATATTTATGGTATAAAAAAATATTATTTACAATATTAAAATATTATAAAATTATTAAAAAATATTATGTTACTTTAAAGGAAGTTTGAAACGTATTTTTTTAGCATTATTAATCAGTCTCAGATTACAGTTTAAATATAATGATTGATTAGTGTGACACTATTTCTTGAGTCTGTAGAAATTATTAAAATCTAGATTATAATAAATTTTTTTAGTTGCAAGGAGAAAAAAATTCCGGTTAAATTACCGTACTCTATGGTTATGATTTTTCTGGTAAAAAAATATTATTTACAATATTAAAATATTATAAAAATATTATGTTACTTTAAAGGAAGTTTGAAACGTATTTTTTAGCATTATTAATCAGTCTCCGATTACAGTTTAAATATAATGATAGATTAGTGTGACACTATTTCTTGAGTCTGTAGAAATTATTAAAATCCAGATTATAATATTTTGTTTTTGTTTGTTTAAATACAAGGAGAAAAAAATTCCGGTTAAATTATCGTACTGCATGGTAATAATATGGTTACGGTTAACGGAAAATTATGGCTTTCGAAATTATAGGTTTTTTGGCAACAAAAGGAAAAATGGGGCACAAAAGTGTAAGGTGTAAGAAAAATGGGGCACAAAAAATTACTACGCATTTAGTGAAAACTACAAAAAATACAAAATTAAAAAGTAAATCATGCTTTAAGGTATCATGAAAAAATAATCGAATTTCACCACATTTCTGAAATTTTATCGCATATTATGAGATCATATTTAATCTTAATTTTACCAAAATCATCGGTAAAAATCAACGGTAATACCAAAGTGCATCGGTAAAAATTTCGAAGCGTTTTTGTGTTTCCATAGTCAGAAACACGGTAAATTTATCCATATTCTGGTAGATTTGACCAAACTTTTTTTCTCATACAAATGAAGCAAATAGTTGTATCGTATGTACAGTGCGCAAAATAAAATAAAAAAAACGAATCTCCCTGAATAACTTTTGATCTAATAATCGAATCTTTATGTTTTAGGACTCAATCTCAATGGTTCACAGAGGAAACCACAAATATTCTAATTAAATTGCGCAGACGATATTTTAAATTACGAAATCAGACACAAAAACGTACGTTCTTTGAATTAAAATACCTGTTTTCGACGGTTTTGAATTTCTGACTTTCAAAATATAGAGGGCAGACGTATTCTGAGAAATATGGTCCCAATAGTTTGTCAAACGAGCAGTTATAAGTTTGGTCCTCTTAATGTTAATTTTACTTTTTGCGTATTTCACCTCGAGAACTTTTTAATCAAATTTAAATTTTTTTTCACACAATTATAAAACTCGTTTATCAATAGAAAATTTCATGAAAAAAATAAATTTCGGAAAATATATATATTTCTATTGTTTTATTTAAATATAGGTCGAAAAAATTTTGAATTGTAAGGCATGCAATTTTTTATTTCATTTTAAAGAATATAGTTTTACATGGCAAAATAAAAAATTAGAGCGAAATTGGTGGAATAGTTCTTGAAAAATTGAATTTTATAAAAGTCGTATATTTAAACTTTCTATTCAATTTAAAATGTGCTAATAAGTTTTTTATTTCAGAATTGCTTCATTAAAACTCCGTTAGTTTTAGTTTTTGTTCCTTATTTATTTTCGTTGCTTCAACTTCTTTCTCTAACTCTTTTATAATAAGAAATTAACAATCGTTAAATGTTTCACAAATTTTTAATATGTTAGCAGCTACGGAGACTCTTATGTCGTGTCTCAGTAACATTACTTTTCAATTTTTGTGTCAGCTGACGCGTTAAGGCGGAAATCGAAAAATTTGTTTTAATGCTAAGTATGCTGCATAATAGTTTTATAATATTTTTATAATGTATGTTTTATAATATTTTCATAATACATGTTTAATAATATTTTTTAGAAAAATTTTCCGTTCAATTTAAAACATTTGTCATGAATATGTTTTGCATTTCATAATTGCTTCATTTTATAAATCCTTCCTTTTTAAATTTAACTTTTTATTTTCTATTCATGTTTGTTGTTTCAAATTCTTTCTGTTACTCTTTTGCAAAAATAAGTTAAAAGTTAACGATAGTTAAGTAATGCAAAAAACAAAACAAAATTTATATAAATATATACGAAACATAGTATAGTATAGTGCTAAGTATAGTTTTTAGAACATAAGAGATAAGTATATTTTATATATAAAAGCTATGTATATTTTATATATGTATTGAAGGTATTTTTATGGGTAGTATTTTTCCGAGTCTAGCCTATTCCAGTGCGAAAAATTTTATATTCCATTTAAAATTCTTTTCATAAGTTGTGTATTTCAAAGTTGTACCTCTGTAGTTCCCATATTTCTTGTCTTAAATCTTTATTCTTTATTCCTTTTTATCATTCTTTTTTAGAAATGAAAAATTCGGAAAAGCATACGAAAGTATTCGAACAACTTTCGTTTTCAGTAAAATCAGTACAGAAAAACGTTCAATAGTTCCCCCACCTTAATTTGTTAAGCCTTTTCTTACCCAGCAAAAACTTTTTATTCATCAACCACACTGGTGTTGATTCAGATAATTGGTTGGCGACGAAGAAAATGTTCGGAAAAGAAAATCCGCGAAAAACTTTCTCTCCTAAAAGAAATCGAAAAATGGAACCAGCGATAAGCTCTTGTTTTCGCTCTATTCTTTTCCCTTTTCTCCTTTTTGGAAAAGAGGGAGGAAAAAAGCTACCCTCCCCCCCAAAGCGTGAATCGACAGAAGGCGACTGCAAAAATATTTCTTTATCATCGATAGCTACAAACAATCGTTTCTATTATGAGAAAGTCCGCGAAAGTATGGCCAAATCGATCCGCTACCGCATGCCTTGCTTTTGTCCTGGTCTTAGAGAGCCTTAAGCGAGGTCGGTGTAAACCATGGAACCGCCTTGACGACCAAAATCTCTCTTTTTTATTAAGGGATACTTCTTTCTTTTTGAAGTGTTTGCCCCTGTGGTGGGTTTTTACGTTGCACCCTATTTTGACCTGAGGGCTAGTTGGTCAGGACTTGTGGAGAATTTTCTAGAAAAGATTTTTTTTTTAGCTTAGTTCTTAGAATTTTATTACTTTCAAAATGTATTGCGAATATCTGAGATGGAACAAAGCTGAAGTCAAACATAAAGCATTAAAATAAAGAAGAGAGGATTTTAGGGGAAAAAAGTGTTCTGACACTGATAGACTCTAGAAAAAAGTGCTGACCAAGTTTAGTTCTTGGTTTGCCTTCGAGTATAAAAATTTATTTCTATTTAGGATAAGGGTTATGGATTTTTTAATGTGTGTTTAGAAATGGGAAAACAAACCTATTGCGTTTTTTTAACCAGCATATGTTCTAGAGTTTTTCTGCTATTTCTCTGAGAAAAAAAATGATTAGTTGACTATTGTTATAAGAACTTATGTTATCACACGAAAGCATATTCATAATATTTTGATTTTTTTCTATTTGAAAATCTTTGTAACTTTTTTTAATTTGGTTTATTAATTTATAGTCCTAACAACCTTAGAATTTTATTATTTTCAGAATATATTGCGAATATCTGTTACATGGAACAAAGCTGAAGTCAAACATAAAGCATTAAAATAAAGAAGAGAGGATTTTAGGGGAAAAAAGTGTTCTGACACTGATAGACTCTAGAAAAAAGTGCTGACCAAGTTTAGTTCTTGGTTTGCCTTCGAGTATAAAAATTTATTTCTATTTAGGATAAGGGTTATGGATTTTTTAATGTGTGTTTAGAAATGGGAAAACAAAGCTATTGCGTTTTTTAACCAGCATATGTTCTAGAGTTTTTCTGCTATTTCTCTGAAAAAAAAAATGATTAGTTGACTATTGTTATAAGAACTTATGTTATCACACGAAAGCATATTCATAATATTTTGATTTTTTTCTATTCGAAAATCTTCGTAACTTTTTTAATTTGGTTTATTAATTTATAGTCCTAACAATCTTAGAATTTTATTATTTTCAGAATATATTGCGAATATCTGTTACATGGAACAAAGCTGAAGTCAAACATAAAGCATTAAAATAAAGAAGAGCTGATTTTAGGGAAAAAGAGCGTTCTGACACTGATAGACTCTAGAAAAAAGTGCTGACCAAGTTTACAGCTTGGTTTGCCTTCGAGTATAAAAAAAATTATTTCTATTTGGACTAAGGGTTATGGATTTTTTTAATGTGTGTTTAGAAACGCGAGAACAAACGTATTAAATTTTTTAACCAGCATTTCTTCAAGAGTTCGTTTCTGGCATGCATCTGAAAAAAAAAAACTAGTTTTAGTTGACTGTTGTTATAGCAACCTATGTCATCATAAGACAGCTCTGATTTTTTTCTATTTGAAACTTTTTAAAACGTTGTTTAATTTGATTTATTAATTTGCATTCCTAACAATCTCAGAATTTTATTACTTTCAGAATGTATTACGGATATCTGATACATGGAACAAAGCTGAAGTCAAGCATAAAGCATTAAAATAAAGAAGAGATGATTTTAGGGAAGAAAGCGAGCTCTGACGCTGATAGACTCTGAAAAAAAGTGCTGACAAAGTTTACTTCTTGGTTTGCGTTTGAGTACAAAAAAAAAAAAAAAATTCTATTTAGAATAAGGGTTATGGTTTTTTTAATGTGTGTTTAGAAACGAGAAAAAAAAACTTAATACAAATTTAAGCGAGCATATGTCTTAGACTTTTTTCTGCCATATATTTGAAAAAAAAATATTGTTAGTTGATAATTGTCTTAGCAACTAATGATATCATATGACGACATATTCCTAGTGGTTTGATTTTTTTTGCTTGAAACTTTTTATAATGCTTTTTTTTCTTAAAATTTTGATTTATTACTTTACAGTCATAACAATTTACTAAGTCAATGGTGAGAATTTTCTAAGGATAGTTACTTAAAGGATAAAGTAATTTTACTGAACCCCCAGAAAAAGTAAAGTAATTGATAAATTAACATTTATATACTAGTCGACATTTCATCTTATACTTCAACGCAGTTTTAAATAAGATTACCATGAAATATTTCACATTTTTGTAATAAATAAATAATCAAGCATGCTTTTTGTCATTTTAGCTTCAGTTTTTTTTTCTTTATAATTCAAAAGTTAATAATTCAGGTTTGAATTATATTGGAGCAATTCTTAAACATGATAATGTAGTCTTGAACGGAGCAAACATGGGGAAATAGAGAGTTCACCTCTCAATGATGTGATTCAGGTTCGAATCTCAGTGGTGACTGATTGACACAAATTTTGCTCACTGTTCAAACCGACCACAATACTGACGTAAAATATCCTCAGTGTTAGACAGATCATGGGTTAGAATCCCCTAGCCGTCAGGCTAACCATAATAGATTTTCGTGGTCTTCCTCTCAACGCAAATGTAACGTAAATGTTGGATAGTTCTATTAAAAAGTCCTTCTTGAAAGCTAGTTTGCCCCAATGCTTGATCCAGAGTCCTCTTGTCTTCAAGGTTTGGTTCAAAATTACAAAGCTAAGGAGTTGAACATTGATAGTCGTAAACTCAGAAATGGGTCGGTTGTTCAACTCTGATAAGGAAATACTTTATAAAGGTTCCAGCAAATTTACATTTTAATACTGCTCACGGTTCAAATATTATGGTTCATCGTTGAACCAATTAAAAAAGTCATATTTTTAAAATTCAGTTTCTCAGGAACTATTCGTCCGATTTCGCTCAAATTTTGTATTTTGTAATTTAAAATTATATTTTTTGAAATGATGTAAAAAATTACATGCTTTACAACTCAAATTCTTTAGATATTATTAAATAAAAGGATTAAAAATAATAAATATATAATGAAATTTATTTTTTGCATGGATTTTTTGCATCTTCCGATAAACGAAAGTTATAATTGTATGCAAAAATCTTTTAATTCTCTAGATATGGTGAAATACGCAAAAAGTAAAGTTAACATTACAGGGTCCAAACTTCTGACCAAACTATTGAGACCATATTTCCCAGATTGCGGCCAGCCCCTATATTTTGGGAGTCATAAATCTGAATCCGTCGATAAAAAAGTTAATATTTTTTCAGGGAAAATACGTTTTTGTGTCTGATTTTTTAACTTAAAATATCGTCTGCTCTAATTAATAAGCATATTCGAAGTCACCCCCTCAAACCACTAAGAATGAGTCCTGGAAGACAAAGATCCGACAATTAGGTCAAAAGTTATTCAGGGTGGACCATTTATTACTTTTTTTGCGCTCTATACATGAAAATTGTAGTGTTTTCTAACAAACTCTTGAACGCTCTTACCTGAACAATTTGAAAATACAAAAAGCACACTCTTCAAATACATACACACACAAATATAACACACACTCAAATATAAAAAACGCGCTCTTTAAAATTATGCAAGCAAAGCTTTAAATCAACGTAAAATTTTTCTCTCCGAATATTGATTAAATACTCTATTTTTTACTCGCTATAATTTTTTTATTTATTTTGATATTTTCATAGTATATAGTTCGTCATAATTTCCAACAAACATTTTCTTAACTTCAAAACTAATTAGAAGTGAGGTTCTAATAAACTAAAAGTGACAACAGCATTTTGATACATAATTTATATCTACTCACATTTAAGTTAAAGTAATAACTATTACTTTTAAAATAATTAATGCACTAATATTACCAAACCTAAAGACCATACATTAAACTTAACTTCAATTACTGTAAACTTCCGATCAAAATACGTCATTTTATTTCACGAAACTTAACATCTAACAAGTTTTACTGACACTTGAATAAGTAATACGTGCCTGCAAGCTTATTATATTATTTATCTTCGTGATATTAGTTCGCCGCTTCTCTGAAATTCGCGTAAAGAATCTATCCAGTAAAAGTTCAGGAAAACAAATTAGGTACCTCCATCCTAGCCATCACGCGCGATTCAGTGATAGTACCAACTTTCCCCGCACATAATAAGCTCTCACGAAACTGCTCATAACTTTCAACCCAAATCTAATTTCCTTGCAGCCGCACGTGCGGAGAAAGTAGCATAAATCGTTCCATCCCAAAAAGCCAAAAATATTCAAGAATTGAAATTTAAAAGCACCACTCGATTTGATGGAAGCATTTCATTTTAGCCTATTTTTTACTGCTTTTTTTTTTTTTGAAATATGTATTCAATCGGCTATCACGTCTCCCTGAAGAATCGGATACGATATTCCTTGACGTCATTTAGCATTAGAGAGTGGCAAGTAATCGCCCTCAGAAATGACATACTTTTGTCATGTAGAGTAATGATGCCAAGCTGTATGAAATATTTTTATCTTAAACAGCCCCGTTCGCTTGTGTGACAGAATCATTTCATATAGGGGCTGGGGAAAAAGTCCAACCCTGTTTGGGGGGTCATGATACCATTACACAGCCGTCACAACATATGTCACCGATAAAATTTCATCTCCAAAGTGCTTTTTCTTTTGTGGTTTGCGCTGAGGGTTGGATGATACCCTTCGTATTTGTTTCCAACAATGAAAAGACAGTAAGACTGACAGAAAGAAGAATTGCTAAAAGATGCAACAGAATAAAACAAAGAGTAACGTCTTGAGCTAGGGGAGGAAAGTATACATACAGAACGGGATTTCGAAAAGGGATTTCGGGATTAGTTTGGAAACGAGGTATATTTTCCCGGAATAAATTTGAGAACCGAACGAAATTAAAGTAGAAGTCTACAAAAGATTACACTAATTGCATCTGAATTCTTCGAAGTTCCAATTAGGCCTAAACGAATGAAGATAAAAGCGAGATTAGAATAGAAAGTTATTTAATAGAAACCTATTAGTCTTATAACTTTAAAACTTTAATACTGCTAATTTGAATAGATCTATTTGAACGAACTTCGTTGTAATTGAAATTTCTCTTGAAAGAGCTATTTTTCATGCATCTTTAAAGGAGGTATTTTAACGAGATTGTGAGAATTTGTACAAAAAGAAATTAGGCAAATTTTAGTCAACTATATTAACTCATTAATAAACGCGTTGATATGTTTTAAACATAATTTGTGTATTAATGTTAACAATGTTAAATAAATTAGAAAATTAATGAGACTGAATTTTTTTTAAAAAAAAAAGTCGAAACTTTATAGAATTTATATTCTCGGAAAAATTAAGAAGTCTCTGGAAGTTTGCATTAATAGTATCTGAATTCTCCGCAGTTCCAATTAGGTCAAAAGTAATAAAGACAAAAGAGAGGAAATAATAGAAAGTTTTTTAAAAGAAACTTGTTAATCTTTATAACTGTAAAACTTAAATGCTGCTAACTTGAATGCATCTATTCTAATGAACTTGAGCGTAAAGGAAATTTGCCTTGGAAGATATATTTTTCATACATCTTTAAAGGAGATATTTTAACAAAATATCTTTCATTGTGATATAAAAAGAAATTATATAATTTTTATTGACCTGTTAATAAACAAGTCGATATATTTTAAACATAATTTGTGTATTAATGTCAACAGTGTTAAATAAATTAGCTAATTAATTAGACTGAAAACATTTCGTAATTTTTTAAAAAAGAAGTCGAAACCTTATAGAATTTTCATTCTCGGAAAAATTAAGAAGTCTATAGTGGTTTGCATTAATAGTTTCTGAATTCTTCAAAGTTCCAATTAGGCTTAAATGAATAAAGATGAAAGAGAAAAGAGTAAAAAATTTATTACAAAAAATTAATAGCCTTTATAACTTTAGAGCTTTAATGCTGCTAATTTGAATGCATCTATTCTAACGAACTTCAGGGCAAATGAAATTTCTCTTAAAAGAGATATTTTTCATATTTCTTTAAAACAGATTATTTTAACGAAATATCTTTCATTGTGATGAATTATATTAAAATAAATTATGTAAGTTTCATTAACCCACTAATAAACAAGTCGATATGTTTTAAACATAATTTGTGTATTATTATCAACAATTTAAAAAAAAATTAGAAAATTAATGCAAAAATAATTGTGACTGAAAACTTCTTGCATTTTTTAAAAAAAGTTAAAACTCTATAGAATTTACACTCTGGGAAAAATTAGGAAGTCTATAAAAAGTCACATTAATAGCACCGAAAGTTCCAATTCGAATGCATCTATTCTAACGAACTTCAGGGTAATTGAAATTTCTCTTGAAAGAGGTATTTTTCATACATCTTTAAAGGAGATATTTTAACAAAATACATTTCATTGAGATAACTTATATCAAAAGAAATTGTATAATTTTTACTAGTCTATTAATAAACAAGTCGTTATATTTAAACATATATTTTGTGTATTAATGTTAACAGTCTTAAATAAATTGGAAAATTTATCCAAAAAGAATTGCCACGGGAAATTGTTTGTATTTTTGTTTTAAAAAAGAAGTTTGAACTCTGTAGCATACATACTCTCGGAAATATTAAGAAGTCTACTAAAGGTTAAAATATTAGTGTTTGATTTCTCCTAAGTTCCCATTAGGCAAAAGCGATGAAAGTTAGAAACGAGATTACAATCTAAAGCTATTTAAACGAAATCTATCAGTCTTAAAATCTTCATGCTGCTAATTTGAATAAATGTATTTAAATTTAAGGGTAATTGAAATTTCTCTTCAAAGAGATATTTTTCAAATATCTCGAAAGGAGATATTTTAACGAGAATGTGATGACTTGTACAAAAAGCAAATTTTAGTCAACGCGCTGCTAATTAATGGGTTAATATAGTTATATTAACCCATTAATAAACACGTTGATATGTTTTAAACATAATTTGAGCATTAATGTTAACAGTGTTAAGGAAATTAGAAAATTAATGAGACTGAAAGCTTTTGAATTTTTTTAAAAAGAAGTCTAAACTTTATAGAATTTACTTTCTCGGAAAAATTAAGAAGTCCATAGAAGTTTACATTAATAGCATCTGAATTCTCCGAAGTTCCAATTAGGCCTAAAGGAATAAAAACAAAAGGTAGCGAAAAGAATAGAAAGTTATTAAAAAGAAACATATTAGACTTCATAACTTTAAAAGTTTAATGATGCTAATTTAAAATACATCTATTCGAACGAACTTTAGGGTAATTGAAATTTCTCTTAAAGGAGATAGTTTTCATACATCTTTAAAAGAAATATTTTAACGAAATATCTTTCATTGTGGTTACTTATATAAAAAGAAATCATGTAATTTTTATTAACCCATTAATAAACAAGTCGATATATTTTAAACATAATTTGTGTATTAATGTTAAAAATTTTAATTAAATTAGAAAATTAATCCAAAAGTAATTGTGACTGCAAACCTTTTTTGTATTTTTTTAAAGAAAGTTGATACTCTATAGAATTTACACTCAAAGATAAATTAAAAGTTTACACTAAGAGCATCTGAATTCTCCGAAGTTCCAATTAGGTTAAGACGAATAAAGTTAAAAACGAGATTAGAATCGAAAGTTATTTAAACGAAATCTATTAGTTTTATAATTTGAATGCTGCTATTTTAAATAAATGCATTTAAGCTTGAGAGTGATTGAAATTTCTCTTGAAAGAGATATTTCTCAAATATCTCCAAAGGAGATATTTTTAAGAAATATGCTAATTTAAAGGAAATTATGTAGTTTTCCTGCAACTATATTTACCTATTAATCAACAAATCAAAATATATGTAAACATATTTTGTGTTTTAAAGTTAAATGTCGTAAACTAACTTGTGAAATTGCTGCAAAAAAGAAATGTTTTAAAGTTATTTCATTTAAAAAAGTCAAAATAATTTGTAGAATGTAGAGTCTAGAAAAGATTACACTAAGTGAATCTAAATTCTTCGAAATTTCAATCAGGCCTAAATGAAATGAATTAAGGTAAAATCGAGATGAAAATAAACATTCATTGAATAGAACCTTATTGGTATTATAACTTCAAGATTTCAATGTTGCTAATTTGAATCTATTTGAATTTAAGGCTTATTGAATTTTCTTTTGAAGCTGATATTTCCCATATATTTTTGAAAGAGATATTTTAATGAAATGTCTTTTAATGTGATAAATTATAATTATTGAAATACGCTCAATACCATTAAAATTCTCCCACCTGGAAAGAGTTGTTATAATGAAACTAAATTTTACACATGTAAGTACAACGTTGCTATATGTAAATAGTTAAAATTTTAAAATAAAATAATCATTTATTACGAGAAAATATACAAATGAATGGAAGTTTTAGTAGCCTGCTAGGCCATCTCTGGCAAAATTGCACGATGAGATACGACTGGGCATTGAGTTATGTAACTCCTTTGTGATGTTCTACTGCATCTCGTTCCACTGTCGCTGTAAACACGCCTCTAATTCTATAGTTTGTCTATGAAAAAAACTTCCCAAGTCATCCGTCTGGAGCTGTGGTGGTGACTATGGTTACTAGGTTTAACTATTTCAATTAAAGGGTGATGGGTTATTATTTAAAACAGGGAGGCGAGAGTAAGAGAATCAGGGGAGAAGGAATGAAGTGCGCAATTCCTTGTTGCCATAGCAGTAGGAGGCCTAAAACTTCATGGCGAAGGGAGTTCTTTTTATAGACAAACTCTATTAAACTCGGAGGCTGACCAACTTGCAGTCCCAACTAATCCCTGAATTATTGACAAATCTGTCGATCAGGACCGGGATAATTTTTCATATTTTTTTCCTCCGTGTAAATTGCATTTTCAAAATATCCTTCACGCAGTAGATACACCAATCTAGGTCTGCCATTTGTTAAGAATATAATTTGTTATAATTATAAATTCATTCTAGTAATTTATTTTAATATTTACGAAACTCTAAATTTATTATAATAATTTATTATATTAATTAGAGAACTATAAATTTATTCTAATAATTTTACAATGAATTTAATTTACATCCAATTGTTGTTTTTGCTATTCACTAAGAGTTTTGAAAATCTATTTTTGATATTTCAGGAAAACTTTCGAAACTTAATGCGTATGTTTTACATATGCTTTCAAAAATTAAAATTAATAAATCATTTTGAAGAACAACTGAAAAACATCGAAGGACAAAGAAGAGCAAAAAACAAAATATTTAGATAAATCTCTGAGTTTATAAAGTTAGCTTCGTTATTTTACAATGAACATAAAAAATCAATTAAGATAACATCAAAATCACTGCATTAAAGTAAAGGATTCTATTTAAATAGTTAAATGAGAAGAATCTTCGAATTGAGACAAAAACTTAAAGTAAATGTTGCTTTAACAAAAAGAGATTCTTGAAAACATTTTTACTAATTTATCTAATTTATTCTTTCATTAATACTTTATGGGCTATTTCTTTCCTATTTTTATATTAAACCAATGATACTATCAGCGCAGTACTAAAAGCTAATGGCTTAAAAGCTATTTTCTAAATGCATTTTAGCACTACTCGTTAATTAAAATTAGAACTCTATTGAATTTGATTTTTAAATTCAAAAGAGAAATTAAACGATATTTTTTTCTTAAAATTGATTTTCTGGGTTCTTTTGTGCTTGTAGTTTTTCAATTATACATTTACAAATTAGGATCTAAAACTTATCTTTAAAAAATATTTTTAATTTTAAATAATTGTCTTTTTTATATATTTACTATTCTTACATATGCCAAATAATATAATTTTTTATTTTTATATATGATATAGTTAAAATTACCCCCCAAAAAATCTTATGATTCTTTAATTTTTAATGACATTACTTCAAATATTACCTATTTTTTGAAGAGATAAGACATTGTTAAAATTGATTTTATAAAAAAGTATTAAAATTTAAACTAATCTTAGTAAACAACACAATGAAAGAATTTTCATAATAAAATTACGGTAAAATAACCGGCATCAGTCTGCCCAACCAATTAACCGTTAAGTTTACGGTAAAAAAAAATTTTTCCTTTACGAGTTTTTGGTTGTTTAGCTGTATCAGGAGACAGCAGTTAATAAATGATTTTTCTGATAGTTAACAGTTTGAATATCATCTCATTTATGGTCATTTGATTACTTTGTTTGAATATGGTTTAAAATAACAATTAAATGAATTGTTGTTTAACAGTTTTTTCAAAAAAAATTCAAACAGCGAAACATTGTAAAAATTAATTTTATAAAAAGTAGTAAAATTTAAACTAATTTGAATAGACAGTATCATCTGTTGATCAAAACTGGTTTTAGAATCCAAATATTTAGAAAAATATTATCTTGAATGTTACAATTTTAAAAAGCTTTTATTGTAGAAATAACAATAATTGCAATTTTTTACATTTCTTTTTCCCAATCATGATGCGAAGTTAATTGAGATCTAATTAATTTTGAGTAGATAAATGGTATTGAGAAGTAACTATTAAATTAAAAACACTGTTGATTGAAACTGAATTAATAACACCGTTGGTTAATATACGAGATAATAACATTTTGGATAATGAAATGAGGTAATAATACCGCTGATTAAGAAATGAGCTGATAGAAATGTGGGTGAAGAAATATAGAGCATTCGCTTTCCATTGAGGTGAACCGGGCTCGAATCCCAGCGATGGCTGGTCAATACGAATTCCGCATCCAGCTTGCAACGATCAAAATGCTGGCGTGAATTATTCTCAATGGTAGAGGGATCATGGGTTAGAGACCCCTTGCAGTCAGGATAACTGTGGGAGGTTTTCGTGGTTTCCCTCTCCATGTAACACAAATGCGGGTTAGTTCCACCAGAAAGTCCTCCACGAAGGAAAATTTCTCCCAATATTCGATTCAAGAGTTCCCTTGTCTTCTGGATTGGGTTCAAAATTACAAGGCTACAGAGTTGAACATTAGTAGTCGTAAACCCAAAAATTGGTTGGGCTATTCAACAACAGTTATAAAATTAAATAAAATAATACGATGAATTAATAAATAATATTCTAAATTGATAGATTAATCAAGGAGCTAACAACACTTTTAATTACGAAATGAGTTAATAATTAAATTGGATTGAGAAATAATGACAATGTTCATTAGGAATAGGACTAAGGATTGTTGATTTTTCTTGTTCAACCTGCAAAGTAATAATGAAATTTTAAATAACTTTTTAAAATTTTTAAGATATTGTGATTATTCATTATTAAGGAATATTAAAAAATATTTAATTTCAGAATGTTTACAGCGTCTCAAAGGTGACATCGGAGTGCAAAGGGTTTAACTATTTAAAAAACAAAAATTTATTTCTAATCTTACAGCAGAAATATATGTTTTACTCAAAAATAAAAAAGCATTTTCCTTTTCTACTAAATACTAGTCATAATATTTCTTGTTTACATCACTCTAGCAATGAAGTATAAATACCAATAAATAAGCAGATTTTCTCCTTTTTTACCGCCTTTATTATATTTCCTGAAACATTAGCAGCTATTATGACACCTTTTAAGATTCATTACAATAATACAAAAACATGACCAGGATAGAAGGTCAGTTTCTTTCCTAGTTGAATAATATTCCGCGTTTAACTACAATAGCGCTTTTTTATTTTTAACAATTTGCATAATATATTGTTAATTTATTGTTGTTTTTATTACTGCTTTCATTTAAGTTTACCTAGAAATGTCTATGCATGCGTCACATATAAGTATTTTTAAGCAGAAAATATATGAGCATCAATTCATAAATTGCTTTACTGTTTGCGTACAGCCCTAAAATTATCGCTCTCTTAAACAGGATTGTAATTGTTCTTTCCCGCTATGGTAATTTTCTCTGGAGATAAAGAATTCATGCTGAAAATGGTTTTTGAAAGACCGCTGGGCTGAGAAGACACGCGAACAACTTCATCACGACCGGGCTTTCAGGAATTCCTGAACCCCTTCCTTTTACAGAAAATAATTCAACGCAACTGTTAAACGCCCACGAAAATATTGTCTGAAATTGTGAAATCCTCGCGAAACTTGAAATGCACCCGCGACCTGTTGAGGTGTTTCCTGACAGATTTGTGGCCTGCTGCAAGGAAATTATTCACAAAGCTGTTTACTCGAATGAATTTATGGAACTTTTAAAGTATTTCTGGGAAATATTTAAGTGAATGTTATTTCCTTTTATAAACCTATTTGCCTACAGAATTAGAAAAAAAAGGAATATTTTTAAAATACCGTATAAAATAAATTTTGCTTAGTTTCAAGTAAGAAAATTTTTTATTACAAAGCTGGAAAACAGATTTTTACGCAAACTTTTTCTTTTTTTTGACAATAAGTTTGAGATTAAATGCAGGAGTCATGATGGTTACCTAAGGCGTGGTATGAATGCTTAATTCATTGTCATAATTTGTTTAATATTATGAAGCAAAAATTAATTTAAAACGCTGATCTTATTAACCTTTCAAGTATTTCTGGGAAATATTTAAGTGAATGTATTTTTCTTTTACAAACCTATTTGAATACAGAATTTTTTTTTAAAAAAGAGCAATATTTTTTAAAATACTATATAAAATTAATTTTGTTTAATTTTAAATAAGAATATTTTTTATTACAGAGCGGGAAAACAGATTTTTAAGCAAATGTTTTTTTTTTTTTTACTATAATTTTGTAGGTGTATAATTATGTAGGTGTCATCAGGGTTACCTAAGGCGTGGTATGAATGCAAAATTCATTGTCATAATTTGCTTAATATTATGAAGCAAAAATTAATTTAAAACTTTGATCTAATTAACTTTTCAATCATTTCTGGGAAATATTTAAGTGAATGCATTTTTCTTTTATAAAACTATTAGAATACAGATTTTTTTTTTAAAAAGAGCAACATTTTTTTTAAATACTGAATAAAATAAATTTTGTTTAATTTTAAATAAGAATATTTTTTTATTATAAAGCGGCCGGGAAAGCAGATTTTTACGCAAACTTTTTCTTCTTTTTGACAATAAGTTTGAAATTAAATGTAGATGTCATGAGGGTTACATAAGGCGTGGTATGAATGCAAAATTCATTGTCATAATTTGCTTAATATTATGAAGCAAAAATTAATTTAAAACTTTGATCTTATTAACTTTTCAATTATTTCTGAGAAATATTTAAGTGAATGTGTTTTTCTTTTATAAACCTATTTGAATACAGATTTTTTTTTAAAAAAAATAGCAATATTTTTTAAAATACTAACTAAAATAAATTTTGTTTAATTTTAAATAACAATATTTTTCATTATAAAGCGATATAGGAATGCAAAATTCATTGTCATAATTTGCTTAATATTATGAAGCAAAAATTAATTTAAAGCTTTTGATCTTATAATAAATTATGGGTGATATGTTTTACGCTATATGAAGAATTCGAAGCAGTAATAATGATAAGCCACCTTTTGAAATGGTTTAATAGATTTTTTCAGGGAAAAGGCCAAAACTTTCATGAAGAAAATATGATATTTTTTCTTATCGTGCTGTATCTAGTTAAAGCTCCAGATATCTTTGAAATACCTATCCGGAAACAATATTAAAAAACAGTTAGACGTAAAATCCTTTTTTTAAGAAATACTGATATTTTCTGAATTTATTTGTACTGTTGTTTATTTAATAAGGGTAAATAAATCTTTTGTGACACATTTTAAAGATAATTAAAGTTTTGAAACTTTAAAACTGTGTTGCTACTATCCGCAGTTCATATTATACTATAATATTAACATTAATTATTTTTATTTTTTTAATTAAAGTTATTCAAATTCAAATTTAAATTTGACGTTGTTTTGATAGTAGTATTTTAAAAATTGAAAACAAATTACATATTTTTCTTATATTACATACTTTTTCTGTTACTAATAACTGAAATAAAATACACATTAAAACGAAAGACAGAATTTTCATGTACAAAATTTTCAAAACAAATTAAAATAAAATGTTTAGACTTGAATATACATATTAAAAATTTTAATAAGTTATCTGATTCAATTTATGAGAAATGTCATTATATACATATAAAAAAAATAGTGTAATAGCTTAACATAGAGAAAAAAAAGTATTCAAAGCTTCAATATCACTTAACCCATTTGTGCTCAGCGTAAGTTTTAGACCAGAGATTTAGAATGGTTTATGTCCATTTAGAAAAAAAATAAAATGATGGCTAAAATAAAATGATCGCCGGCTACAGAAGCGGGGTTGCCATCCCCTCTGCAGAGGATGAAAATTGTGATGGCATGTCTTCGGATCATCCTCCGGGATGTTTCCTAGATCGTCGCCAATAGCCCATTGTGTAGCTCTAGTGCAGCGTAAATAAACTACAACAACGAAGATTAAATTGCCATCTGTAGCATTTTAACCCTTTGACGCTGATGGGACACCACTGACCCTCTTTATATTTTTTTCTGACTCATTAATTACAAACAAAAATATATTTTATTATTTTTTAATTATAAAAAAACAGTTGAAATTTTTCATCAATATTCAAAAATTTATCAATGATTGATTTTGTAAATTAAAGAAATTTCAATGATGAACAACTATTTTTTTAGATCTAGAAAAACTACAAATTTGAGAAATTTCCGTTTGGAAGTGAGCCGTGATTGAAGGATTTTACCTGTAACGCAGGAAAAGAAACCGGTGTTTCACGATGTATTTCATAACCGTAGATTATTAAAATACTAAATCTAAAATTTTTCCCTTTTTATTACCTAAATTAATGCAAAATTATAAAAAAGTATGAAAAATATGCTTAATAAAAATTCTGCGTCAAAGGAGTATAATGTAAGTTTCTATAAATTAAAAACGTGAAAAATCGGCTCTATCCGAGAGTTATTTCGTGGTGAAGATGGGCCACAGTATCGAAAAACTCTTCATTTCCTTGCGCAAAATCGTTTTTTCTCTGAGTCACAGCTCTTATAAACATGAACCGTCTTTCCCCTGCGGGTTATAATTACAAATAATTTCATTTTATCTGAAGACCAAGTACAGTTTGCTATCCCAATTACGTTTTTCAATACACTCTTACAAAAGTGTAAAAATGATAGAAAAATCACGTTAACTCATCTGTGCCTAGCATCTTTAAAAAAAAACGACGGTTTCTTTTTTTAATTGGTAATAATTCCAATTGGTAGTATAAGTGATTTTCTATTGGGATTTATTTTGCGGAAACAAGGTACTATTGATGCTACAAGATTTTGCAGCCACTACAAAATTTTGCAGACATTGACTACTATAGCACGTAAATGGTATAAATACTTTTATTTCAGCCTAAAATCTATGTACCTTGGTTATTTAAATCTAATGTCCTTTAAAAAAACGGTTTCTTTTCCAAAACTAATACTATTTGGTAGTATACGTGTTTTGTTACTAGGATTTATTTTTCGGAAACAAGGTATCATTAATACTACAAAAGTTTGCAGACATTGACTGCCATAATATATCAATGGTATAAATATTTTTACATGGTCCTGAAGTCTATGTGCAATGTTTATTTAAAGCTAAAGTTGTAGGAAATAAAACATTGAGAAAAAATAGGGTCAAAGCTATCGAATCATGGTAAAGTTCCATATTTCTAGATCTATAGGAGCACGAAAAAGCGCGGTAATTTTTTCAGCTAAATTTACTTTTCAGTTTTGTATGTTTTTACTAAATGCGTCGTTTTAAGAACTATAATTTTAGAAATCAGAATTTATTGCAAACCGTTACCATATGAATAAGAAAATTATAAATTGAATGGTATAAATACAAGTTAATAATGCCATATATTTTGGTGTTATTAACCTAAATTATGTTCTTTTTTAATTATTCATTTAAGAAATAAAAGAATTCCTTAAATTTTTATTGTTTGTAAGTCCCAAAGACCTTTATATCTTCCTTCTCCCTCATTCTATAAACCTTTATCAAAGTGTGTGTACCAAATACTCTGCATTTTCCAAATACTTACCTAAGAGCTTATTATCTTACCCTTAATCTAATCCAAGGATGGGAAATATTTCTCTGAGATGTTGCTAATGGTCACGTAGAGATAGCTGAGGAAAAAACTAAGAGATTCTCAAACTTGCTTTTAGTTCAGATTGACTAAATACCAATAAGCTCCATCACGACCAAAAACAACTATGAGGCATTAGCATTTGCAAATCAAAATTCCTCGGTCTGTTAATTGGTCTATAAATACAATGTTTCATAAGAATTAGTTCGGAAATTCTTAAAAGACACTTTATATTTAATGTTAAATTTATTCAGTTATTGAAATAATTAAGATTTTCTTTATTTATTTTTCGGAAATATTTACACAGAACTTTTTTATAAAATATTTTTAAATAATTGAATAACTCAATCGTAGAGATCGCTTAGGAAAAAACTAAAAGATTATTAAATTAGCTTTTAGTTCAGTTTGACTAAAATACCAATAAGCTCTATCACGACCAAAAACAACTATGAAGCATTAGCATTTGCAAATCAAAATTCCTCGGTCTGTTAATTGGTCTATAAATACAACTGCTTCTTAAGAATTCGTTCAGAAATTCTTAAAAGACACTTTATACTTAATGTTAAATTTATTCAGTTATTGAAATAATTAAGATTTTTTTTATTTATTCTTCGGAAATATTTACACAGAACTTTTTTATAAAATATTTTTAAATAATTGAATAACTCAATCGTAGAGATAGCTTAGGAAAAAATTAAAAGATTATTAAATTAGCTTTTAGTTCAGTTTGACTAAAATACCAATAAGCTCTATCACGACCAAAAACGACTATGATGTATAAGCATTTAACAATCGAAATTCTTCCGTCTGTTAATTGGTCTGTCAATACAACTGTTAAATAAGAATTCATTCTTAAATTCTTAAAAGACACTGATTGTTAGATTTATTCAGCTTTATTAAAATAATCAAATTTTTTTTGGAAATTATTTTTCACAAAAATTTACCGAACTTTGTTTCAGCGCTGGGATTCGAACCTATGTCACCTTATTGGGAGACGAGAGTTCTATCACCTGAGTCACCATGGTTACTTACTTAGGTGATTGTAAACATTAGGCATTATGCTTATAAAATTATTTGTTATTTATTTATTGTTGTTTGTTAAATATAATTTCATTTTGAATAATCCCAATATTAGTACAAATAAAATAATAACATTTAACATGTTTTAATTCTTAGAAAATTAAATCAGATCAAGCATGGACACATTTCAGTTTACAATTAAACGTTTTTCTGGTTTTGATTTTCTCAAATTAAACCTCCTGTAGTTTTGGTTCTAATTATTTCAAAAATATTGAAAATAAATTTAATTTGAAAGGCTTTTGTTGAAATTATTGCTACAGCTATTTGTGAGAAAGGAAGTATGATTATTACTTATTACATTCTTTGATTTAAGTCTAATTTGAGTACTAATTTAGTATTTATTAATATTAAAATTCACTGAAAAAATCTTTAAACAAGTTTTTATTTTTGATTAAAGATAAAACTATTTATTAATCTTGATATTTATAATCTCATCGATGAAAATCGATGAGCAGTGAACATACCAATCAATACTGTACTGAGCAGATGATCCAAGTCATTTGTAAACAAATAATCCTCTGTAATGATACTTACCGTGCTCGAAACGAGCTTTGGTCAAGCAACTACATGACGTAAAGTTCTATAACAAATTGGACGATCATTAATATTCTTGCCAATATATCTGTTGACCTTAAATGGAATATTCTAAATCATCGTTTTTGGTTCATTTCATTCCAATACATAGAATGATTGTTACAATTGGTTTTGATTGCAGTGATGATTTTTTTCAAAAAGATAGTAAACATATTGAATAAACTAAGAGCATTGTTGCAAGGGCTACAATATTTATTTTTAGTAGCAATATCCTGAAAATATATACTATGGTTAGTGTTTCAAGAATATTATGCATTTAAATTATGTTTGGAAAAAAAATTAAAACTATACATTCATGCTCAATAGTCAATACCCAATTCTCACTTAAATTTGAATTCACTTTTGAAGATCCGTTAATAATTACTTTTTAATCTAATCACTTTTAAAGATACGTAAAGATCTGTTATGATTTTTTTCAAAAAGATAGTAAGCATATTGAATAAACTAAGAGCATTGTTGCAAGAGCTCCAATATTTATTTTAAAAAAAAACAGTACTCCGAAAATATATACTATGGTCAGTGTTTCAAGAATATTGTGCATTTAAATTATATTTAAGAAAAATTTAAATTATACATTAATGCTCAATACTCAATACTCACTTAAATTTAAATTCACTTTTAAGGATCCGTTAATAAATAAATTACGTTTACGTAAAAAATATCATAAATCTATATTAAGGTTGCTATTTCAAAAACATTTTGTATTTAAATCCACTTTAAAAATGATTTTATTTATGAGAATGATATTTCAATTACACTCGATATTTCGTAATAATCGTCCTTAATAAATATTTTTAGAATCCTTGTAAATTATAATGAAAAAGTGTACACGATGGTGGTCACAAATTAAAATTTATGCCAGGAACAGACTAAAATGTTACCCTTATCTCACAAATCGCAATAAGGGAAAGCGGGGATATAAAAGGAAGAAATACGCTCGATTGCCAAATGAAGCGGAGAAAAGCTGAAAAACATAAGAGTAAGAACGGTTTATATCCATTTTTCCTAAAATTGACGTTTTTATCACCATCTGTTGCATTTTGATAACTACTAAGCTTTGACAAATCAATAATGTGAAAATTCGGTTCTTCTCGAGAGTTATTATACGGTGACGATGAGCCATAGAACGGAAAAATTTGTCCTTTCCTCGAGCAAAAATTCTTTTTTCTTTCAATGAAAGTCAGCTTTTATTAACATGAATCCTTCTTCCGTGGTCCTCAATTATTAGAAACACCTTCGAGTTTCAACAGGTAATCAAACAAGTTCTGCGATTGTAATGTTTTGACGTACGCTCGCTCTCCTTCATAGTTGTTTGTCTGATTTTGATAGTTTTGAATAATGGTTAAAACAAATAAAGAAACTTCCTCAAAGTCAGCTTTGAATTTTAATCCGGTTTCCAAGAATATACATATATTAACGCTATATATGTCAACGTTGATGCTTCATAAACACCTTTTCTTAAATAAATTTCCGAGAAAGATTTTGAAACATATTTTGAAATCAGTGTTTCACGAACATCTTTCATTAATTCATCTATTATTAATTCAACTTCGCTATCTTCTTAATAACGTTTCCAAAAACTAAATTGCTTCTCCGTTAACTGTGGTTAAAGCTAACTCTGTATTTTAATAAATTTTTGAAAGAAAAGTAGTCTAAAAATTTATTTTAAATGTAGTGTTTCAAATAACATATTTTCGAATAATGATTCTAGAAATTCTATTCTTTTTTTATTTTAATCCATTTTTCAAGAGTTTAGTATTACATATAAAAGTCGGTCTTAGAAATCTTTTCTTACATGAATTTCCAAGAAAGTTTCTTAAATAAATAACAAAATCAGAGTTTGAAGAATTCCTTTTATTTATTTCCAGTTTTGAAATAAGAACCTTTTTATATTTTATTTCCAATGCCTACCTGTGTCAACATTTCGTCATCTCAGGCATTTATAGGACAGATTTGTTGGCCACTCTCTCAGAGGCACCGTATTTGGTGGGTCAACGTTGCTCCTACAATAAGGACACATAGTACAGAGAATGAAAGGACATCCATGCCTTGCCCGGGATTCGAACCCAGAACCTTTCTGATGCAAGGTCAGCCACTGAAATTAGAATATAAATGTAGCAAAATAAGATCGGTGCCTCAAGAACATGCCATGTTTGGAGATAATAGATAAGAATTCTTTGCTATTACCTGCCATGAAAATCCATCATAAAAAGAATTCACGTTGAAGTCAACTAAGTGTTTTAATTCATTTCTGAGGAGAAAATTAGTCTAAAAATGTAAACTAAATTTAGTAATATATTATACCCATGACATCTCCATGAAACTGTCGTTGAAGATCCCAGTAGCCAAATAATTGGCAATTTCAACCGCATCTTTACTGGATTACCATGTAATAGTCAACATGTTTCTAGAGCTCACAAACAAGTGCCCATTTTCGAGAGACAGAAGTGATTTAAAGTATAAAACTTAAAGTTGTCAACGAAACAGGGAAAAATAAAGGTGAGAAATCACAAACTACCAAACCACAGTATCTGAAAGAGAAAGAGATGAAAAATCACAGTGGCTGAGAGGGGTAGTTTTCTGGTGCTATGGAGAGGTGGTGAGGAACTAATGTAGTTAACAAGGGAATCAGCATTCATTTGAATAAAACAAGATTCCAGGGCATCAAGATGAGCTGATGCGACTGGGTAGAAATAAGTTTGGCATTGTCTGAATTGAATTTAAACAGCAATTATTTATCGTATTATTTATCGTATTATTAATCGCAAAGTCTGATTAGTATGCCTGATTACATCTGATGAATGTCTGATTAGTACTGACAAGGAATGTGGTAAATGGCCAAGCGACTACTAAACTAACAGAATTTTAAAGAAATTTAGTTTATTTTTGATATCAGGCCTGAAAAGGACTTTAAAAACCAAATTGGGAAAGGTTATTCGCAAATTTTATATAAAACGGTAACGTAACAAGTACTTCGCACTTATTAGAAGAAGATGGGCGTTTAGGTCTAATGAGTTTGGCAAGAGCTGATTCAACTATTGAAGGTTTGAATCTATGGTTAGCAGTAAGCGAGTGGATATCGAATAGTCAATATCAGTCAATCAAGATCAATCAAATAGTCAAGATCAGTCAATCAAGATCAATCAAATAGTCAAGATCAATCAATCAAGATCAATCAAATAGTCAATAGAGTGGATATGAATAGTACATCAAATAGCAAGTATGGCTTCGAAATATGCTGCGAAAAAAAATTGATTGCCGACCTGGTGGGTGAGTGGTTAGCGTGACTGACTGCGGAGCCACTGGTCGCAGGTTCGAATCCTGCTCAGGGCACGGAGTTTCTTTCTCTTTGTGTTCGATGTCCTTTCTTCTTTGTGTGTGATTGCGTGAATGTGACCCGCCCTATAAACGGGTTTGTGGTCGTGTGACGTTGGCGACGCTGATCCACCGCCGTGGCTTCGCCACAGGTGCCCACTGGGTAACGAAAAGAGAGTAGCAGTTCTGGCATTTCTGTGGCCAATGGGACAACCCCCAAGTGCTCGCCATTAAAAAGAAAAAAAAAGATTTTTTTTTAAATCTCTAGACTTGAAAACCCACTTAAACAAATTTCTGAGAATATTTCTTAAACACATTATAAATCATCGTCTCAAAAATACTTTTGTTGTTTCCAGTTTTTAATTAAGATTCTAAAAGTAATGAAAATAAGACCGATGTTTCAAGAATTTTAGAAACCAAAATGGGAAAGGATATTAGCAATTTTTTAAGTAACGGTAAAGTAACAAGCACTTTGTACTTATTAGAAGAGATGGGCGTTTAAGTTTAATGAGTTTAAAAAGAGTTGATTCAACTATTAAAGGTTTAGATCTATGGTTAGTAGCAAGCGAGTGGATATCGAATAGTCAAAACCAGTCAATCGAGATCAATCAAATAGTCAAGATAAGTCAATCAAGATCAATCAAATAGTCAAGATCAGTCAATCAATATCAATCAAATAGTCAAGATCAGTCAATCAAGATCAATCAAATAGTCAAGATCAGTCAATCAAGATCAATCAAATAGTCAAGATCACTCATTCAAGAGCAATCAAATAGTCAAGATCAATCTATCAAGATCAATAAAATAGTCAATAGAGAGGATATCAATTGTACATCAAGTACTATTCATAGTACATGATTTTTTGAAATTTCTAGACTTGAAAACCCATAATCAAATTTCTCAGAAGATTTCGTAAATACATAATAAATCATCGTTTCAAGAACACTTTTTTTATTTCCAGTTTTTAATTACGATTCTAAACGTAATAAAAATAATAACGGTGTTTTAAGAATATTTGATATTTGTGGATTTAGTGCTAAAAGAACTAGAACATCAGCCTTGCAATTATACGCCATGGAAATCCGTCATAAAAAGAACCATCATTAATATTCACATCAATGTGTCTGTCTCTTTGCAGTCTCTTCAGAAAATGCCTCACTTCCTGGCTATTTTTATATTTTCGCACTTTCCGCTGTTTTTGGTGAAATAACATTCCTCCCCAATGCTGCCATCCCTTGCTTAAAATTTCGAAGCACGCCTTAGCCCACCCTCTCTTACACCCCCACATGAATTTCTTATTTCTTTGAGAAAGATATTCCAAAGGGAAAGCAAGAATGCGGGTACATATACAACATCAAGTTGTATTGAAAATACGCATTTCAAACATCTAGATTGCGTCGCGTTTTCTGGCTACTGTTTTGCATTTAAATTTTTCTTATTTGTTGAAATGTCTAGAAAAACAATCTAGACTTATTTTGCATTACTCGCTCACAGTCCCTTTAGACTTACGAGTGCTTTCATTTGATACTTTTAAAAAAGAAGTAATCTTTATTTTCCACCAAAATAGTCAGCCAAAGAAATCAAAAGCAGCCAATAGGAAGTTGACTTCTCCGAAGTATGTGTAAGAATCTAATCAGATTTGCATAGACTTTTTGAATATTTCAAAGTAAAGTAAAAACGAATCAGATAGTCTGAATTGAGTTTTGAGTCCAATTTTAACTTTTGATTCAAAGCATTAGCGGAAAAAAGTTTCTATATCACAGAATTAATCAACAAATCAAAAATATTTTTATAAAAGGATTTTAATTTTTTTAATTTATAATTTCACATATCTAGTTAACGACCAGTGTCCACGTTTGATGCCATAAATATTGGTAGTACAATAAAAAATGTTTTTTTTTTAATAATTTCACATATCTAGTTAACGACCAGTGTTCAGGTTTGATACCATAAAAATTGGCAGTACAATATTTTCCTTATTAGTTTTTACAGTGAAACTACACGGAGAAAAAAATTCTGGTAAAACTAACGTACTGTATAGTAATGATTTTTCTGGTGAAAACCCATAATTCTGGTTAATAAAATCAAAATATACGATATTTAAATCATTAATTTAACAATTTTTTCGTTCATATCGTTGCGTAAAATGAGTTTTTGATCTTTTTTATGTCATTTGAGATATCTAATTAACGACCAGTGTCCATGTTTGATACCTTAAAAATTGGTAGTACAATATTTTCCTTATCAGTTTTTATAGTGAAACTACACGGAGAAAAAATTCTGGTAAAACTACTGAACTGAATGGTATTGACTTTCCAGGTAAAAAACCCATAATTTTGGTCAATAAAACCAAAATATACGGTATTTCAATCATTCATTTAATAATTTTTCCTTTCATATGCTTACATAAAATGATTTTTTCAATCTTTTTTTATATTATTTAAGATAACTAGTTAGAGATCAGTGTCAATGTTAGTTATTCGTTTTTTTGCAAAAATTTAGAAATAGGTTGAACAGATCTTTCCTTATTAACGTTTTCTTGAAACTACACGGCGAAAAAAGTTCTGGTAAAACTACCGTACTGAATGGTAATGACGTTTCTAGTTAAAAAACCCACAATTTTGGTTAATAAAACCAAAATATACAATATTTATACCAATAATTTAATAATTTTTCCTTTCATATGTTTACGGCTTACCGGGAATTCTGATTTTCAAATTTAGAGTTTTTGTATCATATACTTAGCATAAAATACAAGACTGAAAAATAAATTTAACTGATTTAAAAGTTTTTATGCCATGTTCTAAGATATTATAAGAAATTAACCAAATTTTGCAACATTTACCAAAATTTATCACATATTACACAACCATATTTTATTGTTAATTTTATCAAAATTATTACTAAATCGCTTCTGTAAAAGCTACTGAGCTTTTTGGTGTTTAAATAGGAGAGGAAAAGCACGAAAACCTCCCACGGTTAGAGTGGCGCCAAGGAGAATCTAACACATGATCCATCAACCACTGAGGATATCTTGCGTCAGCAATCTGGTAGCAGCGAGCCGGTCGTGGAATTCGCATCAACCAGTCATTGCTGGAATTTGAACCCGGGTCACCTCATTTGGGAGGAGAACGCTGCATCCCCTGAGCCACCATGGCTAAGTGTGGTATATTAAGGAAGTCTTTCCGTACACATAGGGGAAGGTGGGGTAATAAGGGGTAGCTAAGATTCGAAGGTCTGTTGAAGCTATTTTGTTCGACCTAGAAACGGTCTAATTTAACCAATATATGTATTATTGAATTGAACATAATACGTTATTCCTAAAA
Organism: Parasteatoda tepidariorum; assembly: GCF_043381705.1. Taxonomy (NCBI): domain Eukaryota; kingdom Metazoa; phylum Arthropoda; class Arachnida; order Araneae; family Theridiidae; genus Parasteatoda; species Parasteatoda tepidariorum. The sequence continues at coordinate 33,455,553 of NC_092215.1, read as the reverse complement.
AGTACTACAACTTTTTTTAAAAAAATAATCCCTTCCTAGAAAAGGCCAAATCCCACGGTTTTACTCCACTTGTGGGATGAAACCGGGTACATATGCTAACTATGTGAGTTAAAAAAAAAAAAGAAAAAAAAAGCAATAGCAGACTTTTTTATTTTAGATCACAAATTACGAAAATTGGGTATGTAATTTGCATTTGGTTTAGTCATAGGCCATACTCTAAGAGAGGAGGGAGAGGGAAAAGACGACTGTTCCGGGGACCGGGGTGGCTGAGGGCTCGACCAAAATTCTTTATAAAAAACATAGAGTTTATTAATGTTTTTTCAAAAGAAAATGGCAGAAAATTTTCTTAATATCTATATAAAAACAACGAATTGAATAAATATTCCTCAAAAATTCTACTAACTTTTTCCTGCCTCGAAAATGGGGTCCCACAATAAATATTTTCCTGGGTCCCTAAAAATTTTTATTAGGCCTTAGATGTAGTTATCTTCTTCCTCCACTGCACTGCAACTTTCGTGGGTTCAGTATAAACACATATCAAGGGGGGGGGGGAAGGGACCAGGTAGCGATTTTCCAGTTCAGTGACTTTTAACAACCCGCTCTTCTGTTTGGCATTTTCTTAAATTAAAAAAAAATCTTGAATTTGTCTTTTTCTTACTTCAGGTAATAAAAGTGAGACTAACTACAGGTTCAGGCATTATAATTGCGATGTACCATAGGCAAGTAGAAAATATCCAAGAAAGAAACCGAGTCGTTGAAGGTCACTTCATTGTAAATTAGCGGAAGGTTGGGCCTGTTTATTTTTAATTATGTTATCAAATCTCTGGTTTTATCTTTCAATAGCCAGATAATCTATAGTCAGATACCAGATATAGAGTACAGATATTGCTGTCAGGCTAACCGCGAGAGGTGCTCGTGGACTTCCTCTCCATGTAACGCAAATGATGGTTAGTTCCCTCAAAAAGTTCTCCACGAATGCAAATTTCGCCCAATCCAGGAGTTTGTCTTTTGGATTGGGTTAAAAATTACAAGGCTTCGGAGTTGAACATTAGTAGTCGTAAGCCTAAATGTTGGATCGGCTGTTCAACGACGGTTAAAAAATATAAAATAAAACACTTTGATTTCATTGTAGTTAAGGACGAAAATGTTGTCCTTCACAACGATGTCGGAGAAAAAGTTAAAATAACGTTTAAGGCAGTTTCAGAAATCGTTAGAAATTCAATTGTGACTTCTACACAAAATCTTCTTTGGTCTTCGTATTGAAATCAATTTTCAAATCCAAATTATTTGATAAATTGGTAAGTATTAAAATAAGTTAAAGAAATATCAAAATTCCTACAATGTTTGGTGGCCCCTGCTGCAGGTCCTGCGCCCCATAGGTTAAAAATCTCTAATGTAGATCGCCATACTTAATGAATACAGAAGGTGCATTGTTTTTTAAAACTAATGGACTATTTAGTTAAAAAAATATTTCAATAAAAGAAATATAAAAAAAATCCGCTTGCTATTCAATTTACAAACAGGAACAAAAATATGATTAAATTGTTTTCATCGCGAAACTAAATATTTTTATTTGATTAGAAAATTTATTAAATTAAAAATTTAAAAAAATCTTATTCCTATAATACTTCTTTGCTGCATTAAACATTTTTATTTAAAAAAAGCGATGAAAATTCTTGATATGTTTAAGGAAAACAAACAAACTTTGAATTTAAATGCATTTTAAAAGATAATTTTAATTGAAAAAGCATATTCATATGATTGAATGAATATAAAAAATATCTGAAATACAATTCTAGCGATTAAATTAAGTAGTACTAAATATTCCGAAAAGCAAATTATCTGCTTTGTAATAAAACAAGTGCATTATAGTTGCTGAATTGCAAAGCATGTTTTTAAGACAATAAGATGAATAATTCAGGTTCAATCTAGAATAAAAATAATGTAATTTATGATTCTGTTTGAATGAATTCTGTTTGAGTACATGATATCAAATGGAGATCAAATTAGAAATATTGTAATTTGAAAATAGTAAATTTCTGAAATAACAAATTATTCTCTTTTTCAATTTTAAACTTCGATGACTTCAAATTGAGGAAATAAAAAAATTGCATTTTTCACTACTCAAAGCGACGAAATTGATATTTAAAGGCTAATTTATTTAATTTTTATATCATTTATCGTTATTTTGAAGCAAAACATATTTACAACCATTTGCTGTGAATCACTATTATGTTAATGGTCAATTAACTATTGAAATTCTCTGTTATATTGAGCTATGGGATATTTATGTAAAATGCAATTTTATCTTTGCTTTGTTTCTTTTATAGAAGAAAATTTAGTTATAATAATTCTGTGAAATAAAAAAAATAAATATATTTTTCATTACTCAATGCGACAAAATTGATATTTAAAGGATAATTGCAAAGTTCTTACTGTTAAATACCGTGAGTCGAAAAATTAAAATTTCCAAATAAATAGTAATGTTTTATATGGTACCTGCTTAACTGGTGCAGTGCATAAAACTATGGATAAAGTTTTTTAAATATAAAGCTGTTATAAAGTGAAGTAATTCAATTATTGTTCTTTCTTTCATATTTTGTTGCATTGTTTGTCTAAAAATCAGCTTAAATAAGTGAACAATCGCTATTTATTATCATTGCTACAAACCTTTGCGTTTTTTGAAATATTTCTTACTGGTAGCTGTTTTTACATATATTTAATTCTTGATTAAATAAGTTTGATTTGAAATAAGTTTGATTCGAAATAATTTTAATCAACTTGACTCGTAAACAATTCAAATATATATGCATACATATAAGAAATGATAATCATGATATAATATTATTGAATATATATTATTATTAATGATATAATATGATTTTATTTCAATATCAATGAGGAATATCAATGAAAATAAACTATAAATGATATGACTATAAATGAGAAATTAATAGTTAGGATATTTTGTATGAACTGAATATCGAAACTAGTTTTAAGGCAGATGAAAATGTGAATCATTTTAAAATTCTGAACTGAAATCATGCCTAATTTGAAAACAAGATTTGCATTAAAACTTGGTTTTGACGGTTTTAATTTCATCTCAGACTAGAAAAAAATATTTTATCTAGAGAGAAGTTGATGTGTATATGATGGATAAATTTGAAACGGATGACAACAGATATTTCTTGCTCCACTTGCATTTTGTAACTCTAATATTTAGCTTATTCAATATTCATGGATATTGTGATTAATCTAGAGCGGATTTATATGTTAGGAATTAATGCAAATTCATTGTAACGAGCCATTGCTCTAAAATAAATGCATTTAGTTCAGCTCTCTGAGAAGTTGGGTCAGATTGCATAGTTATGTAGTGATAAAGCTTTTTGATTAGAAATAGGAGTAATAGTAAAGGGCAGGTTGAAATGAAATTTGAATTAGTTTGTCGTGAAATAATATTTGCTGCCATTGAATAAAGATATATATACCATCATAATATATATAATATATTTGAATTTGAATTCGCACAATTCAACAGCTTTGAGATAAGAAAAAAATTATGTCTATATAAATTTATATTCTAATTATACAAATTCCAAGATTAGTTCTTGTTAAAAACTTGCTCTTAATAAACATGTATCATGCTTACTTTTAATTTTGGTTTTAATTTTATTTATTAAATAAATTTGAGTGTTTAAGAAACTCATCACAGCTCACAATACAATTTTCAATGCAATGAATGAGAAAAATAATGACTATTTGAAAAATGTTGCGCATGCATTGACCTCAAAATTATTGTATGAATGTAGAACAAAATTAAATGTCTGATGCAATATAATGATAACCCACATTTTTTAGCGAAAAACTATTCATTAGTACTGTATTTAGATGGATACTTTACAAATTACTGAGATTTTTACTGGACAATAGCACAAAAACAAAAACATCCTATGAATATAATTGTCATATTTTTCATCAAAAACGCTCTCCTAAACAATTTAGCCTACTGTTATGTTTCCCCAAATCCTTTAAATATAATTTATTTAATTACCTCCAAATATCTTTCACTAAGATTTTGAGTTTCTTTCCCATTCTTCTCAATTTACTCTGAAATAGCTTTAATTTTAAATTTATGATTTAAGAATAGTGGAAAATTGAAAATGTGGTTAAACCTCTTCAACAGTTTAAACATGTGGCCCACCCATATCCAACTGATGAAATATAACTTATTTAGATAGATTTCATTAACATATCCATTTTAACTTATCCTTTAAATATAATTTATTTAATTACGTCCAAATATATCTTTCAGAAAGATTTTGAGTTTTTTTCCAATTCTTCTCATTTTATTCTTAAATAATTTTAGTTTTAAATTTATAATTTAAAAGTAGTGGAAAATTAAAAATGTGGTTAAACCTCTTAACAGTTTAAACATGTGGCCCGCCCAAATCTAACTAATTAAATATAACCTATTTAGATAGCAAAGCAACTAATTTGATTTCAAAAATCTTTTAAAAGATTTTCAGATTATTCCATCAACGGTTATAAGCAGAAATAAAGTTATGTCACTAGTTTTTAAATAAAATATCATTTTCAAGTTATGATTCGAAGAGTTTTAAAAACACTATTTTTTGCTTGCGATTAAACTTTGTTTGTTGTCACAACTGTCTCAAAATTTATATTTATATAATAAAAATAACTCATACTTCAACTATGTAATAAAGCTGCATCGCTATACAGCGTATGGCCACTCTAAAAATATTATTATAATTCTTTATCAAAATAAAGTAAAAGAAAAAAATTTGCATGTTAAAGTCTGAAAATTAATATATATGTTAAAAACATTTCAAAACTATGACTATTCATTATCGAGGTCTAGAAGAGTGAAGAAAACCAGTTGTTTTTAATCTGAAAAGCCAGTTTTTTTTATTTATCTGAAAACCAGTTTTTTTTATTTAATCTGAAAAATCACTTTTTTATTTAGTAAAACTGCACTGTTTTCGTCTTTCGCTTATAACTTTTAATAAGAGTGTGTTTCTTAAAAATGTTACATTTTATTTCAATTTAAATCTAATTAATAACACTTTAAATTCAGAATTTTGATACTACGTAGATCATCAATTTAACTTTGTAAATTTCTGTATTCCACGATTAACATGCTTGAAATTTTCATTTGATTACATTTAGAATGATCGCATTTAATAAGCATGGGATAATGCCGCTAGCCTAAATCAAACGATATTGCTCGGCATTTATATTTACTGTCTGAAATTTCCAATAAAGTTCATGCCTGTTAAAGTGATGTATCGGTTCTTGACATAACAGAAATAATTGCTTAGCGTCTATCAACTCCAGAATGCGAATTTAATTGCCAACCCACCCTCTCAAGCCTGCGCTTTTACCACACTCACCATAATTAAAAGCAAGGAGAAATTTTCATTAAAACCTGCTATCTGTCGTGGAAGTCTTTCTAACAGTTACGGCTTGTCTGTTACATTCACTATCTCTAGCCTCATCACAATTTGGCGCTTAAAACTCGCGCCTGGCGAAAAAAAAAAGGTAGAAATGTTGCGTTATAAATTATTATGAAGCCAATCAGAGAAGTGTTTCTTTTTAACTTTTGAAATTCTTTATTCTTTTTAGTAATGTGGCAACAGCAACTAGATAATGTTAATGAGTGTCTTAGGATTTGAGAATTATTCTGTTATATGACTCTCATCGCATGGCTTAAAGACCTTTGCTTCTTCTTAATTAGTGATAAGATTATTGAAATCTTGTTAAGCTACTTTACTTTAATAAATGAGTTGTTTTTATTTTGCATTTTTGCTTCGCACCTTTCGTTAAGGCTTGAGAAAATTAATGAAAAGGCTTAGTTTTATTTTTGTAGTGCCAGGAATTTCGTAATTAAAGAAACTACTTTCTTAAAAATGATTTAAATTTGTTTTCATATGTATGTAGGATAATTTTGTTGCATTAAAGGCTTGATAAAATAAGTTTAAGTCAATATTTGTATTGTTTTGAGCAGAAAAAGGGTTTCAATTTTGATAAGGTACAAAGTGATTTTAGATTTAGGATTTAACAAAATCTTAAAATATAGCCACATTTTACAGAAATTAAGTTTTTTAATAGTGATTCAGAATTAAATAGGAACTATTTTCTATAATTTATAGATGTTATAAAGTTTATAACGGCTTTTTGTTAGGATGAACGCTTATAATTTTTTGAATAAATGGTACAATTACAGCAATCATGCTTGAACTGAAATTCGCTAAAAATTATGAAGAGTAAACAAATACATGTTTTATTTCCAAGAAATTAAAAGAGCACATATATCTAAAGTTTTTTGTTTAAATACAGTAATGTTATATTGTTTTATGGTTCATCTGAAAATAGTTGTATTTTCATATCCAGATTTCATATTGTATTTTCATATCCAGATTTCATATTGTATTTTCATATCCAGATTTTGTATTGTATTTTCATATTCATTCATCTGAAAGGGTGCAACTTGCTGATCAGCTATAAGAATTTAGATTAAAAAAATTTGCCGTACAATTTTCTTCGACTACTTTCGGCGCACTGTTTTGAAGAAACAATGTTTATTAAAATTAATCAATAAACAATTTCAATCAAAATTTTTTTGTCAGATTAACTTTGTTGAATATTTTTATTTTCGCACGTCACAAAACATAATAAGAATTGCTGATTTATTGAGCACACTTTTTACTTCTTTTCGAAGACTGTCACAAAAACTCTGACATTAATTTTTACACAAACTATCAACTTTGCTAAGATCAGTTTACCAAAAATATAAAATTCATTTTAACTTGAAAAAATCGAGGTGTTCTATTTTCTTAAAATTCATTATTACACATGCAGACTTGTGTGCTTATTACGAGTGCGACGCATAAGCTTTTGTCAAGTTCAACTGTAGTTCATCAAGTGTAAAGGCGGGATTTGAACTTACTACCTCAACGCTATAGATCGTTAGACGCAGGGCAAGATTGTTCGTCTAGAGGACCCCCTGGAGGTTTCCAATTTGGATGTGAATTATTTTATATTTTGTCACAAATAGCAAAAAGTGGTGACAATACAAATTAGTACTTTTGGAAAATAACTTTAGATCCCAACATAAATTCATTGAAAACGCTGTAAGTGATCAGATTTATGACCAATCTTTCATAGCTAGCACTTCATGTCATTATTGCGACTTCGTGATGTTAATTGTTGAGCGTTGAGCATTATTGTGCTATAATTTTTTCATCCAAACACATTGTTGAATGGCAAACAAGAAGTTGCCAAGCCATAGTTTTTCGAAGCAAGCATGTAGCTTGACGGTATGTGTGACGTCATCTATCCAGCTTACTATGTAATTTGTTTGCCGAAATTGTGGCTTGAACTAAAACTGAACTATGCATAGTTGAAAAGCTCCAACTTTATTCATCATTCATTATTAACAAGCACTATTATTTATATTGTTGTTGCTGTTGCAGTTCAGTTACGTCGTACTAGAGCTGCACAATGGGCTATTGGCGACGGTCTTTGAAACATCCCTGAGGATGATCCGAAGATATGCCATCACAATTTTGATCCTCTGCAGAGGGGATGGCACCACCGCTTCGGTAGCCAGACGACCTGCACGCGAAGTCGAGCACTTTAAGGTAGAACAGTTAAACGAGGACCAATACTGCACACCCTAGGTCCCTACGTAGACTGATCCAAGTGGTCACCGACCGACACACTGACAGCAGCCAGTGATGCTTGACTTCGGTGATCTGTTGGGAACCTTGTCTTAACGATCAGTCCACTGCGGGACCTACGATGAGTTGGAAAGCTTTATATAGTGACCACTGTAACCTCACAGTATGACGCAATTATCTTTTATTTTTTATGCACTAATTAGAGAAATAAGAAAGCAAACTGGATATCGACGTCAACCGCACATAATTTATTGTATCACAACACTAAACAAAAGAAAACATTACAAAATAGATAAAAAAACTGTCTGACGTTTATTTATTTAGTAATTTCTAACCGAACATTTCTGATCTAGCATGTTTTTTTTTCTTTAAAAAAATTGCTTACACTGCTAAATTCCATTAAGTCTTGAAGTCACGAGCTTTCTACACGTAGTGAAAAAAAAAGCAGTTTTAATTATTTAAGGTTAAATGTACGTCACCAAAAGATGACGGAACGCATAATTTCATTACAGCAATCTTTGGCATCGTGACCTTTCCCATCTTGGCACCTACTCGCCAAAAGCAGCTCTAGGGACAGCCCGAGGCAAGAATAGAAGGGAGAAGCCTGTTCTTATCCTTCTTTTCTATCACGGCTCCGATTACCGACCATATTCCCAATTACAATATCAATCCCAAAACAGACATTTTTCTGAATTATAGATAAAAGAAACTCTATCTAAGACGGTAGTGTGGCAAAGTAATCAAGTTTCGGCAGTCTTGGTTTTTCTCTGTAAGTGTGAAAGTTACGCTGAGAATATATAATAATAAAATACGTGATTTTGCTTTAGTTTTCCGAAGAAAAGTTTTTAATTTATTTTTCAAGAATTTATACTGATAAAACATAGAAACATTTTGTATATTTATTATTAAAAGTTTAATTTGTTTTCAGGATTGCTTATTGAATAAGAGCAGTGCAAATCTTATTAAAAAAATTAAGAAAATATACGTATTACCTTTTTTGTCTGAAAGCCAAGAATTTGAAAACTGGTATATTTTTTGTGCTAATTTATTTATTTATTTTCTTTAAGAATTTTAATCACAAGCTTTAATTTAATAAACTAAAAAGTATATATATATATACCAAAATTCTTAATAAAAA